>NW_004524645.1:9569095-9610442 GCF_000260255.1 Octodon degus
TTGGCCTCCACAGTCTAAACTAATTTTGTATCTGTCTTTCATCCTCTTTCACCTGCCAGGTCAGGGACAAACTAGCAGGACTGATTTTCTACAGAATAACCTCTGGCCCCAAGAACACAGATACTAATGACAAAAGCAGAAATATCGATGACCCAAACAAACAAAAGCCCTCTTAAACACTGCGCTACCAACTTTCACTGCAGTAGCCTGATTCCCATCCAAATATAGGCCTAAAGAGCCTGGCAAACATGGGAGCCATTTTTACGGTTTGCACACTTTCCAGCCAAACTTCAGTCTGTTCAAACACTGGAGCCTCCTGTTCCTCCTCAGACAGTACCAATAGTATTTTTAATAGCTGCCACTCACTGGGCAAATATTACATGACTGATAAAATAGTAAAGACTTTTATGCAGTTAATCCTCACACGACCTATGCTTTGACGCTGTTTTCTATGCACAGTGAGGAGAGAGCTTAGAAAGGTGAACTTATGCGTCCCATCGGGATGCCACCTCTGGTCCCTTCACCTCTTATGGCTATAGCTGTGTGGGCTCGCATGCTGGCCTTGCTCAGACACTTGACACCAGCACCACAAGGAGCAGATCCTCTGAATGAAGATTGAAATTGACCTTGATTAGCGCACCCGTCTTCCTGCTCCTGTTCTCAAAATGAAGATTTCCTTAGAAGTAAAAGCTCCCATTCACTCAATAAATAGTCATCGAATGCCTATTGTGTGCCAGACTTCTTCTGATTATTACATTTAAATGGAAACCAATGCTACTCACTGGATAATGCAGCACTGTACAGAAGAATGAAAAGGAAGAAAAAACACAATTTAGAACATTCCCCTTAAGCATAGCAGGAAACTCAGTTTGAGGTTGAATTTTATTCACCACAGAGATCAGGTACATTCAGGGGCTTGTGCAGTAGAGCAGGGCTTGCCAGGGACTTATTAGAATGTGCCTTAAAGGAGCCCATGCCAAGGAAGGGGACCCAGAAGGAGCAACTGGGGCAGCGGGGAAAAGGCAGTGGCCATCTGGGTCTGTGATGCAGTACCAGACCCAAGAGGCCCAAGCAGAGGGCCAGCAAATGCCACAAGATGCAGAATGCCAGCGTCACCTGTGGGCACTTGGTAGCCCTTCCAGGCAGGGACTCCGTGCCTTCTGGGCAGGCCTCAGTGCCCTCAGACTTCAGCTGTCACTGCCTTCTGGAAGCCACCACTTAGGGCCTGGATGCCCCTCTGGACAGTGGCAGCCTGAAGGTTTCCTACAGGCTCTGGAACAGGAGAAATGAGTGTGGCCCAGGATGGACAAAGCAGCAAGTTCTCTGCACTTTAGGAGATATGCCTGGAGACCCCACGACCATCTACAGGGCCTCAGAGAGACAAGAGTTCCAGCAGAACGCAGGACAGGAGGCTGGGCCTGGCATTCGAGTGTGCACTCACTTTCTGCAAATTTATAGCAAGCATACTCGTCCTTTTACTACATGAGATTAATGAAGTCTTGCTTTGTGTGCAAAAGGTGTGCCTTTCTCAGCTGGAGCCAAAGTGGTAGTATTTGTCTTTTCACGCCACTATTTCCTAGGGTTTTGTGTCTTGTTTTCCAGTGCTGGCGATGGAGCCCACAGCCTCAAGCACACCAGGAAGGACCCCACACTGAGCTACCCCCAGCACCCTCATTCCTCATTCTTTTGGTGAACCCTTGAACATTCCTGCCCAGCACCCTGATATTTCATTGAAAACAGTGGTGTGCCCTGAACGGTGTACTTAGGAGATACAGATGTGGCACATCTGTGGCCCCACCCAGTTCTTCCTACTATATTTTCCTTTTGTCTCACCTCCTAAAGTCCCTCTTCCAGCTGCATCTCATTATCTACCAAGCTAATTTACATCAAGGTAAAAATAGCTAAAATGACTTTAATGCTTTACAACTCCCTGAGAGGCTTTGCATTTTAAAAAGCAGTACTGTATGTTGTTAATAGTGGAATCTCAGATGATGTGTTTAAAAGGCTGTGGAAATGCTTTTTGCAGGAAGGTCTCCAGTGGTGTCTTTCAAATCCCTGTGTTTGGCAACCACTGTTTCTATCCTGTGATGTCAGTCCTAGAGGAGACCTAATGAAAATGTCATGAAGAAGGGTTAATTAGAATGTAAATATACATTTCCTTTCCACATGCCCTCTATTAAGTTTGATTTCTATGAAATAATATTTATTTATCCCATGGCAGTCCTAGAAAAAAATACATAGAGAATAAATCCTGAAAAGTAATTAAATACCAATTGCATGTATGGAAGAGTTACCACTAGAAAATAAGTTTGTGTTTGTGTTTGTGTTTGTGTTTGTGGAGCCAGGCATGGTGGCGCACACCTTTAATCCCAGCACTTGAGAGGTTGAGGCAGGAGGATCTCTATTAGTTCAAGACCAAACTGGGCTACAGTTAGTTCAAGGTCAGTCTGAACTATATAGTAAGACAACAACCCAAATAAATAAAATTTTTTAAAGTTTTGGAACAGAATTCAACTTCAGAAAAGTAATTACCCAAGGTAGGGGTACAGCTCAGTGTTAAGGTCACCCTGGCATTTGTAAGGCTCTAGGTTTGGTACCCAACAGCCTCCCTAGAAACTATTCAAGCCATCCTACACTGCCTAAAGCACAGACTGCTGTGTTTTCTGTCACCACTCTTCCTCCTCTCTTATAACCATGGTGCCTCAGCGAGGCACATGGCCATGAGCTTAAAACTACATTTCCCAGCCTCCTGTTCAGCTATAATTTACCATGTGACTATAGTGTTGTAGCCAATGGGCTATCAATTCCATTTCATTTAGTGATCTCAACTGAAGCCCTCTGGCAATAGCAAGAGCTCACATTTTGCTTTCTCTCCACCCCTTCCCTTCAACTCACCTGGACAAGGGTCTTATGCTGGGGGCAGCAGACAGAAGAGGTGGGGCAGTCTGAGCCTTACATATTTCCTATAGGAGAAGTACATACAGGCCTTGCAGCTTCCTTCAGACCTCAAGGGGAGACCGCAACAACTTCTACTGGAAGTTTATACTGCAGCCAAGATAATCCTAACTGGCTCACCATTCTGTTTGGGGTTTTATTTTTTCTTTGTTTTTGAGGCAGGGTCTCACTATGGAATTCAGGCTGACCTTGTACTCACACCAATCCTCCTGCCTCAGCCTCCCAAATGCTGGGAAGACAGGTGTGCACCACCACTCCCGGCTCTTTTCCTTTCATATTTTTTTAAGATTTATTTATTTATTTGGTACAGGATCTTGTTATGCAGCTTGGACTCGTAGTAATCCTCCTGTCTCAGCCTCCCCAGTGCTGGGATTACAGGCATGTGTCACCTCGCCCAGTTTCAGTAGCCAGTATGGCATGCGCTAAGCACAGAATGCAGTGCCAGGGATCGAACCCAGGTCCTTGCACTTGCCAGGCAGTCACTTAGATTGCTGAGCTATCTCCAAGATCGCTTTTCCTTTTAAATATTTGATTCAATTTCTGGTAGAAAGAACAACCTCAGCAGCAGGTGCGCACATCTCCAGACTAGAGAGCTAATTTTATTATGTATGTCAGTACCCCTAAGTTATTCAAATGATTTTTAAAGTCCTCTCTCATCAGTGCATTGACTTTTTGTGCATAGATAACTGAGGCATCATAGCAAAGTGACAAGAAACATAGCCAATATAATAACTGGCTAATTAAAAATTAATAATGAAGAATAATGAAATCGATAGTGTTACACTGACTTTATCTGCACATTATTAAGAGCTCTCTTGGAAGTGAAGGAACCTGCCAGACTTGCAGAACACTAGCAAATCTACAAGCTCTGTACACTAGTAATGGGCACCTGGGTGACCGCTGGGTTTATCACCTTTCTATTCCAACGTCAGTTACAAGTTCCAGGCTCTCCTCGTTACTTACTTTCCTCATTGCTGAGACAAAATACTCAACACTCATAAGTTAAAGAAAAGGTAGAAGAAAAGAACTAAGGGGGGAAAAAGGGACAGAAAATGTATTGTTGCTCACAGTTTCCAGGGGTTTCAGTCTATAGTTGGTTGGCCCCAAGGAAAGGTATCATGGCAGAGGGGCATTGCAGAGGAGAACTAGTTCATGTTGTGGCAGGCAGAAGGCAGCAAAGCAGCAAGCCCCCTTCTTTTTGTCCTTTTATAATCTATCTAGGCTCCAAACCCACTGTTTGGTGCCACCCATACCCAGGGTGCAGCTTCCATTATCCACACCTTTGTCCACATTCACACACCCTAATCCAGCTGCCTTTGAAACTCCCCACCTATGACCATGAGGCTTTGGGGGAAGTCCACATATAAGCCCTAATACAGATACAGAGGGTTCTTCATGAAGCAATTCGAAATTTATTTTAGGAACAAAAGAATACCCCAAACTCAGGCTTTTTGAGATTGTATTTTGATTGGAATCACCTTAAAAGAGCAGAAACATGTAGCCCTGCAAGTTAGACTTCAAATAAGGACAACTATGAGGGAACAACATTCTTTCTCATTTGGTGAAAATATTTCAATGTGAAAAAGCCAAAATAGAAAAATAGGGCTGGGGAGATAGCTCAGTAGTCTGGCAAGTGCAAGGTCCTGGGTTTGATCCTCAGTAGAAAGAAAGAAAGAAAGAAAGAAAGAAAGAAAGAAAGAAAGAAAGAAAGAAAGAAAGGAAGGAAGGAAGGAAATAGGAAAAAAAAAGAAAAGAAAAATAGGCCCACAAAGTTAATTAGCAGGACACTGGTTGCTCCTCAGTAAGGTGAGTTAAAACAGGAATCTTCTAGCTGGCGAGGTGTTACACACCTATAATCCAGCACTCCTGGAGGATGAGTCAGAAAGATAACCTTGAATACCAGGCTGGCCTGGGCTACATAAAGAGTTCAAAGCCAGAGTGAACTATAGAGTACATTCAGAGACAGAATGAGACTGTCTCAAAAACTGAAACAAACAAAAAACAGATAAACCTGAGCCAGGCATAATGGTGGCGCACACCTGTAAATTCAGCACTCAGAAGGCTGAGGCAGAAAGATCACAGCGAGGTTAAGGCCAGCCTAAGCTACATAGTGGGCTCAAGGCCAGCCCAAAGTACATAGCATGACTCTGCCTCAAAAAACAAACAAGTGGGCCGGCCAAATAGTTCAGTGGATTAAAGCACCTGCAAGCAGGCACAGGGGCTGGGGATTCAATTCTCCAGCCTAATGCCCTGTCCCCACCCCTGGGGTGCACTGAGATGGCAATTGAGACTGGGTGTGGTGGCACACCCCTGTAATCCCAGCTCTGGGGAGCCTGTAAACAGGTGGATTACTAGGAGTCCAATCTAGTAGTGAGACCCTGAACACCCTGTATGCCCTACCCTAAAATACAAAAAAAAGATGCATATGATTATCTATTAAGTGATATAAAATCAATTAATCTAATTTTAGTTATTTTCCTCCTCTCTAACCTAATCTCAAATTAGAAGTTTTCAGTAATCACAGAGCAAGAATAATTTCCATATTTAAAATGATACACTTAAATTGTTGGAAATGTTTAGAAGGTTAAATGATTAACTAAATGAACAGTATTTTCTTGTTAAATCACATAACGTAAAATTAATGTTACTTTCAGATATCCAAATGAAAGATACAAAACACTGAGCATAATTGTAGTCGCTTTCATTATCTATAATTATGGAAAAGAAAGGGTAATCCAAATAATGAAAAATCGGTGTATATTTCTGGAACAGAAGAGGACTGTCAATTCTTCTAAAATTAAGGCATAAATGCCACTAGATCTGCATGAAAATTAGAATTTTTAGTGGGTAAAAGGATTTTAAAGTTCATATGTAAAACTAAATTTAAGAAAATAAGGCCCAGGAAAAATTAAAGAAAAGCAATGAGGGGATAATATCTCTTTCTAGATATTAAAACTTACTATAAAATCTACTATATAGTATCTATGTGGTAAGAGACAGGTAGTAAAACAAATATTGGAGAATTCAGAAATGGATTCAAGAGCTGGGGACACAGCTTGGTGGTCTAAGCACCTGCCAGACAAGCAGAAGAAGCCGAGTTCAATCCCTGGTACTGCATGCCACGTGGGCCCCCAGAGGGTGCGTGGTGCCAGTCACCGAAACCAGGTGTGGTGGCATATGCCTGTAATCCCATTGCTTGGGAGGCTGAGACAACAGGATCATTATGAGTCTGAGCTGTGTAGTGAGACGCTGTATCAAAAGAATAAAAATAAAAATACCAAAAAAAAAAAATAGATTCAATAGCACTCGAGAGGCAGAGGCAGGAGGATCACCTTGTATTTGAGGCCAGCCTGGGCTACAAGGTGAGTTCAAAGCCAGCCTGAACCACATAGTGTTCAAAAAGACAAGAAAGGGCCAGCCAAACAGCTCAGTGGATTGAAGCACCTGCAAGCAGGTGCAAGGAAGGCTGGGGCCCGGGCCTGCCTTGCCGGCCCCGCCCCCCAGGCGCCCTGAGACAGCAATTGAGACTGAGTGTGGTGGCGCGCACCTGTAATCCCAGCTCTTGGGAGGCTGAAGACAGGCAGATCACTATGAGTCTGATCTAGTAATGAGACCCTGAATGCCCTGTAGATCCTTCCTTTAAAAATACAGAAAAAAAAAATTTAAGGCAAGAAAGAGAGAGACAGAGACAGAGACAGAGTCAAGGAAATATAGAAACTTATAAAGATCTTATTGCAATTTAGTTTTAAATAAATGGTTTTCCATTTGAAAAAAAAGTTGTAGGTCTAACTCACACTACAGTTTTAAAATTCTAAATAAGGATTACAGTTTTAAGTGTGAAAATCTCAAGACTAACTAGAGAAAATTTAAGAGAATCAATGGATAAACTTAGAATACAAGACTTTTTAAGTAAGACTGTAGTGCCAATAACACTGCCTCTACTCCTCAGGTACATTTGAGCCCCCAGATTCTTTTCATTAGTCCACATTGGTAGTACCTGATGTGTACATTCCTTGTGTGGAGTTGGCCCACCCACAGACCACAGCCCAATTCCTTTGTTCATCCCCTTCTCTCTCCCCTCCACCTCCTCTGTCTCTTGAGCCCCTTCCAGTTTGATAAAGCTCTATCTCTCCTTCCTATTACCTATCTTTTATTTTTATCTTTATTTCTAATTTGGGTCTCTCATATTAGGGAATCCATGTGATACATAAACCTAGCTTTCTGATTTATGTCACACAATATTATGGTCTCTCTGCGCGTGGTTGGGCACGCCTGTAAGCCCAGCACTCAAGAGGCTGAGGCAAGAGGATCGTCTCAAGTTTAAGGTCCTCCTGGGCTACGTAGTGAGGTCAAAGCCAGCTTAAACTACACCATGAAACCCTGTCTCAAAAGGCAGTAGCAACAAAAATTATGGGTTCAAGGTGCATCTGATTTCCTACAAAAGGTTTGAGTTTAGCCTTGTAATGGCACGAAAATACTCCACTGTGTGTAAATACCACATTTTCTGATCCATACGTATCCACAGAAAACCCTCTATAATACATTCAATGCTAGGGGGCCCCTTTAGAAAAACCTGTGCAACTGAAGAATACAGTTGGCACTCCTCCCATCTTAACCTTAGAATTGTTTGTGCTCTATAGATCTTGCTTTTTGGCTTTTCCTTCTTGAACTAATTTTTGGACTTTGTTGAATTAATTGATTTATTTATTTATTTTCTTTCTTGGTACTGGGAATCAAACTCAGAAGCTTAGGCTTGCCAGGCAGGTGCTGTGCCACTGAGCTATATCCTTGGCCTTGAATTTCATTTTATTTGTATCTTTGTTTTCTTCTTTATTGTATTAGTTTGGTTTTGTTGTGTTGTGTTATTTTGTGGTCCTAGAGACTGAGCCTGGGGCCTCATGCATGCTAGGCAAGTGCTCTACCATTGAGCTACATCCCTATCCTATTTTTATACATTTTCAAAAGCTTTTTACTGTTATAATTGGATGGCTGACTTGTGTTTTTAAGCCTTTTTTCTAGTATAAACATTAACACTATAAACTTCTCTTACAGTACTGCTTCTTATAAGGTTTGGTATGGAATTTGATCATATCATGACTTCCCTTTTGCCTGTTTTTATTTAGACATGACTTTGTTAATTTCCCAACATCTGACATTTTCAAGACAGTTTTTTTTCTGTGTGTGTGTGTGTGTGTGTGTGTGTGTGTATGTGTGTGTGTGCACGTACACGCGCATGTGTGGCTGGCTTAGCCTGCCCTGGGGGCGGGGCTGGCAGAGCATGTGGTGCTGGGGATCGAACTATGTCCCTATGCTTTGCCTAAGCAGGCACTTTAGACCACTGGGCTATCCCACCTGTCCTCAAGACAGTTTTTATTGAAATTCTACATAATTGTAAAGAATTATGGCCAGGTGTGGCAGCACACACCTGTAATTCTGAGGCAGGAAAACTGCCAAAAATTCAAGACCAGGTGGGGTTGCACAGTGAGTTGAAGGCCAGCCTGAACTGCGTAGTAAAACTGTCTCAAAACATTATGTAAATCAAAGCACATACCCCAATGATTTTCACAAAATGAATTTCCCCATGTACACGATATCTGAACAAGATAAAGACTATTATTAGTTCCAGATGCCTCGAGCATGTCCACATCAAATCACCACCTTCCCTGAAAATAATTATTCTTTCTTTTATTACCAACAGTTAATTTTGTGTATTTTTAGATTTTATATCAACAGAATCATACAGCATAGTATCTTTTGTATGTAATGTCTTTCACGCTTCAACGTGCTTGACTTATCTATATTGTGTCATGAATATACAACTCAAGAGATATTTGTGCTCTTTTTAGTGATTGATTTTTATGAATAGTGATATTAATACTTCATAAGCTAAGGTGTGCTTAGAGTAGGTGGCCTGAAGTATGGCTTCTCTGCTTACAACACACCTAACAGGAATTTAGGGTCATTGTGACAAGGGACTCAAAACTTGTGACTTCCCTTTGAGCAAATGTCACACGCATGTACTCCATACACTTCCACATGGCTTCTCGATAGTGCCAATGGGACAAGGTTCTACAGTGTTTAGTGAGGGAAGAGGACATCTTGAGCCAGTCCACTGTATCCATGGGTGATCTCTTTGTAGTCCTAAAAGTAAAGACTGTATTTCTATTTTCAACAAATTTTTTAAAAAATAATGGGGCTGGTGAGATGGCTCAGTGGTCTAAAGCACCTACTTAGAACAAGCGTAGCAAAAGCAAAGGGACCACGGTTCAATCCCCCAGCACCACATGCCAGCCAGCCCCGCCCCCTGGTGGGCTGAGCTGGCCACACACACACACACACACACACACACACGAATAAATAAAATTTAAAATAAATAAATAAATAAATAAATAAAAAATAACAATTCTTCTTTCACAAAAATACCTTATAAGCATTTCTGGCAAGTATACACATAAGAGTGAAATTATGGGTTATAACTATTTTTATGTTCAGTTTTAGTAGAAACTGCCTATTTTCCAATGTACTTGTACAAATTTCCAACCATTTTACCAGTACCAAAGAGTAAGAGTTCTTGGTACCTGTTAACACTTGTGTCTAGATGTCCCCCAAAGCTTCATGCAGTCACAAGTGGGACTTTTTTTGCAGGTTTGGGAGACTGAAAAACAAGAAGGATCACTACAAGTCCGATCTGTGTAGTGAGACCCTGGAGACCTGGTACTAAATACATTTTTTAAAAAAGAAAATGAACAAGATTTCACATGTGTTTTGTTTGCACAGCACATCTCTGGAAGGATACATAAGAAACCAGTACCAAGAGTTGTTACAGAGCTAGATATGATGGTGCACACCTGTAATCCCAGCACTCAGGAGGCCAAGGCAAAAGAATCACCATGAATCTGAGACCAGCCCAGGCTAGATAAACAAGTTCAAGGCCAGCCTGCACTACATGGTGACACCCTATCTCAAAAAAAAGAGTTGTTACAGAAGTTCCTTATATTGGAAAGGCTCTGCCCTCCACAGACCAGCCGCTTCTTACCCTTCCCCATCCTATTCTGTCCCAGACTCACATCCCTGCCCTATGATATGCAAGTTTAGCCCAGGAAGATCCTGGGGAAGAGAGTGACACATCAGTATGTGTTGTCACAGCTCCCTCCTGTCTGGTGACCAGGATGACCTATGTATTCCTTGTGGAAAGACCATGGTGGGCCGGGGAGGTGGCTCAGTGGAATAAGCACTTCCCTGGCAAGCGCAAGGGCCTGAGTTCAATCCCCGGTTCCGCAAAAAAAAAAAAAATCTTGGGGGCCGGGGAGATGGCTCAGTGGAATAAGCGCTTCCCTGGCAAGCACAAGGCAACTGATAGAGCAGAGAGAGGTGGAGGGGGTAAGAGGGAGACAGAATAAGACATTGGCTCACATGATGTGGAGGCTGAGAACTCCTAAGATCTGCAACTGTGACGCCAAAGAGCCCCTAGGCAGCTCAGTCTATATCAGAGGCCTGAGGAGCAGGAAATCCAAGGATGTGAAATGTATCCTCAGAGCCAGGTGGCTGCTAGAGATCCAAGACCAGTCAACATTCCATCCCTGTGCAAGAACTGGCAGACCAAGGTGTTGGCCCCTGTCCAGCAGGATGAATCCTCCTTTATGTGATACCTTTGTTCTTTTTAGGTATTCAGTTGATTGGAGCCCACCCACATTGAGTGGCACCTGCTTTACTCAGTGTTCCAGTTTATATCCAGATGTCCCCTTAGGTATTCAGAGATGGGGCTTTAGGGAAGTGACTGAATCACTGGGTTGTGATACTCATTGGTGGATTCCTCCACTGAGGAGTTTATAGCTCCATATGCTCTTAGGAGGTGGGGCCTGTTGGAAAGAGGCAGTCATGGGTCCTGGATGGATTGATCTCCCTCCCAGATCCTCCCTTCATGATCTGCTTCCTGGACACCATGAGGTGAGTTTTCTTCCACAGGCCCTTGCACCAGGCCTTCCATCCTTGAAGCCAATCAACTATAGACTAGAAATGCAAATGAAATTAACTTGTCCCACTTTTAGTTGTGAATGTCACATGTTGAGTCCAAGTGATGAGAAAAGTGAATGGGACAATCTACCAATGCTTACAGTAATCTCTAGGAACATTCTCAGATACACCCAAACTCATGTTTGGCCAAATGTCTGGGCAACAATGGTCCAATAACCTCTCTTATAGCTGTAGCAAGATTTCCAGTCTTGGGTCTGGAAATCCATGCAAGCCTAGAATATTATTTACCAAAATCTGTATGTTTGTTGTCCCCAAAGGCCCATATGTTAAAAGCCTGGAGTCTTGGGAGGTGCTGTGGACCTTTGAAAGCTGAGGCCTGGTGTGACATGTTCAGGTTATTGAAGGTGGGGGCCCTTGACAGAGATGGGAGAGCCCACCTACCCACCTCTCTATCTGAAACCAAAGTAATGGGTCACCCAGTCTTGGGTTTGAACCCCTGACATGTGAACCAAAGTAACATTTTCTCTCTTTATTGCTGCTGTGGCCAACATGGCTCTCAAACTTCCTGGGGTGAGGACCACCATGTTCTCTGGGCTGGAATGCCTGTTTGCTCAGGTGCTCTGCACCACTGGGGCATTCCTCAGGCACTCCATACTCTCAGCTCCACATGTATGAATGATCTCCACCTCAGCCGCTCCCACTATCCCCCCCTTTTCTGTTTTTGTTGCAATCAATGAGTGTTCACTTGAAGTTGGAGAAGCTGTTTTGGAGGCCTCTGCAGATGATTTTCTTTCTTGTGGTTATACTTTTCTGCTGGATGTTCAAGACCAAGTTAAAATGAGACCTATATTAATCAAAAGTAATTTTTTTGCTATCTATCAAGGTCAGTTAGCCTCCTCAGGATTTATCTTGGAACCGTGCATTGCATTTTTCAGTACTGTCAGTGTCAGCCATCTGAATGAGTCTCAGCCATTGCTTGACCAACTTGCTTTCTGTGAAAGCTTGGGAGACTTTTCTCTCCTGGTGACTCTCCTTCGGCACACTGTACACCACTGAGCACTGTCCTCCTTGGTTAGGAAGACCAGGGACTCATCAAGTTACAGGATATCAAACAGAGATTCTCTTATGTCCTGGGTCCTCACTGACCTCGGAGGGCTAAGGTCAAAATATTGGCTGTCATCCTAGCCCATCTGTTTTCTTATTTTTGGTCTCCAAATCTCAGTTGTTGAACATCTAGAGAGGAAGGTTAATGATGTTACATTGTAACGGGAGCAGTGAGTTTAACATAATAATTTTATCTGAATATCAAGCACTTTGAGATACAAAGTAGAGCCATTATTTCCACTTAACCATGGATGTTCTAGTAGTTGAATCCCTATAGAATGTTAACAAATAACAGATATAATTTTACATAGAAAATGTGTAATCAAAAACCATACATCGGGGCCAGTGAGATAGCTCCGCGGACTAAAGTGCCTGCTTAGGCAAGCATAGGGATCACAGTTCGATTCCTGGCACTACATGCCCTGCCAGCCATGCCCCAGGCCGAGCTGAGCCAGCCACATGAAAAAAGCCATACACATGAATTTCCTATCAAAAGCAGTTGGAGCACAAAAAAGGACAAATATCCAAATCTGAGAGAAAAGGTCTATCACCATAAATAATCCTGTTTTACATTTTGGAAGACCTGTACAACTGTGAGCATGAACACATTTAATACACCATGACATACTAACAATCGTTATAACCATATGAAAACTTTTCTTAATTTAGTTTCGTACCTGAGCATCTTTAATCAGAGAACCTTCTTGTGTAAAAGCTCAATCTTCTGATGATGACCAATGTAAACATATCACAACAATATTGTTTTTGAGAATTTTTTGGGGGTGTCTCCCATAAACCTATGGAAATTATTGGGGCTTCCTATTAAATTGGGTTTTTTTGGGGGGTAGCTTCTTATTCATGAACAAAGACTTGGATAACTTCCCAGGCAGCTGCTCCTTTATTCATCAAAGGGAGCATTGAGCAATAATTCCCCAAGCCTTAAGAGTTCCTATTTAGTTACCATAACAAATTTCTGATGACCTCCGAGAAAACCAATTTTTTCAATTTTGATACCATATCAACCAACTGGCAACCCAGGTGGAGGCATTTTTTAAAAATCTATAAAGAAAATTAAATCATAAACAAAATTATTCCACAATACCAAATAAAAAGAAGAGAAAAAACTGTTGAGCTCAAATAAAAAACAGCTGTTTATATAATGGGCAAACATACACACAGATGATCTGTACAGATTAGACAGACATATGTAGACAATTCACCTACAACACCAGAGTGCACTTGAAGTTGAATTCGCACTTTTGGCAAAGTTGAATTATAATAATCTTTTATAACTTTAGAAGTTTGTAATTATAGTCAGAATTTTTGTAGGTCAATTAGCAGAATGGCCTTATAATAAGAATATTAAAGGGATAAAATATTTTATCTATAATTAGTATTTTTTTGTATTTTATTTTGGCTTAAGAATACTGGCAAATTTTCATGTCCCTTTCTTTCCTGTAGCTTTCAGCTCAGTTAGGTCTATATACTCTGTCACCTACTCAAACCTTCAATTCCCATTTTTGCTTACCATCTTTTGGGCATCCAGGGTCAATTCCTTTAATTGACCCAGGTCAGCTCAAGCCCCATCCCTTTCTATCAGCAATGGTGCAGTTTCCAAGGCATCACTGCCACAGGACTGAGAGTCAGTCACAGTTTTTTTTGCCATAGTTTTATTGATAAACAAATAGCAATGAGACAGTTTCAAATCAAATCGGTAGGAGAGTTTCAATAATTAACACATTGCATACATTCTTCCTAGTGGTTAATTGCTGTACAAGATGCGGACTTGATATCCTATTTACAAACACCATTAGAACAAATCATTCTATTCATTAAGAGAATGTAACTATATATCTATCCTAACCACTTTCAATACATAGATACAAAATGGACATTCATCTGTATACCCTTTTTGTGTTAAGTTCGATTATTTGAATATTATACGTGAAGTCACAGTTCTTGAGAAGTGAAACCAACTCCTCCAGATCTGGGTCCATATGACACATGGTGACACCCAGATAGGCCATCCAGCATTTTCTGGAAAGATACAAGTATAGCATCAACCACTAATTAATACTAGGTTGGGCCCCTTCCATTGTCCAGTATGAAGATCTTTGCAAAAAGACCCTTCCTAGCTTCTTTTCCTTTTCCTGATTGAATTGTCTTTCTGCTGCTATAGTTCCATTCCTAATAATTTTGTTAAAGTTAATAGAATATAATGCCAAATTAATTCTATTATTAGGTTTGAACCCATTTTTATTTTTATAGTTGAATTTTGAGCGTATGGTAAGCATGCTCAAAAATCCCTTGACCTTGAGCATTATAAGGAATTCCCTTGTTAAGGGAAATGCAAAAAGTTTTACAAAATGTTTTGAAAGCAGCATTCATATAAGTTGGGCTATTGTCATTCTTGGAGGGTTTGGGGGGGCTGCTGTAAATCAAACTCAGGACCTTGTACTTGCCAGGCAAGTGCTGTACCACTGAGCTATACCCCCAGCCCCCATTGTCAGTCTTAAGTGCTTGCAGGCCACAAAGGGCTGGCTGCCAGCGGTACGTACTGCAGGCCCCCACTCCATCACTGCCCAGTAATTCTCTGACTGTGGACTCTCATGGGCATCATAGGTCACCTGAGGTGGCCATAGCAGCAAAGTCCACTTGCCTGCCCACTCCCTCACTCAAGGGCCCAAGAGACTCCATCTGCCAAGCACGTGAGAGTGCCAAGGGTGGGCCAGCACTTTAAAGCTTTGGGCTGGCAGAGCTTGCATTGCAGCGCATGGGAGGCAGGGCCAGTCAGGCTTTCGTCCCTTCACCCACTGCCCACCCACTGCAGCCCACAGCAGCACACAGAACCATGTCCAGGGCATGGAGTCCAACCTTTAGTATAAGTCATGCTGGGCCAGGTCACCTCAAGGCAGCTCTCCATGCTGTAGCATCCCCACTATTTGGCAGGGCTGGGGCAAGCCCTGCTAGAAGTTTCCCAGAATAAGTCAGCCTTCCACATCAGTTTTGGATCTACATTCATTTGCCCAATGATACTTTCACTTATGCTTTGTACAGATACTACAAGGCTTTATTGAAGGGATAGATAATGGCAGTGCTACCCTTACAGGTACAGCAGAACAATTTCAGACAAAATTTGCCTTACCTCCACAGCTGAAACAAGTAACCTTGTTTATTCCCCTTTTCTCTAGGCTGTGGATGAATAACCTGAGTGATATTGCTGCCAAGGTAGCCCCTGTACACATGAAGGACAAAAGTTTGTATAAATTTGCTTTTCTGAGGGGGAGCACCAGGAATCAAACTCAGGACTTTGTGCTTGCCAGACAGGCACTGTGCTGTTGAACTATATCTCTGACCCTGTCTGTATAAATATGAATAATCTCAAACAGCATAACCCGTTGTATGTGGATGCCTAACACCTCTTTATAGCATTTATTTGTATTTTCAAAGACTGTTGAACAATTAACTTAAAGGATGACTACTCTATAAAGGGTGGAAGTTTCAGCCTATGGCACAGCAAAATTTCTCTGAACTGAAAAGGCTGAAGTTGCTGCTTGTGGCTCAGTTAAAACAATTGATTTTCCCTTGGGTGGCTGTGAAACTGAAGCCACAGGAAACACTCCTGTAGTGAGGAAAGGTCTTCTTTGTTCCTGTCTTGGTTACTTTTCTCTCAATGCTGAGACAAAATACCCGACACCCAAAATTAAGGAAGCAAAGTCAGGGGAGCTCTCAGTCCATACGCCAAGGCTGGCTCCAAGGCAGGGTGGCACATGGCAGAGGGCAGCAGTTCATGGCAGTGGAAAACAGTAAAGAGCAAAGGGAGGAGCAGCAGCTGTAGCTTCTAGTGAGCCTCTCTCCCCTCCTTAATTGTAATGCAAATTACTCACCCCAGGGCAGGGGTAGCACTCACACCCATAATCCCAGCATTGGATTAAGAATTAATCACAAACTCTACAAGCCACCTCACAATCATATGAGGCTTTGGAGAGACAACTTGATACAAGTCATAACAGCTCCCCACGGCTCCTTCTTTATCTGGCTAAGTAAGGCTAGAGGATTTAAGCTCTGTCAAGGAGGACATTGTTTAGCCATCTTTCTCCCACTCAGAGAAAGGGTATGACCATTAAGAC
This sequence comes from Octodon degus, assembly GCF_000260255.1. Classification (NCBI taxonomy): domain Eukaryota; kingdom Metazoa; phylum Chordata; class Mammalia; order Rodentia; family Octodontidae; genus Octodon; species Octodon degus. The sequence goes on from NW_004524645.1 coordinate 9,585,259, forward strand.
ACTCCTTAATCCAAGTCAACAAAAAAAAATAAATATTAAAATCAATAATACAAGCTTTTCCATATACATCTATATACATATTTTTGGTGTACATGTTCTTTAAGAACCATTCACCCCATTTATATACCTGATAGAGGCTCAGTATTGAGGATATTAATGGGCTCAATATTGAAGATGTCAATATCCCTCCTGACTCGATATTGATGATATCAGTGGGCTTAGTACTGATGATCTTGATACACCTCTCTCCATTTCATGTGTACACTAGAGGCATCTCACCTGCTAAATGACCCATTTCCCCACACCCTCGGTCCCTGTTCAGGCACCAAACTGCTGCATCCAATACAGCTCTCAGACTTCCCAGGATGAGGATCATGAAGGGTGCCAAGAAGGTAAAGACAAGATACAGAAGGCTGGGATAATGTGGAGCTCTCCTGTTGGCAAAAAGAACTGCTCAACAACTGTAGTGTGTTTACTTATACATGGGGCAGGTTAATGTCAGGTGAAATGCCTCTGCCTAGCCACTAGCTTGTCTCTCAAGCCCCACGTTCTCCAGGATGGAGTACCTGTTCCCCTCAGGCACTCAGTGCCCTTGGGACATTCCTTAGGTGCTTAGTGCCCTCAGCTCTGCAAATGTGAATGATCTCCAGCTTGGCCCCTCCCAACACATTGCAGTACAGCAAAGCTGGCTGGTCCAGTACTTCACCGAACCTTGTTTTCTGGAACTTTTATCACTGTAAATAGTCCCTTTAGTGACCACACTCCACTAACCCATTTAAGTGTGACATCTGCTTCCTGCTGAGCCCTAACTTCTGCACTCATTTTTAAATATTAGTGACAAGTTTTACAAATTCCATGAGCTTAGTTGTGAGGAGCTTTTACAAACATGAAACAATTACAGACCAGTCAGGCAATTCCAGGGCCCACAATGGATTCTCCTCCTCTTTCCTTGGCCCTCTATGATGAACCCCAAATGAAACCATGGCAGGCACCAGAGGGAGCTTCAAATGCTGAAGCTCCAATAGCCATGGAAACTGAACAAGGGTCTGTGAAGTGTGGTGTGGTCTCATGGTCCCCTGTAGGACACAGCTGGCCATTGACAGGCCATCCGGCACCATGCTTAAAATTCAAAATGTGAAACTCCCAATAATGAAGGCATCTGGTCCATATTATGTTGTCCAACAATTATAAGTAATGTGAGCTATAAATACAACGAGCAAAGGAAGCAAACAAGAGACCATCAATCAATACAGACAATTTGCACCAGAGATGATGACTCAAGCGTATTTACACAAACACAGACATCTCTTTTTCAGGAGACTCTACAACTGATGGGCTAAAACAGGACTCACTGGAAATACCCAAGCTGCCGGTGGCCTTCTGTCACATAACTTCCCAGAAATAAAAACCTGCACGAGAATTTCACATTGAGAAACTTGATGATGAGTTTTAAGAATGTACAGAATGCCAAAGTGTTGCTCAGTGGCAGAACACTTGCCTAGCATGCATGAAATCCTGGGCTCCATCCTCAACACCAGAAAAAAAGACAGGTACTTAAATCAAAGAGAAAAGCCACATGCCAGGTATGGCAACATGTGTCTATAATCCCAGCACTGAGAAGGCTGAGGCAAAATCAAATGACCTCAAGAGTTCAAGACCAGCCTGGGGAACTTAGGAGACTGTCTTTAAAAAACAATACATAAGGGCTGGCCAAATAGCTCAGAGGATTAAAGTGCCTGAAAGCAGGCACAGGGGCCAGAGAGTTCAATCCCAGGGCCTGCCGTGCCAGTCCTGCCCCGGGGCACACTGAGACAGCAACTGAGACTGGGCATGGGGGCACGCGCCTGTAATCCCAGCTCTAGGGAGGCTGTAAACAGGAGGATCACTATGAGTCCGATCTAGTAGTAAGACCCTGAACACTCTGGAGGCCCTTCCTTAAAAATACAAAATAAATAAATAAATAAATAAATAAATAAATAAAAATAAACAACAGCAACAAAAGACAGGCATGGTGGCACACACCTGTAATCCCAGCATTCTGAAGGCTGAGGCAGGAGGATCACCACAAACTTGAGACAAGCCTGGGCTACATAGTGAATTCAAGGATAGCCTGAACCAAATAGCAAGAGCTGTCTCAAATAAATAAATGAATAAACAGCCCAAGGGAAGGAGTAACTAGTTGCACCTTGACTGAATAGGAGACTGTCTGGGAAATATAGAGGGAGCTGCTATTAGAGGGTATTTAGAGGGAGCTCATGCTTGAGCTGGTAAGCAATTATTTGTGACAATTGCTTGTGACCATGATATTTACATACTGCTCAGTAAACTATTCTTCCTGTTCCCCTTTAAATAGCTTGATTCGAATTGTGCAAGCCCAGCAAAAACTCAAAAGCAAAACACAGTCGTCTGCATCCGAGGTAGGTACCCTCCGCACAGCCCCAGTAGGGAGCCCACAAACGCAGGGTGCAGGGCCTGGCTGCTACCTACAGCAGAACCAACTTCCTTCCCTGCATGACCTCTTCTGCTTCTGGCATGCAAGCAAATGAACCACTCAGGCCCCAGACGGAGCAGCGGACTGCCAAGCTCAGCATGAGCTAGTGCTGCAGGGTCTGTGAGGGGCAGGACACCAAGGCCAGCACCTGTGGCTCTGCCCTAGCCACCTGAGCCCAACTGGCCCAGAAGGATTCTTCAGTTGTCATAGGAAAAGGAAACAGGTTGGCTTGGATCACAGAGCAGCCAATGCACACACACACTTCAAGAGGGAGGACGTAGTGACCTGCAAGGAAAAAGAACAAATCGGAAAAACTCACTAGACATTTTTCAGCAAAATGTTTTATGATGCTTTATATAGCAACTTTACATGAGCATAATTTGCACTTCTACCATTTTCTTTGATTATAATCATAAAATAGGATTCCTGAGCTGGGCATGGTAGCACATACCTACCATCCCAGCACTTGGGAAGCTGAGGCAGGAGGATCGCTTTGAGTTTAAGGCCAGCTTAGGCTACATAGCAAGACTCTGTCTCAAAAATAACATAGGAATTTTTAAGGTCACAAAAGCTATGACAAAGGGCCTTAGAAAGTTTCAAGAGCCAGGCAGGCTCCCTGCACAGTGAGGCTCCTTATTAAGGAAAGCCCTTTGCAGAATGGCATGAGCACAGGTCACCTCCCCTCCTAACATATTATCTTTGCATCCAATGATTTATAGCAGAAGCAAACCTCAGGTGCGGATAATAAATTATCTTGCTTAGGCTGCCAATTCCTAGGCACTGCACATTTCCTCACAGCCGTGCAGCCCAACAGCCATTTTGCCTTCACACAACCCTTTCCTAGACCTTTTTTTTTTATATTTTGTAGCCAGCTCAGCACAGATGGGGCTGGTGAAGCATGTGGTGCCAGGGATCAAACCTTGGTCCCCACACTTTGCCTCATCTTGCCTAAGCAGGCACTTTAGACTGCTGAGCTATCTCGCTGGCCTTCCAAGACCTTTTTTTCTTTTGAGACAGGGCCTCCCTACACATTGCAGGCTGGTCTTGAACTCATTGTGTAGCCCAGGCTGGCCTCCAACTCATGGTGATCCTTGTGCCTCAGCCTCCCAAGTGCTAGGATTACAGGTGTGCATCTCTACCACCACTACCCCCAGCCCCCTCCTACACTTTAAATTCTCAGTAGTTTACCTGGAAAGAGCTACCACAGCTGACATCTGAGTTTCTCTGGGTGGCAGGAGAGTGAAGCTGCAACTGAGCGTGGTAGCGCACACATGTGATCCCAGTATTCTCGAGGTTAAGGCAAGAGGATTGCTGAGTTTGAGGCCAGCCCGAGCTACACTGTGAGTTCAAGGACAGCCTGAGCTACACAGCAAGACCTTTTCTCAAAACAACAAAACAAAACAGCCTCATAGTTGGGCATTATCACGCATGTCTATGAAGCCAACACTAGGGAGGCTAGGTCAGGAGCATCTCGTCAAGTGCAAGGCCAGCCTGGGCTACACAGCGAGACGTTGTCTGAAAACAAAACTGAAGAAAAACAAACTGATGGTGCTGGGACCAGAGCTTAATGGTAGAGTACCTCCTACACATACTCAAGGCCCTGGCTTCCACCCTCAGTGTCGCCAAACCAAACCAACGAAAGTTGATGGACTGAACCATCCTTGTGTCTCCACACTTTTTTCTTTTTTGTTTTTTTTAGGGAAGGGTCTACAGGGTGTTCAGGGTCTCACTACTAGATCAGACTCAGTGATCCGCCTGTTTACATTCTCCCAAGAGCTGGGATTACGGGTGTGCACCACCATGCCCAGTCTCAATTGCTGTCTCAGCACACCCCAGGGACAGGGCCAGGCAGGCCTGGATCTTTTTTTGTCTTTTTGAGACAGAGTCTTGCTGTGCAGTTCAGGCTGGCCTTGAGCTTACTTTGTAGCTTAGGCTAGTTGGAACTTGTGCTGGGATTACAGCATGTACCACCACACCCGGCCCTCAACACTTCTTATTTAAATAGTTCTATTTCATTAGTCCTGACAATTAGAAGGGCCAAAATTGCTGATCAACAGTAGCTTCTATCTCAAGTTGGCCAGGGATTCTGACTGTTTTCTAAACTATGTCTAAATCAGGGACAAAATAGAGAAGTAAAGTACTGGCAATTAGATTTTGATGTCAATGTTTATTCGCCTTTGAGTGCAGAAAATACTCATTACTTGCAAATGTTCTTAAGGGTTTCTGAACCATCCTGCCAAGTACATTTCCACAACAGTTGCACACGGGATGGGAGATATGAAGATAGCAAACCTGACAGACTCCTGCATTTCCTCCCTTCAGCATTATGTATTTGGTACCTAGGCATGGTGGCACACATGTATAATGCAGAACTCAGAAGGCTGAAGCAGGAGGATCGCCAAGAGTTCAAAGCCAGTCTGAGGTACACAGTGATACCTTATCTCGAAAGAAAGAAAGAAAGAAAGAAAGAAAGAAAGAAAGAAAGAAAGAAAGAAAGAAAGAAAGAAAGAAAGAAAGAAGTTGGGAGGGAGAAAGGGAGGCAAGCAGGGAGGCAAGCAGGCAGACAGACAGACAGAGGCAGGCAGGTAGGCGGGCAGGCAGGTAGGCGGGCAGGCGGGCAGACAGATAGAGAAGCAGAGAGGCACGCAGGCAGGCGGGCAGGTGGGCAGGTGGGCAGACAGACAGATAGACAGAGAGGCAGGCAGGCAGGCAGGCGGGCAGGCAGACAACAAAGGTGACATGACCAACCCTAACAGCAGGCCTTGTACATGTCTGCCTGTGCTGATTTCATCCCAAACACAGAAATGTGTAGAAGCAAGGGTGAGCTGCTTTGAAGTCTTGCTGTGACCCATGCCCAGGGCCCCAATGGGCAGTGCTTGGTCTCCACAGCAACTCGAGTCTTGCCTGAGCTCCAGCCGGCTGCCCTCAGCCTCCAGCTACCTAGGCTTGAGCTCAGACTTCTGCTCCATCCCCAAGAAGGCAGTTGGCTCAAGATTTCTACAGGTAGCTTTAGAAAAGGCCCTGCCCTTGTGCTGGGATTACAGGCATGACAGGAATCCCCTTGCCCCTGATATCTCTGTGGGTGACTGGCACACCTACCAATCTACCCATCACTTGCCACTGCTAGGCTATAGACCCATGGCTGTCCCTAGTGTTAGGCCAAAGGAAGGAAAACTAAGTTACAGCTCAATAGGACAGGCCTGTTTCAGAACAAAGCTGAGAGGAACAAGCCAAGCCCTTAGAGCAGGCTGCAACTCTCTCCGGGCTGTGAGGTTCCTATAATGTGCTGAGTGTGAAGGGCACCATGAGGGAAAAGGTCAGAGCTGGATGCTGGAGAGTCAGGGAGAGTTCAGTGAAAGCAGCCTGCAGCTGCCTGCCAAGAACAAGGCTTGGTGGCCACCTGTTGGGAGCAGGGCTGAGGAATACTGGGAGTTACAGGCCGGCTGTGCTCCCCAAGCCTTGAGAACCCGTGATTGCACACACATAGCAGGGGGAAGAGGCTCAAAGTGCTCTATGGTCAACTTAGGTGGGCGGTGGGCGGACTCCTTCATCTCTTCCTATCGTCCCAGTCTGTCCTCAAATAAAGTCTGCTTTATTATTCTTTGTTTCTTCTTATTGGTTTTTTGAGACAGGAGCTCAATGTGTAGTGCAGGCTACCCTTGCATTCACTATGTAGCCCAGCCTGGGCTCAGATTCATGGTGATCCTTCTGCCTCAGCCTGCCTGCAGCTGGGATCAAAGCATGCACCACCATGCCTCACAGGAAAGGCTTATTTTGTCTCACGGTTTTTTAAGAGATTTCAGTCTACAGTCCCAGGTTCCTTTGCCCTAGGCCAACAGTGAGGTGGGCACTGCAGTGCTAGAAGCAGGTGGCCCAGAGATACAGGGAGAGGGAAAGCACCCAGGAGGGGGTGTTAGGGACAGAGATCAAGCAGATATAGACCAGGCTTGGGAACCAGGATTTGGGGTGGGGGTCCTGAGCCCTAATGTTACCAAAATTTATTTTATCTCTTACTTTTTTACCTTCTGATCTGGTAATAAGAAAATCTCAAGGGATTCTTTTTTTTTTTTTTTTTTTTGCAGAACCAGGGATTGATCTCAGGCCCTTGCACTTGCCAGGGAAGAGCTTATTCCACTGAGCCATCTCCCTGGCCCCTCAAGTGATTCTTGCAGTTTACCTTATATTTTGGACACCTCCAGTATAGAAAGCAGTAGGGGTAGGGAAGAGGAAAGAGACCTTAGAACTCTTCTAAAACCTGGGATATGGGCTGGGGAGTTAATTCTGTGGTCTAAGCACCTGCCTGGCCAGTGCAAAGACTCAGGTTAGATTCCTGGCCCCATATGCCATGCCAGCCACCAAAACCAGGCATGGTGACACATGCCTATAATCTCAGAACTGGGGAGGCTGAGACAGGAGTAGGAGTCCGAGCTGTGTAGCAAGACCTTGTACCAAATAAATAAATAAATCTTTAAAAATAAATAAATAAAACCTGGGATGTCTGGATCTGTTAGCCCACGCCTATAATCCCAGCACTTGGGCGGCTGAGGCAGGATGATCACTAAGGGTTCGAGGCCAGCGTAGGCAAAAAAGTGAGTTCAAGGCCAGCCTGAACTGCATAACAAGACCCTGTGTCAAAAAGACAAAATTAAGACTGGGCCTGGTACACACATGCCTGTAATCTCAGTGCTTGGGTGGCTGAAAATAGGAGGATCACTATGAGTCCAATCTGTGTAATGAGACTCTGTAGACACTGTACTAAATTTTTTTAAAAAGACAAAATTAATATAAAATAAAACAAAACAGAACCCAGGATGGTTTGCACAGGGTGGTACATGGTACATGCCTGTAATCCCAGCACTCTAGGAGACGTGAAGCAGGAGGATCACAAATTTAAGCACAGCCCAGGTGCCTCAGTAAGACCCTGTCTCCAAGTAAAACTAAGGGTGAGTGGATATAGCTCAGTGTAAAGGCCCTGGCTTCAATCTTCAGCCAAAGGTTGCTGCCTATCACCAAGGAGCCTGCAGCTGCCCTGGATACACAGGGCTCAGCATGCTCTGCATTTGACAGCTTTATCTGAGCTGACAGCACTGCTCTGAGCATCCTCAGGAAGTGTCTGGACAATCAGCAGCCCCTCCGGCTTTTCAAACCTCAGAGTGCAGCAGCTCAGGTTCACCACAAGCCCCACACAGAACACAGGCAGCCTGCCGCAGCTATGGGCCTATGCCTACACACAGCACAGGGGAGGCTGGGCTTCAAGGGACCTGGCCCTGCACGTGCTCTCCTAGCTTGGAGGAGAGGAAGGAAGGACGAAGAGTGGAAGGAGAGAGGAAAGAGGAAGGGGAGAGAAGGGAAGGAGGAAAGAACATCAGCTTCGCACGCTGTGTCTCTTGAAGCTGCAGCACAACCTGACACTGTTACCTGACTGTGGGGTGGTGTCCACAGAGACAAAGAAGGAAACTTCCAACAGAGGATGAGGGCTGAAGCAGGTTTATTTCGAAGCTGTAAAGGCAGGGAAGTAGCGCTCCTGCTAGCCAGCCAGTGGAGATTCTGAGTGGGAAACCACTCAGGGCTCTTTGTCTAAGAGTTCTAGGGGTTTGCAGGGAATCTAGCCATTATGTAAGCAGCATAATCTCTAGCCTATAGAAGGATACACATTTTAGGGTCCAATCTATGCAGTGTCCACACAGGGCCCACCTAGCCATGCTCTGGGAACATCTGGGACACCCAAAGGACGTCTGAAAAAATGTTTTATAAGAACCCCACAGGGCTGGGCTCAGCCAACTGCGCTGTGGGGCCACAGTCCTGACTGCCTAGTAGAATCCTAATCTCAGCGCACCGCTTCCTGTTACAATAATACCACCTCCTCTAAGGTGGGGAAGCAGGTGCAGGATGCAGAGAAGAATGACAGACTGCTCTGTAATGTTTTCATTTGGAATCTCCTGGCATGATTCTTTTATGACTTTTTTTTCAGGGGCAATTAGCTTGGTTGGTTAGTTGAGTTTTGCTTTTTTTTTTTTTTTTTTTTGGTACTAGAAATCAAACTTAAAACCTTGTGCTTGCCAGACAGGCATTGCTGTGCCACTGAGCTATATCCCTAGCCTTTGGGGCTGTTTTGGTTTTTTTGTTTGTTTGTTTGTTTTGTGGAACCGGGGATTGAACTCAGGGCTTTATGCTTGCCAGGCAAGTGCTTGTTCTACTGAGCCATCTCCCTGGCCCCATGCTTTGTTTCTTGAGGCAAGGTTTCATTCTGTAGTTCGGGCTGGCCTTGAACTCAGCAATTCTCCTTCCTCAGCCTCCTGCGTGCTGGGATTACAAGCGTTCATCACCACTAGCTAGTCTCCACTGGATACCTGTGTGGAGTTCTTGTGACTCGTGAGGACATTTTCTTGCATAACCCTTTGTAAAGAATCAGATAGCAGATGTTTAGGGCTTTGTGCATCTCTATGGCAACCAGTCACTTCTCTACTAGGTGTGGTAGTGTTCTAATAAATCTTTATTTACAAAATAGAAGCCAGGTATGGTGGCACACATCTGTCATCCCAGCACTTCGGAAGCTGAGATAGGAGAATCACAAGTTTGAGGCCAGCCTGGGCTATGTAGTGACCTCAAGGCCAGCCTGAACTACATAGCAAAATACCATCTAAAAAAAACCCACAGGGCTGGGGAGATGGCTCAGTGGAATAAGCGCTTTCCTGGCAAGCGCATGGACCTGAGTTCAATCCCCGGTTCCACAAAAAAAAACAAAAAAAAAACCACAAACACAAAAACAAAAAGTAGGAGGGGTTTAGCCTGTGGACAGTTTGTGGGAGGAAAGGGACAGCTGCTTTAGTTTCCTTTGAACAATAAAAAAATGTATACTCAGGCCAGGGATATAGCCGCAACATCCTGAGTTTGATTCCCAGTGCCCAAAAAAATTGTATACTCATGTTGTTTACTTTTTCACTCTTAAAGAGGTTTAAATAAATTTCCTTCCAACCAAAATTAGGAGTTATACTTAGGAAGGTTGGGAAAGAGATGGGTTTAGCACATGAAGGGCCCTGTGTTTGACTTCTAGCGCTGAAAACAAAATGCAACATAAGAAAAATGATAATCACTTAGAAATACAAATGTATTACAAAAGTCAGGCACAGCAGCACACCTATCATCCCAGCTACTTAGGAAGTAAGAACATTGCTCAAGTTCAGGAATGTGAGGCCAGCCTGGGCATCCGACTGAGACTCTGACAAAAAAAACCAAGTCATAAAAGACTTGAGCATAGTCTAGCATAGCCCTTCTTGTGTGGTGTGGCAGAGACTTTGGGGTTGGAAGTTGAGCTTTCCCTTGCCTCCAGACATTAAGGCAATGTGAGTCTGCAAATTCACTGGGAAGCAGCTACCCCAAGAATGCAGGTCATTTAATTTAAATATTGTTCACTTACCATTAAATCCTCTTCAAAATTAACCCTGATGCCAAGTAGTCTTGTCACCCTGGCCTCTGCTGTAATAATGAGCTTGAGGTCGTTTCTGGTAATAGCGCTGACTCCTGGGCCTGCAGACATGAGAATAACTAAGCACAGGAGGAGCTGGGGTGGTGGCGCACACCTGTCAGCCCAGCACTCAGGAGACTGAGGCAGGAGGATTTCTTTGAGTTTAAGGCCAGCCTGGAATACACAGTGAGACACACACACTACAAATCAACCATAAAAGCAAGGTGACAGCCTGAATCTTTGCCTTCATTTTGCTACCTTAAACTTAGGGGGAGGGGCGGTTCTTGCACACACGTGTTGATCATTTTAGGAACGCTGATCTCAGCTGCTAATCCCATTCAAGGCAGAGAAAACCAAGTGTGGCTATCTCGAAGATAGTCAGGGATACCCAATTCACAGGCTTTCAACAGCCAGCTTTTTCACCACATCCTGGTCCAGGCCATCAGTCTTCATGCACCGCCTGGAAGGTCTAAGCAACTCCATCCTGCCTTTTTGATTGTTTTGAGATAGGGTCTAGCACTGTAATTCAGGCTGGCCTCCAACTCCCACTGCTCCTGCCTCCGCCTCCTGAGTGCTAGGATCACCCCATGCCCATCTTGCCTTTTTTACATATTTAGTGCAGGGTCTACAGGGTCTCACTACACAGCTCAGACTCGTAGTGATACTCCTGTTTTCAGCTTCTCAAGCGCTGGGATTACAGGCACACACCACCACGCCCAGGCTCCATCATGCCTTTCTGATCCCCCACATCATTCTTGGACTCAAGAGCCACAGTTCTCTCTGGTGACCATCTAGAGCTGTGTAGAAATTCTCCAGGTGACCGTGCTCCCCACTCCTGCCACCTCATGAAATAAAATCAAGCAGACCTCAGTGCTGTAGTGACTGTGACTGTCCCTGCTTGTCACCTTGCCCCATACCATCTTGGAGCTCTTACAGGCCCTCTCCTTCCAGAGAGCTCTGCTGAACACATCCTTCCCGTGCCTTCTCACTTTTCCCACTTGATTTTGGGGTGCGTGGGCAGACATGGTTTGTGGAGACTCCTCACACCCAGGCCCTCGCTGGGCAGGGACTCAGCAACAGTGCAGCCTGGAGATTACTTTCCTGCAGTGGTGGCCCAGCCTCCAGGAACTGCACTTTGTCGTTCTCCGGAAATGCTGCTGCCAGCACAGAACCAGAAGCGCAGCTCCCGCAAACAGAAGTAGTCAGGACCACGTAGAGCTTCACAAGAACTTCTTGTTCAAGAAAAACAAGAGGAATGCTTAAAATGTAACACTCAGCAGGCGTGCTGGCACACACCTGGAAGACCAGCACTCTGCGAGGCTGAGGCAGGAGGATCATGAGTGCAATCCCCATCTGGGAGACTTAGCAAGACTCTTTCTCAACATTCCCTGATTGATTGATTGAGTGACTGATTGATCAACCAATTGAAGTACTAGGAAGCGAAGCCAGTGCCTTTCCAACATGCTATGTCCCTAGCCCCCCCTTTTTCTTGAGACAAGTTCTCCATAATTTGCTAGTAATGGTAGGTCCTCCAGGGTGGAGAAGAACTTTCAACCTTCCTGCCTCAGTATTCCAGACACATTACTACAGGCCTGCATAATTTCAACTAGTTTCAACCACAGCCAGCCTGAACTACATAGCAAGACTCTGCCTCAAAAATAAATGTCTACCCAGCAAATACCTTTATGCCTCTTTAAAAAAGAAAAGTCAGACACAAAGGGCTACAGGTTGAGTGACTGCCTCACAGGAAACATGCACAGCAGGCAGATGGATGGGAGAACGAGCCAGTTGGCTGCCAGGAGCAATGACCTCAAAAGGCTGCAAGTGCCCCAGGGCTGCTGGCCCCACTAGCTGCATCCGGGTCTCACACACCGGTGCAGTGCGCAGGTCACCTCTGTGCTACATTAGGTTTGCCTTGATTCGAGACCCCAGGATCTGATGCTAACCCCAGATCTCAAGGTCTGCCTTTAGGCTGGGACTGTGGCAGGGGCCTTATTGGCCACCCTGTCTCAGAGGTGCTTGCCACAAACAGTAATGGTGAGAATCTGAGGGAATCCTGGCTCATACACAAACGTGTGAGCAGATTCCCAGTATCACAAGGGCTTCTTCAGCGTGTCCTTATTATTGTAATTATCATTCTGCCATCCTGGAGCTTCAACCTTGCCTATGTTGTCAGTTCAACTGGCTACATAGTGCACGAGCTGCACGCTGAGCTACATCCCCAGCCCGTTTTTCACTTTTTATTTTTGAGACAGGGTGCCCCCCTAAGTTGTCCATGCTGGACTCGAATTTGAGATCCTCCTGCCTCAGCCTCCTGGTTTGCTGCAATTCCAGGCATGCACCACCACCCTGGCTTTGAATACTCACTTCTGACCCAAAATGCCTTAGAGTGCATGCCCTGCCAGTCTTCCCACACAGCACCAGGGAAGGCCAGCAACTGGGCCCCCAGCCTGTCTTCTCCACTGAGAGGCTACACACGACACAAACACACTTTGTGCCCCACGGTGTTGTTGCAGAAAGTTTAATCAGCCATAGAAATCTGACTCCCAAGGCTACCAGGGTTGGGGGGCCCCCTGGTTGCTGGTTCCCAGAGGTAAGCATCCACAGTTTCACCAAGCCTCCACATCCGGTGCGGTGAACAGAGGGATTCTGGGTGTGTGCTGGCTTCTTCAAACAATTCCTTCTTCTTCACTATAATTTTGAATAAAGAAATGTAAGTGTTCACCTTCACAGACACAAGAGTGCCACCCTGCGAGCTAGACTAGCATGACTGCACACACTACGGTCTTGATCCAGCCTCAGGAGCACCCCATCTCCCTCAAACTTAACCCTCCCTCAAGTGTTTTGAGGTAGGGTCTCCCTATGTAGCCCAGGCTGACCTCAAACTCACGGCAACCCTCCTGCCTCAGCCTCCTAAGTGCAAGGATGACGGGCGACTGCCACCACACTTGACTTCCAATGTTAAGTCCTAATAGTTTCATGAGCTATTAGGTCCATCCTGATAACTAGGCTACACCAACAGAGCAGGCGCCCTGGGGACAAGTGTGGCCCCACCCATGTCCACTGGAAGAGCAGCGTGTCAAAGAGACACAGCACTTGAAGCTCCTGGCTTACCCTCACCAGCAGCCCTTCATTCAGACCTGGGCATCAGCTCAGCCATCCTGGGCTCCGCGAAGCTGTCATCACTTGAGTCACTGTATCTGTCACTGTAGAAAAGAGGAATTCACTCAGCCGGGTGTGAAACAAAACCTTGAACAACTACTCCATTATTTTTGGTGCTTGTTAGCTTGTTTGTCTTAGAAATAAGATCTTGCTGTGTAGTACAGCCTGGCTTTGAACTATGTAGTCCAGGCTGACCTGAACTCATGGTGAGCCTCCTGCTTCAGCCTCCAGAGCACCGGGATTACAGACATGAGCCCCCATGCCCGGCCTCAAACTCATATTTAAATGCAATAAAATTTCAGTGAAAATCCCTAAGGAACTTTTTTTAAAAACTCAAACTTCATCTTAACAATCCTTGTAAAGTTTACCAGAAGAATAGCAAAATGTATTTTTTAAATAATGAAAATAATAATAAAGGTTCCAGGACAAAAGACAAAAATTAGAAAAAAAAAAAAAAAAAGCCTGCTATGGCAGTATAGGCCTGTAATCCCAACACTCAAGCAGGCTGAGGCAGGAGAATCTCCAAAAGTTTGAGGCCAGTGTTAACTATCTAGGGAGACCCTGTCACAAAAGAGAGAGAGATAAAATTCATCTGTTGAACAAAATATAAATCACTGAAACAAAAACCAAATTCCTCAATTTGTAATTTACAGAGAGAAGAGTTAGGTCACCACCTTACACACTTCACACACATACACACCCACACCCCACACACACACCCACACTCCCACAGCCATGAGCTGTCAGCTCAAATCCACACAACAGCTCCCTAGGAAGACTTCGGGCAGGGTGCTGAGTGCAGAAGCCAGGAGAGTCAGCCCCCGGTGCACACACTCACAGCCACATGCAAGGATACAGCAGCCCAGCTCACCCTCTTTGGGGAGGGAACAGCTTCTGTTACCAAGGAAACGAGCATCACTCTGAGAAGGCACTAGGCACTGAGGTCTGCACAGCCAGCCACACAGCAGTGCCGAGTAGCCCATGTAGCAGGCAGTGGTCTAAACAACCAGTGCGGCACCAAAACTCAGTCTTCCCTTAATGTAACAACAAAGATCTCTAAAATAAAAGCCAATGGCAGCAAGCTTTGGAGGGCTGACACATGACTGATGAAGATGTGCATGAGTCATATTTCCCTCTTTTTTGACATTGAGTCTCAATGTATAGCCCAGGCTGGCCTCAAGGGTCCTCCTGCCTCGGCCTCCCGATTGCTGTGATTAAAGGCATGCTCATACACCTGGTGAGTCACCTTCACAAAGAGAAAAACTTTAAGGGGGAAAAGTGCCCCTTCACATCAAAGCCATCCCTCGGCACTGTCACTCCCGAGCAACAGGTGGCTTACCTTGAGAGTGGTGGGCTCATCTGCTGCAGGTAAGCATGCAAATTCCCCGTCGCTGCAAGCAGCAGACCCAAGTAAGGAGGTGAAGGTTTCATCGGCCTGGAAGAAAACTCAGGGTGGAACTGGACACCAACAAAATAGGGATGATCTGAAATGACAGCAGTCAGGGTGTCACTGAGCAGACAGAGACCCACAGGAAGGTCATCCTATCATTTACTGCAGAGACTCACCAGAGGCCAAGATGATTGAACCTGTGACTGTCCTAACTTCCACGATTCTTTTTCATCCTCTGATTCTTTTGACAGGGTATCACTATGTAGCCCAGCCTGACCTTGAACTGAGGGCAATCCTCCTGCCTCAGCTTGCCCATTCCTGGAATTGCAGGCGTGCATCACCACACCCAACTCAATTCTACACTGTAAATCATGTCTCACTCACTACATGATCTGGGAATATTATTTGTGGAAAGCAGCAGAGGGAGCAAAGGTAGGCAGAGGATTTGGAGTGTCAGCTTTTCCACTGAGTATTAACCACAGGACCACGGGGGCACTGCCACTCACATTTGAGGCTGGACAGCTTATTCCTTCTGATAATAGGTGCCGTTGATATGGCTGCTCATAGTGACTTTGTGTTTCTCCATTGAGCATGATGCAGGCTATTGGTTTGTAATTGATGGCTTCTATCAGATTAAGATAAGGACCATCTAATCCAATGCTCTGTACTGTTTTTATCATGAATGGGTGCTGGACTCTATCAAAAGCTTTTTCTGCATCCATTCAGATGATCACATCATTTTTTACCTTGGCTGCATAATAGGTGTCACATTTGATTTGTGTATACTGAACCATCCCTGCATCCCTGGGATAAATCCCGCTTGGTCATGGTGTAAAATCTTCTTCATGATTTGCTACATACTGTTTGCCCGTATCTTATTGAGGATTTTGGCATTTATGTTCAATAGGGAGGTCAGCCTATAATTTTCTTTCTTAGTTGGGTCTTTGTCCAGATTTGGTAGTAGAGTAATACTGGCTTTCAGGAATGAATTTAGGAGTAATTCTTCCCCTTCAATTTCATTAAAGATTTTAATAAGTCATGGTATTAGTCTTTCTAACTCTCTTGTAGAATTCAGCAGTGAATCTGTCAGGGCCTGGGATTTACTTTGTTGGAATATTTTTAATTATACCTTCAACTTTATTGATTGATAGTGGTTTATTTAGGATTTCTATATCTTGATTCAGCTTTGGTAATTCATATGTATCTAGGAATCTATCCATTTCTTCTACATTTTCCATCTTAATAAAATACAACTTTTCAAAGTAGGTATAGGTGATCTTCTGGTCCGCAAGGTCCCTTTTGATTTCACCCTCTTTATTCCTAATTATGTGAGTTTGAGTCTTTTCTTTCCTTTTTTTTTCATAAGGGTGTGCTGATTTTATTTAATCTTTGAAAGAACCAACTCTTCAATTCACTGATTCTTTGTATTCTTTTCTTTTAGTTGCCAATGAATTAATTTCTGCTCTGATCTTTGTAATTTCCTCCCTCATACAAACTTTTGGCTTAACCTGCTCTGCTTTTTGTAGATATTTTTTTTTTGCTCCGAATGCCTTCAGGGCAGGTTTGGCTGGCTTGAGTTGTGGGAATCGAACCGCAGCAACCTGAGCCTGACTGCTTTGTTGAAGCAGCCACTTAAAGAGCTGAGCTAAGGGGCAGGCCCCCCTTTTTTAGACATTTGAAGTTCACCCTTATGGTTCTTATTTGTACTTGCTCCATTCTGCTGATATGGGTATTCACTGCTATAAATTTTCCTCTAAGACTTTCACTGGGTCCCATAAGTTGCAATATGTTGTATTGTCATCATTTAATTGAAGAAACTATCTAACTTCTTTAATTTCATCTTTGACCCACTGGTTTTCAAGTGGGTGGTATTTAATGTCCATATGTTCATGAAGTTCTTATGGTTTCTTTTGCCATTGATTTACAATTTCATTGCACTATGGTCTGATAATATGCATGGGATAATTTCAATTCCTTTGGATTTACTTAAGCACGTTCTAAGTGCTAGTATATGGTCTAATTGTGTGTGTGTCTGTCTGTTTGTCCGTCTGTCTGAGACAGTGTCCTTCTATGCAGTTCAGGCTGGCCTTGAACTCACTTTGTAGCCCAACCTGTTCTCAACCTTGCAATGATCCTCCTGCTTCAGCTTCCCACATGCTGGGATTACACGTATGTGCCACCATGACCAGAACTCAAATAGTGTATTTTGGAGAACATCCTGTGTGCAGCTGAGAAGAGTGTGTATTCTGATGATGTGGAATAGAACACTCTGTAGACATCTACTAAGGCCATTTGTTCAAAAGTTTGGCTTGGTGCTAATATTTCATTGTTGATTTTTGTGTAGTTGATCTTTTTGTGATAGTGAGGTACCAAGATCCCTCAATACAATTGTATTAGTACTTATTTGATTTTTCATGTCTATTAATATTTGTTTTATATAGTTGGATGCATTGGTATTGGTTACATATATATTTATGATTTTATCTCTTCCACTTAGATTGCTCCCTATACAAGGATGTAGTGACCTTTTTAAAGTTTATTTACTTATTTATTTGGTACAGGGTCTCACTACACAGTTCAGACTTGTAGTGATTCTCCTGTCTCAGCCTCCCCAGTTCTGGGATTCCAGGAGTGTGCCACCACACCCAGTTTCAGGGCTGGCATGGTATGTGGTACTGGGGATTGAACTCAGGTCTTTGTGCTTGCGAGGCAGGCACTTAGACCACAGAACTATCTCCCCAGACCAACCTTCTTTCTCTCTCTTAATCAGTCTTGGATTGAAATTCACTTTGTCTGCAAATAGAATAGCTACCCCTGCTTTTTTTTTCATTCCTTTTGCATGGATTATTGTTTTCCATCCTTTGACTTTTAATCCATAAATTTCTCTTCAAATTAAATATTTTTCTTATATGCAATATATTGTTAGATCTTACTTCTTGGTCCATTCTCCTATCTCTTTAGCTTTGATTCATGAATTGATGGTTATAATATGTGTTGACCTAACCCTGCCATATAATTTCCTATGATTGGCTTCCTTTTTCCTCCCTGTTTACTTGCTTCCTTTGCCTGGTATATTCATTTCATTGGGGTTTATAGAGTTGTAGTCTTTTTATTATCTCTTTGTCCCTCAGTACACCTTGGAGTGCTGGCTTGGTGGTCATCAATATCCTCAGATGTTCTTTGTCACGAAAGTATCTTATTTCTCTATCAGTTTTGAACGATAGTCTTGCAGGGTACACCAATCTGGGTTGCAAATTGTTTTCCTTTAGAACTTGAAATAGCTCACTCTAAGCTGTCTGTGACTTGAAGGTTTGTGCTGAGAAGTCAGCTATGATTCATCGAGGCTTTCCTTCATAAGTGATTTTTTCTCTTTTCCCTAACACTTTTTTCCCATAATTTTATTGAGAAACAAATAGCAATGAGACAGTTTCAAACCAAATTGGTAGAACAGTTTCAATAATTAACACATTGCATACATTCTTCCTAGTGGTTAATTGCTGTACAAGATGCAGACATGATATCCTATTTATAAACACTATTAGAACAAATCCCTGTATTCATTAAGAGAATGTAACTATATATCTAGCCTAACCTCTTTGAATACACAGATACAAAATGGACATTCATCTGTATCCCCTTTTTTGTGAAGTTCCATTATTTGAATATTATAGGTGTGTAAACTCAGCAAAATATTCTAAAAGAGTCCAGTAGCCCATAATAGTATTGGGTCTTCTGCTTCACTGACAATGTCAGAAATTGTTGACCTGAGTCCCCTACAGCTCAACATAACACCAGGGCTTCACTTCTTATACTTCATTTTTATACTTTTCTGCTGAATGGTTAAGACCAAGGTAAAGCAGGACCTATGCAACAACAGTTGTAGCTTTTGGGTCTGATAAGGTCAGTGAAATGCCCTCAGGATTTATCCTGAGATCCTGCGCCTCAGATTGTAGAACCTTTGTCAGTGTCAGCCATGTGGATGAGTCACGGCCATTGCTTGGCCAATGTGCTCTCTATGAAAGACTGAGAGAATGTTTTCTCTCCATGTGACTCTCCTTAGGCACACTCTACATCATCGATCACTTTCCTCTTTGGCCCCATAATCTCCTTGATCAGAAAATTTGGGATACTACCGAGTTACATGACATTACAGTACAAGTTCTCATATGTCCTGAGTCTTAATTGACCTTGGAAGGTTAGGGCCAAAATGTTGGCTTTCCTTGTGACCCTCCTATTTCTCTAATTTTGGTCTGCAAACTTAGGTTGTTAACCATCCAGAAGACAACCTTATTGTTATTACCATACAACCTAGGCTGTTAAGCTTAACCTCACTATCTGTCTCAATATCCAACATCTTAGGCATAACATGGAACAGGTATTTTTCATGAAGTATTGATATGTTGAACTTTAAGCCCCTATAGAATATGAAAAAACATTTAAAAATTAGAATATATTTTTAAAAACAGGCATAAAGAATTATATACTTCTTATGTTTACATGTAAGTCCAAAAATCTAACCATATACAACCTTGAAGCAGGGCAGTCCCACAATATTCCTTTTCCTATCTCTTCCCTTCATTCACCACCCCTTTTTTTTTGAACAATCATCTACCCGAAAGATGGCACAGCAGCAACTGGCATGTCAAGACAAGCAGCCCATATTCAGAAGACCAGAATGACAGGCACTCCAAGCATGAAACTACTATTACAGATTAACACTTTTAAGATTCTATTCTTGTGTTGAATTTCTGGGATCTTGACTATGATAGACTGTAGATTTTTTTTACCATGGCTAATTGGAATTCTATTTGCCTTACTAATTTGTATGTCAAATTCTTCTTCTCTACCAGGGAAATTTTCTGTCATTACTTCTGTGAACAGATTTTTTTAATGTTATTTACACTATCTCCTGATTTTTCCTTTTTTTCTTTTGAGACAGGGTATTACTATGCAGTTCAGGCTGGTTTTGAACTCACTTTGTAGCCCAAGCTAGCCTTGAACTTGCAGCAATCATCCTGCGTCGGCCTCTTGAGTGGTGGGATTACAAGGGTGAGTGCTGGAATTACAAGTGTGAGCCACCATGCCCAGGTGCTCCTACTTCTTCATTGATTTCAATCAATCTTATGTTATTCTTCTTTACATCATCTAGCAGCTTTTGTATTGATTTTTCATGGCCCTTTGTCATTTTTAAGAAATCTTTCTTCTCATGATTGCTAACCACAATCCTCTGTCTTACATCTGATGTTCTGGCCCCACATTGGCTCATTCTACGATATATACTTCCAATAGAATTTTTAATCTTCTGGATATCTGTTTGAATCTGTTTCATGGATTCTATTTCTTTCCTATGTTAGCAATTCATGGGTTCCGTTATCTTTCTAAGCTCCCTTATATTTTTTTTTAATCTGTATCTGTTCGAGTTACTAACCATGTCTTTCATTATGGTGGCCATCTCTGTAGTTATCTAAAAAATTACTTCTGATTTGATTTTTTTCTAGACTCATTCATCTGCTTTGTTATTTCTGCTGTTATCACTTCAGAGAATCCAGGCGGTGGCTTTCAAAGTGTTCTGCCTCATGGTCCCTTAGGTTTATCTTTGGTGAGCTGGAAGTTGTGGGTTGAATCCTCTTTAAGCGACTTCTCGTTTTCTGCTATATTTTTTAGTTTAATTCCTAGATCACTGCTTATAAATTGATCATGAAAAATAGCTTTATTACTAATATTCAAAACAGTTAGGAAATGACTGCTTCTCAGAGATGTCTTCCAGGTTTAGCAGGCTTTTGGGTTTCGAGTCTGTTTCAAGATCCTACCTCTATAATTTATTGGGGACTAAAAGTTGTTGTCTACTTGTCCCAGTCTTTGCTTCTTTGGCACTGGCCTATAGCATTGTTTATAACCCTTAGGCAATCTCAGTCTTGGCATACCAGGGAGAATGACTGATGAGAGCAATTATGTCACCTTGGCTAAAGTGGTACAATCAGCAATAAAAATAGCATCAAACACAGCCTACAAAATGAAAAATCATGGTAACTACTAGTTTGCTACCCTTAATCTTGTGAACTAGATTTGCAGGTATATAACAAAATCTAAAACCAGAAAATTGTATATAATAAATATGCCTTCAATATGGTGATTTTTATCCTCAGGGGAGAAAATTTAGAGGTTAGAGGGAAAATAGAGAAATAAACATAGAAGAAGAGATTAACAGCAAATGTAGAAGACAAAGGATGACTAAGAATTTTGAAAAACTGGTAAAGAAGATAGGAGGGAAAGAGAGAAAGAAGAAATATAAACAAGAACAGAATAGAAGATTAACAAAAAACTAGAAACAATGTTCATACTCATAAAAACATAAATAAACAATCAAGAAAAAAAAAAGAAATAAACATCCACTTCAAGGTGTGTCTCTGGTGTCCCTGGTAGGCAGAGTGGGCAGGCAGAATCCAGATCCATGTTAATTAATCTCATCAAGCCAACTGTAGATTTTTGTCAGGGTAGTGGATAATCCCAGCAAGCCTGCACCTTTATTTCCACTGAAATTTGGGCTGGTTTCTGGCTGTGAGGCTGGAACCTAATTTATTCATCCTGAAATACTCTATGTGTCTCCTGGCTTGAACTTGGTCCTTGACCTCTTGCTGAGTGGAACTCAGTTCTGCCTCACCCTGACACTGGAAGTCACTAGATGGAGCCAGCCAGTTGCCCTCCCTATGGGACATCTGAACCTAAATGACTCACCAGCCTCTGGCAGCCCACTGCATCCACTGCTACATTCCACTGGTACATTTCTCCCTGGAGCCCTCTTGGGTTGCCATGCATGTGCAGGTTTGAACCGCCTCTCCTATACAGTGAGTCAGGGTTCAGGGAGAAAGCACTCTTACCACCTCCCTCTTCTGCATTGAAAGCTCTCTCTCTGCTCTCTCCATGGACTTTAATTCTCACTACAGATCCTTGCTGGGTCCCAGGGACCCATGTGCCTCATTCTTTTCTTCCTCACATTACTATATATTTCAGTATCTGGACATCAAATCTCAGAGAGGCTACATCTCTGCTGTTCACCACTCTGCCATCTTCCCAAAAGAACTTCATTTCTCTCTTTTTCTTTCTTTCTTTCTTTCTTTTTCTTTTTTTTTTTTTTTTTTTTGCAGAACCGGGGACTAAACTCAGGCCCTTGCACTTGCCAAGGAAGCACTTATTCCACTGAGTCATCTCCCCAGCCCAATCTTTTTATTCTGAAACAAGGTCTTCACAAGTGTGTAAGTTGCTCAGGCTGAGCACAAACTTGTATTTCTCCTGCCTCAGCCTGCCAGAGACCAGCTTCTTTGTTTCATTATAAAGAACTGTGAGTGCAGTTCAGTGCTCAGAAGTGAAGTGGCCCAACCCTGAGCTGTCAGGTAAGGTGGAGAAGGCAAGTCCCTCCTAGAAGTAACTTCAACAGCCATCATTTTTGTTGAGGAATGGGCAGCCATTCCTCCACAAAGGACAGCAAACAGAGCACCAGTAAGAGCACCTGCCTGCTTTGTGCACAGTGTCTGGCCTAGCAGTTCATACAGGGAACTCCAGGTAGGGACAAGGGTGAGGCAAGGAAACCAACTACTTGGAGGACTGCAGCCCTAAGAAAAGTACAATATTTTCTGCTAGGTTCAGATCATCAGGGCCCTAAATGACTAGGACTGTGAGCCATCTGCTTTTCATACACTTGGTGTTTTGTTTTGTCTTGTCTTTTGAGACATGGTCTCACTAGGTAGCACAGGCCTGTCAAGAACTCACAGGAATCCTGCTTCAGCCTCCCAAGTTCTGGGATGACAGGTGTGCACTACCATAATTGGCTGTTTTCTTTTTTGTATTTAGGATAGGGTATACAGGGTGTACAGGGTCTCATTGTGTAGATCAGACTCGTAGTGATCTTCCTGTTTAGAGCCTCCCAAGTGCTGGGATTATAGGTGCACACCACCACACCCAGTCTCAATTGCTGGCTCAACATACCCTGGGGGCAGGGCCAGCACAGCATGCCCAGGGATGGAACTCCTAGCCCCTGTGTCTAAGCAGAGGTTTTAATCCACTGAGCTATTTGGCCAGCCCTTTGGCTGTTTTTCATGCACCTTCCTATTTTTTTCCATAATATTTTTTGATAAACAAATAGCAATGAGATAGTTTCAAACCAAATTGGTAGAACAGTTTCAATAATTAACACATTGCAGGGGCCGGAGAGTTAGCTCAGTAGAATAAGTGTTTGCCTGGCAAGCGCAAGGGCCTGAGTTCAATCCTCGGTTCCGCAAAAACAAAAACAAAAACACATTGCATACATTCTTCCTAGTGGTTATTTGCTGTTCAGGATGCGGACATGATATCCTATTTACAAACTCTATTAGAACAAATCCCTCTATTCATTAAGAGGATATAACTATATATCTATCCCAGCCATTTTGAATACACAGATACAAAGTGGACATTCATCTGTATCCCCTTTTTTGTTAAGTTCCATTATTTGAATATTATAGGTGTGTTAACTCAGCAAGATATTCTAAAAGAGTCCAGTAGTCCATAACAGTATTGGGGCTTCCGCTTCACTGGCAATGTCAGAAATTGTTGACCTGAGTCCTCTACAGTGCAACATAAAACCATGGCTTTACTTCTTATATTTCATTTTTATACTAGTCTGCTAGATGGTTAAGACCAAGGTAAAGCAGGACCTATGCAACAAGAGTTGTAGCTTTTGGGTCTGATAAGGTCAGTGAAATCCCCTCAGGATTTATCCTGAGATCCTGTACCTCAGATTGTAGAACCTTTGTCAGTGTCAGCCATGTGGATAAGTCACAGACATTGCTTGGCAAATGTGCTCTCTGTGAAAGCCTAAGAGAATGTTTTCTCTCCATGTGACTCTCCTTCCTATTTACTTCAAAGGACAGCAGAACAGAAACACAGAAAAAAAAACACCTCAACCTTTAAATGAGTCTGGGGTTGACAAAAGCTGTCAATGCACCTGAAAACCTTTCAGGAGCAAAAAGACCACTTACTTGCCAGTTCAATGATTTCCATCCTCTTCCCATCAACATCCTGACCTACAAAAGCTAGGTCTTTGTGTTCAAAGTGGCTGATCAGGTTAGGGTTCACCTGCAGATGCAAGAAATTCAATGTCTTTAAAGCCCAGCACAACACAGATGCTTTGCCTTCTAACAAGGTCCATCGTCAGCTGGGCAGGTTCCCTTGATCCCCTAACTTGTACTTAAATCTCTATTTCCAAAGCCTAATCTTGTTTGGGTTTAGTTTTTTGAGACATGGTCTTGCCATTTGGTCCAGGCTCGGCTTGAACTCACTGCAATCCTCCAGCCTCAGTCAGCCAAGTGCTGGGACCACAGGTATGCGCCACCATACCCAGCCTGTTACTGTTTAGACTGATTTAAAAGAATAACAGACAGCACTTTCTGTTCTTTGCAGGTCAAAGCATCCTACTGAATACATTACCCTTGATACAGGAAGTCCATGTCCATGGACACGTATACCTCTCATATGACAATCCCAAAATTTAAGTCCTCTTAGTCATGTGACACTAATCCTTGGGCTCAATATAATCTCCCATAGAGGGTCCCCAACTTAAAATCCACCACACAAGACCAAAAAAACTGCCTTGTCCCCAAAGGTACTCAGTCCACTGTTAGAAACACCCCTTGCTTCCAACTTGAAAAGGAAGGGCCCGGGTTTAAAAGAGGCAGGCAACCCCTCAGGTAGAGGATTGCAGAGCTACAGTGCCAGGCAGAAACTAACGCTCATGGAAGGCCTACCTCATATCGATGTCTGTGTCTCTCCTCTATGAACGGGACGTCACCATACAGTTTCCCTGGAAGACACAGAAGGAGATGAGCACTGGAGCAATCGGCTTTATTACTACTACTTTTTTTCTTTTATTTTGAGACAGAGTTTTGCTCTGTAGTTCAGGCTGGCCTTGTGTTCACAACAGAGCCCAGGCTGTCCGCAAGCTGACAGCAATCCTCCTGCCTCAGCCCCCCGAGTGCTGGTATGACAGGGTGCACCACCACACCTAGCTTGGAGTGATCATCTTGGGAACCATACCATGATGCCTGCAGAGGAGGCCTCTGGGGTGTGTTTATCAGAGTTTAACAGCTGCAGACCACAGGCTTGGAGCAATAGTCTAAGGTAGTGGTGGTGAACCTGTGGCCCCTGTGCAAGGACAGCTGCTTGCTATGTTGCTGATAGCACTGGAAGGTTCAACACCTACAATATGGTGATGGAATCCTCAAAAGCCATCACCATGGCCTAAGTGGAAGCCCATGGCTGCAAAGCCTGGAGGCCAGCAGATCCACCCTCCCTGTCCACACCATTGCATCTGTGTGTACTCACACAGGGCACTCTCTAGCGTGTGCATGCATGAGAGACAGAGACAGAGACAGAGAGACAGAGACAGAGAGATATATAATTTTAAAACTATATATGTTTATTTTATATATAATATATAAGCAGGCCAGCCAAATAGTGGATTAAAGTGCCGGCAAGCAGGCGTAGGGGCCAGAGCTTGATCTCTGTTCCTGTTGTGCCCACCCCCCGCCCCGGGGCATGCTGAGACAGCAATTGAGACTGGGCGTGGTGGTGCCTGCCTATAATCCCAGCACTTGGGAGGCTGTAAATAGGAGAATCACTCTGAGTCCGACCTAGTAGTGAGA
>NW_004524645.1:9610672-9629972 GCF_000260255.1 Octodon degus
TTTTTTTTTTTTTTGGTATTTAGGACAAGGTGCATGGGGTGTACAGGATGTACAGGGTCTCACTGCATAGATTGGATTTGTAGTTATCCTCCTGTTTACAGCCTCCCCAGTGCTAGGATTACAGGCGTGCGATACCACGTCCAGTCTCAACTGCTCACTCAGCACACCCGCGGGCCGGGGGTGGGGGGTGGCAGGACCAGCACAGCAGGCCCGGGGAACGAACCCCTGGCCCCTGCATCTGCCTAAGCAGGTGATTTTTTTTTTTTTGCTTTACAACGTACTTTTATTTCATCACTGTCTCTTTTAGTGAGTATTAGTTTCAAGCACCATTTGTTCTTGTCACATAAAATAATAAATTTGTACATTTAGAATTGCATACTCTTCATGCTTTTTGTCAGCAAATTAAAACCTCCTATTGGATTAATGAAAATAGTTAATAGTATATGTTCTGCTGAGGTACTTAAGAAGAGACCTGAATTTTAATAAATTGCAAAGTGGTCGAAGTGGTTGTATGTATATCTGAGACTGACATGAGAATTGGAACCTGAATGATGACATCAAGCTGCACATGTGGAAATATGTCATAGTGGAGAGCAGATTATTTAATGCATTAAAGAAGAGAAGGAATGGTAAAGTTTAAAAAGAGGACAGGGCAGGGATAACATGAAGAATACATACTCTGGGCTGCGGATATAGCTCAGCAGTCTAAGCACATGCCTAGCAAGCACAAGGACCCGGGTTCAATCCCAGGTGCCATATGCTG
This sequence comes from Octodon degus, assembly GCF_000260255.1. Taxonomy (NCBI): domain Eukaryota; kingdom Metazoa; phylum Chordata; class Mammalia; order Rodentia; family Octodontidae; genus Octodon; species Octodon degus. The sequence continues at coordinate 9,611,436 of NW_004524645.1, forward strand.
AGCTAGCCCTGGAACCCTGGGCACACCATGCCAGCCCTGAAACCAGGCATGGTGACACACGCCCTAAGCGCTTTAATCCAAGACAGTGATTGAGACTAGGCCTGGTGGCACATACCTGCAATCCCAGCACTTGGGAGGCTGAAAACAGGAGGTTCACTATGAGTCCGATCTGTGTAATGAGACCCTGTAGACCCTGTAAACTCTACTAAATACATTAAAATAATAATAATATATATTTTTCTTTTTTTGGTGGTAGTAGGAATAGAACCTCAGTGTCTTTGCACTGGGATATATCCCCAGCCCTTCCTATGTTTTATTTTGAGACAGAGTCTTGCTAAGTCACTAGATTGTTCAGGCTGGGCTTGAACTTGAAGACCTCCAGGCTCAGCCTCCCAAAGTGCTAGCTTTACAGGTATGTGCCAAAACCACTCATTTTTTTCCAGGTAGGTTTTTGTTGTTGTTGTTTGATTTTTGGTGAGTTTTTTTGGTACTAGGAATTGAACTCAGGACCTCATGTTTGCTAGGTAGGCACTGCACAACTGAGCTAAACCTCTGGCCCTATTTCTCAGTTTTGTTCTGTTTTGAGACAGGGCCTCACAGTGTAGCTCTGCTGCAGCCTCCGGAGTGCCTGGCTGACAGGCACACACTGCCAGCACTCCTTACAGCAGTTCCCCTGAGCCTGTCCCAACACTTTCCCTCCCCCACCTGAGCAGCACCATCTCCTCTCCAGACAGGGTCTAAGGTCCACAGGGAGGATCCAGTTAGCCTTACAAGCATAACCTGAGTCCAGGCGCTCTTCTCTAACACTTACAGGTGCAGAGATGAGCAAAGCTACACAGCAGAAAGAGAGCAACCCTTGGTCCCTTAGCGTGTGGCACCCGGGCTGTGCTCAGAACCCTGCAGCTGCCAGCGGTGAGATGACAAGGACTATCGATAGGAAGGGTATGGATGTCACCTATCACTAGGTCATGTCTTTGATCCATGAGGGGCGATCCCAGTACACTGTGCGTGTTTGTTTTGTTTTTTTTTTTTTTTTTTTTTTTTTTTTTTTGTTTTTGTTTTTTGGCAGAACTGGGGATTGAACTCAGGCCCTTGCGCTTGCCAGGGAAGTTCTTATTCCATGGAGCCATCTCCCCGGCTCCCCTGTGTGTGTTTAAATTAAAGAAAAATATTACTGTAACAAGACATCTGGCTGTAAATCCCCCTCAGAATCCTCTCCTGGCTTCAAACACACTTGTCCCATGGTTCTTGCTGCCTGCTGCTGCAGTTCTGGAGCCCTCTTGCCTAATGGTCTTCCTAAATTGTGACACAAAACACGATGAGGGGTGGGGAGATAGCTTGGCAGCAAAAGCTTTGCCTGGGAAGCACAAGGACCTGAGTTCGATCCCCAGTACCACATACCATACCAGCATGCTGTGTGGCCCTGAAACCGAGTTTGGTGGTGCACGCCTATAATCCCCGCACTGGGGAGGCTAAGACAGGAGGATCACTATGAGTCTGAACTGTGTAGCAAGACCTTGCATCCAATTAAAAAAAAAACACCACAGTAAGTGCTGCTGCCAAGCAATCGTTTGGAGAGGCAGATCAGAAAAACTTTGCGGTGTCCCCACCCACTCTGTTCACTGGATCTGGTACTGTGTGACTCCTGGCTCTTCCCAAAGGCAAAATGACAGGGAAGAGCGAACATTCTGAATGGATTCAGGTGATCACAGCAGTCATGATGGTGCAAATAAAGACACGGGGGGAGAGGCCTCGAGAGCCACTGCAGCAAGTGGCAGGGATGACCGGCTCGCTGTGCTCGGAACCAGGGTGGAGATTGTGAAGGGGCTTTGCAGCAATGTGTCCTCTACCATAATCATTTCTTAAATTTTTAAAAATTATTTATTTATGTTTTTATTTGGTACAAGGTCTCACTATTTAGCTTGGACTCATAGGGCTCCTCCTGTTTCCAGCCTCCTCAGTGCTGGGATTACAACGTGCACCACCACACCCAGTTTCGGTGGCCAGCACAGCAGGATAGCATGCAGTACTGGGAATTGAACCCAGGACCTTGCACTTGCCAGGCAGGCACTTAGACTACCAGGCTATCTTCCCAGACCCATAATAATTTTTTTTTTGTGGAACCAGAGATTAAACTCAGGCCCTTGCACTTGCCAGGGAAGCACTTATTCCACTGAGCCATCTCCCCGGCCCCTAACCATAATAATTATTTTAAATGTAAGCGCTCACCCTACTCCTTTACCATGCCTCTATGCTACCAAACACACCTCAGTGAGCAGCTGGCCCAGGCACATGTGACAGGAAGCATACTGGGACACATGGATCAGCAGTGACAAATGACTTTTAAACACTTCTGCAAATCACCTCATTAACCCAGCCAAAGTATCTGTTTTTTTAAAACTTCCTAACAATCTAATCTCACTAGAAACTAGAAGCTGCTGTTCGGTATCAGTGCTGGGATAAGAGAAAAGAAAGCAAAAGCAGTTTTTCCAGCCCAGACTTGCTCTGCCTTATCCTCACTCCTTCCAGCCCGCTCTCAGCTTTTCCACTTCACCACTCTGCACATCAATGCCCAGAATGTGACCAGAGCCCATAACTGGGCTGTCAACACCACTTCCTAGTGGCCTCTCCACTCTGCCTTCCAAACTCTGCTTTTCTTTAACAGGAAATCAGAACCTATGTCTTAGTCAAGCCCTTCTCTTTAATATGAGGAAATGAAGAGGGGGTTTTGTTTGGGGGTTTTTTTTTGGGGGGAAGGGGGTATGGTCTCACTGTGTAGCCCAGGCTGGCCTTGGAATTACAGAGGTCCTGCTGCCTTGACCTCCATCAATCCCAGGATTCCAAGCAGTGCCTCACTGCTCCTGGCTGAGAAGTTCTCCTTCACCTCTCTGGGATTCACAAAGCATAGCCTGATCCACTGTCAAATATGAGTCCCCAGTTTCTGTTAGGCCTTCAAACTAAGAATGATTTTTACACTTCCAAATGGCTGAAAAACTTCCAGTGATACAGAAAAGTGCAGGGCATTCCATTTCAGTGGCCATGAATAAAGTTTCACTGGAACACAGCCATGGTCATTTGCTTACTAGCCTTCACTGAAAGTTTCCTAAGCCAGGCATGGTGGCGCACACCTGCCATCCCAACACTTGGGAGGCTGAGGCAGGAGGATCACAGTGAGTTCAAGGCCATCCTGGGCTATACAGTGAGTTTAAGGCCAGCCTAAAGTACATAGTGGGACTCTATCTCAAAAGAGAGACACACACAGAGAGACACAGAGAGACAGAGAAACAAGAGAGAGAATAACAAGAGTGTTCTGGCCCCTAACTTAGCCAGTAAGGCCAGATACTGGGGGAAAGAGCACTTATTTCCAAGCTGACATGCTAATGCATGCCAAGCACACATGAGTCTACATGGCAGGTACAGGCTTACTGGGCAACACCCAAAGGACATGTGCAGTGGAGCCCTGAAGCATGGGCTCCTCCATCCTCCCTACAGAAAGTGGAGAGAAGACCACACTACGGGCAAGGCTAGGAAAGCCGGAGCCCTAGCACTGTGAGTGTCACTGTAACCGACCCCTTCTTTCAAACCCTTCCACAGAGCTATCAGTCTTAATAGTGTCCTTACCCTTCTGCCTAATCACCCAAGTCCTGGAAACCTATCCAAAGGGACAGTGCCAGGATGCCTGAGTCAGCAATTTTCTAATAATATATCAGAACCAACCTGAAATGCTTCTGAATAGGAAAGGAGTTAGCACATGAGTTCCACTAAACTCAATATCCATTAAATCCTATATACCCAGAGCCCAGCAGAATGGTGTTCACATTCCCAGCTAACCCAGAGGCAGAGGCAGGAGGAGTTCTTGCACCTGCAAATTTAAGGCTAACCCTGGTCTCAACAAAAAAGAGAAGAGAAATAGTATGAGCCCAAATAATAGACATGAAGAGCAGATAGGTGAAGAAGTTAGGCTATGATGAAAGACTACAGGCCAGCTATGGTTCCATATGCCTGTCATCGCAGCACTTGGATCACTGTGCTACATAGTGGTCCAAGGACAGCCTAAACTACATAGTAAGGCCTTATCTCAAAAAATAAAAAAGAGTATGTTCTGAAACTGTGGGGATGGCAGCACAACTCTGAATCTGACAAAAACCAGGCAACTGTATACTAGTAAGAACTGAGTCCTGTGGCATGTGAATTATATCGCTAAAGCTATTTAAAAGCATGTCTTAAATAAGCTCTGGTACTGTGTTTAAAATTCATAGAAAAGCATCAGCACTACTTTTGTCTACTGTAAGTAAAAATAAATCTTACATTTGTCTTATTTCCAAGGTCTTTAGATATGTTGAACACAATGCTCTTGAAAAAGCTTAGCACAATTATCTCCGAATCTTTTCCAGCAGATATAATTTTAAAACATTAATTTTTTTCACTAACTGCTTTTGTGACTTAGGCAATTATCTGAACAGTTTCAGAGTATTTGAAAACATCAGAAAGCCAAACTCATTGTTGCGCACAGGACAAGAGGAAGACTTGTGTCTGGGCGTGGCGGCAGCCTTGGGGAGGGGCACGCTCCCTCCAGGGGGCTCCTACCCACACACTGTCTTTAAAGGAGAAACTCACACTCCACATCTTGCTCTTCCCTGAGTCAAGAGTCTCCCAAGATATTCTTGTTGGTCTGCTCCGTTGTTTTGTAATTCTGGGATCAAATCCAGGCCTCTGTGCTGAGCTACATCCTGGGCCCTTTTCTTTCAGACCGAAATCAGGAGCAAGGTGGGTGACACACCCCTGTAATCCAAGTACTCCCAACTCAGGAAGCTGACACAGGAGGATCACTATGAGTTCAAGGCCATCCTGGGCTACAGAGCAAGAATATTGCCCCCTAAAAGTTACTAAACGGCCCACACTAGGTTTGAGTTTTTCTAATCTTCCAGCCTTGGCCACCCAGAGGGCTAAGGTTATGGGTGTAAAACAACACACCTGTCTTTGACTTTTGTTGGGTTTTTCTTAACCACACTGCATGTTAGGCGAGCAACCCGGGACAAAGCCTACTACTGAGAGGCTCCCATTAAGGACTCAGCACTCCAGAGTATGGCGCTGAGGCCAGAGACCTTGGGGCCCCTGCATCCCACTTCTTTAGAGCCTTGTCCTTCTCCTTTCCCACTCCTCCCACCAGGTTTTTAGGGTTTTGTTTGTCTTTTTGAGACAGGGTCTGACTGTGCAGTTCAGGCTGGCCTTAAACTCACTTTGTTACCCTGGCTGGCCTCCAACTCTCAATGATCCTCCTGCCTCTGCCTCCTGTGTGCTGAGATTACAGGTGTGCACCACCAAGCCTGGCTCCCCACTTGTTTTGTAGCCCTGGGATGGCAGAGCTGGTCCTGTACTACTCCCTGCTAGATCTACAGAATCTAGCAGAGTACAAAGGTACAGAGTGGACACCTCCCTTGAACTAAGAGCTCTGGTGGTTGTTTTGCTATTTTGTTTTGCTTTGTTGGTACCAGGAATTGAACTCAGGACCTTGTGCTTGCCAGGCAGGCACTGTGCCACTGAGCTATAACCCCAGTCAGTTTTGTTTTTGAGACACGGTATTGCTGCATATGCCAAGCTGGCTCAAGCTCACTGTAATCACCCAGCCTCAGCCTCCAGCAAAGCAGAGCAATCAATGTTAGGTCCCAAGCAAAGGCACACTCACCCTGCAGCTTGGCACCTCAAGGCGATCTTCCTAGACACAAGAACACTGGGCGCAGGGTCCCCAGGGCAGGGGTGCAGGGAGAGGGAAACTCAGTCCCTGAGGCCACCAGAGGGGACAGGGCTGAGCCTCTGGCAGAAGGCGTGTTTAACATAAGCCATCTCAGACACTTACTCAATATGGAATTCTGGGTTTTGAAGACAGTTCTTCTCAGACCCAGCCTCATGGTCCCACCAAGATCACCAGGGTTGTGTTCTGGCATATCAATCACCTTGGGAAAGAAAACAGTCCAGGTTTACCACCTTAAAAGCAAGAGAACTGCTCATATTTCAAGCTTTGCTTTCGTTGGTGTTGAAACAGGGTCTCATTATGCAGCAGAGCCTGACCTCAAACTCACAGCGATCCTCCTGCCTCGGCCTCCCCACTGTTTGGCTGATAGGCCCCAAGCTCGCACTTTTGCTAAGATGCTCTTAGAAGAGCTCAGCTGGGTTAGCCCACCACACGGCCACCGCCAGCCTCGCCTTTTTCCCCCATGCTGAGCACCTCGAGACACACACGGAATTTCCTGAGCTAAGGGCTTCTGAGAAAATGTCCCATCTTATCAGCTTGGGCATTTAGAGCATCTGAACCCTGTGTCCCCAGTCAGCCACAGGAGTGGCTGAGGGGAGGGGGACTGGGTTTCCTGGGTCACAGGTACAGCAGCTGCACATCTGTCCCCTCCACCACTGGTTGCAGCTGGATTACTACGGGGAGATGACACAGGGCCCTGGCCGCCCAACCTTCTGCTGACATCGTCGGTGATGGCAGAGAGGACCATGGCAGCGGCTCCAGCGTGGCCAGGGCCACAAGTGCAGGGAAGTTCAGGTTCTGACACCCTGGAGCAGGGAGGCCTTGTAGTACCTGTGTTTAAGACATGGTCTTGGTGTGTAGTTCAGAGCTAGCCTAAAACTCACTGAGCAGCCAGGCCGGCTTCAACCCCCTTGCAATCCTCCTGCCTCAGCCTCCTAAGTGCTGGGATCCCAGGGACACACACCACAGCCAGCTCCCATAGTATGCTTCTTTTTAGCTTTTATTAGTCCAAGTTTGCAGCACGAATACACTCATCATAGGGAGTTGTTCCGTGTACACGACACACCTTCATTCTTTTCATATATTCTCCCCCTCATACAATAGAGCTCTGCTCTGCCCTGAGGAAGGATAAACCGGAGTCATCTGCAGGCAAATGGGCGCACCCTGAGAGCACAACGTTCTGTGAAGAAAATCTGATGCACAACCTTAAATATCGCATGGTCTCGCTTGCAGGAGAAAGCCGAATCAGTAAGTAAAATCTAGGTAACAGGGAGCAGAGATCCAGACCATTGCCATGGGAAGAGGGTCCACAGCATTAGCTTACCGAACATACAAGCTGAAGACCCTACTGAAGGGAGTTAGGGCAGCCCAAACTACACAGGGAGACCCTGCCTCGAAACAGAAACAGCAACAAAAATGACAGCTTTTGGTCTCTCAGACCAAAACTGACTCAGCAACCAAAAACCAGAAGAGCTGTGTTCCTAGACTCGCTGACACACAGAGCCTGAGAGATGGGAGCACAGCTGTGCCTACAGGCCCCTTCTGCAGTGTGGCTGGCCAAGCAGAGGAGCCCCCCAGCATGATGCTCCCCAACACCCTGCGAGCCCCTAGACTTGACATGGAAAAGGGAAATGCCCATTGCACCACAACAGACTGTGTTGGCCACTCATCTGTCCAAAATCCTGGATGTCACCTGATGCCCATATCTACCTTTCCTTTTCTGGTGTTTGTGAGTTAGGATAGTAACCCAGACTGGCCCTGAACGCCCAGCAATCTTCCTGCCTCTGCCTCCCAAGTGCTGGGATCACACGCGTGCACCTTTACACCTGGCTGTTTTTTGAAACTCAGGCATATAGAGTAAGAAAATTTAAAAGGATCAATAAAGCTCTAGGAGATGTAAAGGCATACACAAAGGGGAGGCACGGCACTAACCTCCAATGATGCTCCCTGCAGCCCACAGCAAGAATGCAAAGTGGGTCAGCAGACCAGAGCCCGTCCTGGATGGCACTCAAGTGTTAGCCATCACGGCCGGGCACATGTGAGTTACTCATGGGCTACAGCCAAGGCTTCCTCCCTCGGCCTCACAGATCCTAGGCAGGATGCTCCCTCCTGTCTCACCACATCCCAGTACTGGAACCAAAGAACCTAGAACCTTACTGGCATACAGCTTTGCAGATGTGACTGAGGCTGAGTGTGTGTGTGTGTGTGTGTGTGTGTGTGCGCGTGCACACACGTGCATGTGGTATGGGAACTGAAAACATTGCCTTCCCACTGAGCTACACTCTCAGCCCTTTTTCTTTTTCATATATATATATATATATATATATATATATATATATATATATATTTTTTTTTTTTTTAACTTTAAAACAGTCTTGTTAGCTCGGTGGTCTAAGTACCTGCCTGGCAAGCATGAGGAGCCGGGTTCAATTCCCAGTACCACATGCCATTCCTGCCCCAGAACCCTGGGCAGGGTGATGCATGCCTGTAATCCCAGCACTGGAGAGGCTGAAACAGGAGGATCACTACAAGTCTGAACTCTGTAGCAAGACCTTGTACCAAATAAATAAGCAAATAAATAAATGATTTTAAAAAAAAGACAAATCTGCCCTGAAGGCATTCAGAGCCAAAAAAAAAAAAAGAATAACAAAGTCTTGTTAAGTTATCCAGGCTGGGCTTGAACTTGGATCCTTGGGCCTCAGCCTTCCAGAACAGAGTTACAGGCATGTACCAATTTAAAGGTCTTGCTGTGTCATAATACAGTAGAGGCATCACATGGTCTCAGGACAAGAAGGCACACTCATCCCTTATGGGGAGCATAACCCATTCCAGAAGAGCACCCCAGGACCCAAGGGTAATAATCCCTGTAACCTCCCTGGCCACAGTGGGCCAGGACCAGAGGAGACTGAATGACGAGGGCACAAAAGGAGGGGTCCTAGGGCAATACTGCACCTATGGGACAAAGAAAACACTCAGTGAACAGGGCCTGGAAGCCCCGGAACCCAGCTACCAAGACAGAGCCCCAGAGGCCTAGAGGTCGAAAGACAGCACAAGCCAAACACTGGAAGGAGCAAGAAAGCAAACTGCCGGAGACTCCAGGGAGCCAGGCACCAGTACAGGGGGCAGGTAAGCTGTCCTTTGTCACGATGTTTGCAATTCGGCCTGCAGGATCTTTCTGAAATTTCCACACCTATGATCCCAGCACTCAGGAGGCTGAGGAAGGACAATCATTGCAAGTTCGAGACCAGCCTGGGCTATAAAGTGAGGTCAAGGCCAGCCTGAACTGCACAGCAAGACTCTATCTCAAAAAGACACACAAAAAAAGAAAGAAAATACCTTACTCTTGGTTTTCCTAGGAAAAAAAAAAATCAAGTCTGTCCAAAGATCAGGCAATTGAACCTCAAGGCAGTCAGTAACCTTTGCCTCTCCATTTTTCCATGAGCAACCTGTACCTGCTGTGCGGCCCCTCTCCCGTTTCACAACGCACTCTGGGACCACGCCCGGCATTTATCGCAGGCCTGCGTACAGTTTGGGTTAATGTTTCATGACAATATCTATTAGTGCATTCTGTATTTGGAGTCTGTGGGGAAGAAGAAAAAACAACCTCAAGAGACATGGCTGAGGACATGTGCAAGCTATTTGCAGAGTTCCGGCGGCACTGGCTCTGGTTCCGACTTCTGCTGCATAGCCAGGCCCATCTCATCCCGGGGTTTCCCTTGAAATGAGACCAGAAACCTGAACAGCTCTTCTGTTTTATTTTGGTTTTCAAGACAGGGTCTTGCTGTGTAGTCCACACTGGCCTTGTACTGCAGACTACTGGGATGACAGGCATGCGCCTCCACACCCTGATTGTAGGTGAAAAAGCTCTTATCCAGTACTGCACTAAAAATGCTGCTTAGAAAGTATATATGTTACATGCACCATATGCGTTGTGCAAGGTCGGTGTGTTTATATCAGACATGTTACCTGCCCTATGATCTATGGGTATTAAAGTCATCCCTTCGATATAGACACAAGAACTATGACAACCTACCCAACAGTTTTTGGCTCACAGGTGATAATTTGAGAGAACTGGTGAGTTAAGATGCTACTTCAGTCAGACGTGGTAGCGCAGGCTTATCATCCCTGTATTCAGGGGGCTGAGGCAGGAGGATCGCCATAAATGAAAGGCCAGCCTTGTCTACATAGTGAGTTCAAGGCCAGCCAGAACTACATAGAGAGACACTACCTCAAAAAAGGAAAGAAATAATAATTCTATTGAAGCAACCGGGGAGATACGAATTGAGCTGCGATGATGGCTTTCTGATTATGCAAGAGAATGTCCTCTCCATAGGAGACACATGGCAGCACTTGGAGCTGGGGGTAGCACCCAGGTGCCCTACAACTGATTTTCATGTGCTCCAGAGAGACAGGAAGTAAAGATGGAAACATTAGCTCTCAGTTAAAGTAGTGAAGCGTTGGATGGCTGATCTCTGTACTATTCTTGCCACTTTTCTGTAGACTGGATTTTTTTTTGTATTTTAGGGAAGGGTCTACAGGGTGTTCAGGGTCTCACTACTAGATCAGACATCAGACTCGTAGTGATCTGCCTGTTTACAGCCTCCCAAGAGCTGGGATTACAGGCGTGCACAACCACGCCCAGTCTCAAACACCATCTCAGTGCACCCTGGGAATGGAGCCGGCACAGCAGGCCTGGGAATCGAACCCCCGGCCCCTGCTTGCAAGTGGTTTAATCCACTGAGCTATTTGGCTGGCCCAATTTTAATTTTTTTTTTTACACTTGAAATATTTTTAACGACACTGAGGAAAAAGACAGTTCTCACTATAATTAGTCACAAAAGCCCACTTCCTCCCAGGAGAACAGAGCCTACACATAAAAGCACCGGAAATTCTCTGGAAGCTTGATTAAAAAGCACTGCCAGAATCAGAAGACGTTTGAGTAAAATTTCACAGCTAAAACTGAAGGGCCTGTCTTAGCCCTGGCCTGCATGTTGCTCCGTCTTCTACACTGGTCACCCCACCGCCACTTTTTCTGAGTCCAAACACTGACAACCCGTACAAGACTGCACAGCACCAGCAGGGTGCTCTTGAGTAGCTCCAGAAGGGTCCTGTTGCCCTGCAGTATAAATAAATTCTTAGAAATTTAGAGCTTCAAATCCTCAGAGAGGAAGACAGCATAACCGGGCAAGCTTTGGCTTAGAGATGATCTACATGTGGAAGTAGAAAAAGGTTTCAAAGCTGTTTGGAGCTGTCCAATTTGGTGTGGAACTCCTTCATGTGAATCAGCACTAGACCCATGTCCCCTGGAAATGTCCTAGTTATTGGGGGGGGGGCTCTTTTGGTTTTTTGAAACAGGGTCTTGAACTTCCTCTGTAGCTCAGGCTGGTCTAGAAACCAAAGGGCTCTTCCTGCCTCAGCCTCCTGAGTGCTGCAATTACAGGTGTGCATCACCACTCCTGGCTATGCTAGTTATTTCATGAAACTCTTGCCAATGGAGCTCAACTTTTTTTGGTATTTTTTTCTGTATTTTAGGGAAGGGTCTACAGGGTGTTCAGGGTCTCACTACTAGATAAGACTTGCAGTGATCCGCCTGTTTACAGCCTCCCAAGAGCTGGGATTACAGGTCCACGTCACCATGCCCAGTCTCAACTGACATCTCAGCACACCCTGGGGGTGGGGCCAGCATGGCAGGCCCAGGATCAAACCCTGGGTCCCTGCGCCTGCTTGCAGGTGCTTTAATCTTTTGAGCCATTTGGCCAGCCCAAGAAGCTCAATTTTGTCTCCAAGTTTAAATCCTGACAATTCCAAAAAGTTGGAAGCATTTGCAATTATATGAGCATAAGCCAAGTGTTTCCCTAATTTCTTTTTAAATGCTTCACAAAATATATTGGGTATGAAAAAGGATAATGTGAGCCAGGCATGGTGGTACACACCTGTAAACCCAACCCATGGGAAGCTAAGGCAGGTGGATCGCTGGGAATTTGAGGCCAGCCTAGGGTACATAGCGAGTACAATGCCAGCCCAAACTGTACAAGAAGACCCTGCCTCAAAAAAAAAAAAGCATAAGAAAAGGAGACATAGAACAAATAACAAAAATGTTGAAAAATGACAAGCAAATCAACCAAATTAGTAATCTTGCATTGCCAAATAAAGCCCCCACTGATTGTGCGTGCGTGTGTGTGTGTGTGTGTTTCCTATGCATGTCTCATGCCTCTGTCTGAAGCAATCCTTCCATTCACTCATGCCAGCGCTCAACCCCTCACAGAGTAGGACTTCAAGGGCCAGACTGTCACTGAGAAAGCTGTGTCTTATTGTCCTTCTGTGATAATATTTTCTCTGGATATGAAGAAAGCTCATTTTTCAAGCCTAAATATGCAACTAAATATGAGTTGAAAGTAATCCTGCACAAGTAGCTAAGTGCAAAATGTGAACTGCAAGCAGATATTCTGGCTCTGCCCCAGAGGGACAGTACACTCTGGGGCACACACGTACAGACCTGCTCCCAGGACTCTGGACCATGAACACCTGAGAGCGGCCCGCCAGTGGATCTTGCCCTTCATTAAGAGGTTCATGCAGTCTTAAGCCTGGGTTTCAGAAACAATTAATAATTACCCTTAAGCGGCAAACAAAAGGAAAATCTCCTAATCAGGGTGGTGTGTCTGGGGCCTATAAAAGCACTCAGTCCTCACTGTGGCTCAAGCGTCTGCTGACTCCCAGAGCTGTGCTGTCACCGAGCAGGTCAGTATGGTCTGCAGGGCGTGAGCTTGCTAGGCCAGCACCCCACCATTGAGCTTCATCCCAGCCCCACAAGAATTCTCTTTAAAACACTTCGGAAAATCCAGCGCCACTGTACCCAATGCTCTGTCCTCTTCCTCTTCTTCCTCCCTTTTTCCTCCTCCTCTTCCTCCTCCTCCTCCTCCTCCTGCCTTTTTCCCTCTCTCTGCATCTTTGCCAGGGGAGAGGCCTGCAGGCCACTGCCAACACTCAGCGGACACTGCACAGGAGCCTTTGGTGAAGCTCACGTTGCTCTGTTTGCAGGACATCACTATGGCTGCTAAAAAGTCTCCCGAGGAGCTCAAGAGCATTTTTGAAAAATATGCAGCCAAAGAAGGTGACCCAGACCAGCTGTCGAAGGAGGAGCTGAAGCTGCTGGTCCAAGCAGAGTTCCCCAGTTTGCTCAAGGTGAGCATTGTGGCCAGTGGGAGGGCAAGGGACAGCAGGGCTCTACCATCTGTGACACTCTCAGCCCTCAAGAGTGGTGGGGCCCAGCCTTCTGCCCCCTCCCCACCTCTCCAGGCAGAGGTACAGCAAGCAGAAGTGGGGAGGGTCCTGCACTCCCCAAACACTATGATCCCAGCACTCAAGAGGCTGAGGCAGGAGGATCACCACAAGTTTGAGGACAGCCTGGGCTACATAGTGAGTTCAAGGTCAGCTTGGACTCAAAAAGAAAAATATCAGGTAGTACGGTCTTGATTTCATTTCCTTTGTCACTCCCTTTCTCTCTGAAACTAGGGTCCAAGCACCTTAGATGACCTCTTCAAAGAATTGGACAAGAATGGTGATGGAGAAGTCAGTTTTGAAGAATTCCAAGTGTTTGTCAAAAAGCTATCCCATTAAAGAAGGGCATGCAAAGCAGAAGGCCAGGACTCCAGCCTGTGTGGAAACCATGGTGCCCTGGAATGACTTCTTCACAACTGCATGACCTGGCCCAGTTACTAGCAATAAAGGACTTTCCACACTGCTGCCTTTGTTGAGTACTGACTGTCAGAATTCAGTGCATTCCAGAGGAGGGGAAGGGGATGCGAAAAGAATATAGAGGTGTCGCCAGGAATGGTGGGGCAGGCTTGTCGTTCCTGCACTTGGGAGGCTGAGGCAACAGGATCACTGTGAGTTTGAGGCCAGCCTCGAATATATAGCAATATGTTGTCTCAAAAAAAGTAGATACAGGGGGCCTGCCCCTTAGCTCAGTTCTGTAAGTGGCTGCTTCAATAAAGCAGTCAGGCTCAGGTTGCTGTGGTTCCATCCCCACAACTCAAGCCAGCCAAACCCGCCCTGAAGGCATTCTAAGCCAGCCAGGAAAAAGAAAATCCTTCAAAAAAAGTAGATGCAGAGATAGAGATAGAGATAATGTTACTTACATCAGACCGGCTACCCATAGTGAACATATCTGCATTGTTTGTTTGTTTTGGTTTTTTGAGACAAGACTACTCACTACAAAGTCCAGGCTGGCCATGAATTTCTGGTGATCCTCCTGTCTCAGCCTACTGTGTGCCAGGACTAAGAGATGTACCTTGGGCAGGTGTGGTAATACACACCTGTAATCCCAGCCAGCATGCGGAAGGCTGAGGCGGGAGGATCCCTGCCAAGTTCAAGTCCAGCCTGGGCTACAAAGTGAGCTCAAGGCCAGCCTGAAGTGCACAGAGAGACTGTCACAAAAACAAACAAAAAAGAGGCATGCAACCATGCCCGGCTTCTCATGATGAATGCTCAATTATGTACTACAAACATGGACTCATAAAATGAAACACTAAAAGACTAAACTTATATTAGTCTAAGTCATCTAATTTCAAGATTTAAAAAGTGGAACTATGGTGTAATGCAGTAGTAGGGCACTTGCCTCACATGCATGAATGTATGAGGCTCTGGGTTCCATCCATCCCCAGCACTGCAAAAACCAAAAGGAAAAGGAAAGAAAGGAAGAAAAAGAAATCTCGGTGTGGAGCCCTATGTTTATAATCCCCGCACTCTGGGAAGCCGAGGCAGGATAATCATAAATTACATTCCAGAATGGGCAAGCTAGGGTATTGTGGCTTTCCTTCCCCTCCTCTTCCTTCCTTTCCTCCTCCTCCTCCTCCTCTTCCTCTTCCTCCTCCTTCTCCTCCTCCCCACCCAAGATCACTCTACAAAGCCAGTTCCTCCCTTACTCTTCACTTTTATTTCTTCAAATAAACTTTCCTACCATTAAAATAATGGGAAAGTTAGCAATTTAGCAAGACCCTGTGTCAAAAAAAAATGTTGTTGTTTTTTAAGACAGAATCTTGCTATTTAGTTCAAGCTGGCCTTGAACTCACTATGTAGCCCAGGATGGTCTTAAACTCACAGAAATCCTCCAGCTTCAGCCTCCCAAGTGCTGGGATTATAGGTGTGCTCCACCATGCCCAGCTTCCTGTCCTAACTATACACACAAGCTGGGCCAGTCCATCAAGTTGGTGTCATCATTTCCCAGGAGCCTGGAGGCCCTCTGACATGGCCGGCAGCACACGTGTTCACACTGACACCCAGATCAGGGACGGTGGCTGTCCAGCCGGAAAAGGAGCCTCTCCCCACACCAGACAGGGCCACAGTCACCTCTGGCGAGCTCAACCTCAGAGACATGGGAGTTCTGCTTGCTGTAAGGACCTGGGAAGTCAGACTGGGCCAGGCACAAGACGAGCAAGTAACAAGGACTTGGAGGCAGAGGAAAGACATATACTTCAATTTGCTGAAATACGCAGGGAAGAGGAATCTGTAAGTTCACACCAGAAACTAACAGCAGCGGTGTCAGGACACAGCCAGGCAGTTGGAGGTAGGGAAGGGAGAGCCACGTCTCACTGGATGGCTCAGCGGACATTTGGGCTTTTCGACTATACAAATGTGTGTCCTACAACAGAGAACAAATGACCAGCCAGGCGTGGTGGTGTGCTCCTAGAACCCCAGCCCTCTGGAGACTGTAGCAGGAGGGCTGTCGTGAGCTGGAGGCCAGCTTGGGCTACACAGGAAGCTCAGAGCCAGTCAGAACTGCATAGAAGGACCCTGTCTCCAAAAGCAAGTCTCTTTCCAGTTGGTCATGAGACTGTGAGCACCAGGCTCTGGGTACAATAGGCTGTCTATTGAGTCGACAACAATATGGGGCTCCTTTTATCCAATCAATGAAATGTGTTAATTGGTTTAATTCCCAGGATAACACTATCCAGCCATGATCAATTATCCTTTAACATTGTTAAATGGGACATTCTAATACTTTAAGACGGTCCCAGCTTCCTTTTAAACATCATCAGTTGGAGTCGTGTGTGCTAAGGTTCGTATGCAGCTCATCCTAACATCCCAATTCAGCCCCTTCCCAAGTAAACACACACTATTTCAGCTCCAACATGCACAAGGCACCTTTTGCGGGCTAGGCACTAAGCAAGAGCATAAGACACCAACTTCAACATCTCTGACACGGCCAGCCAGCAAGTTTGGAATCAAACCCAAAAAACGGTTAATGGGAAAAGCAGCATTTCTACCTGGAAGGTATGCAGGGCAGTGGCTGTACTCCGGAGGCTAAGGGGAGGCTGAGGCAAGATCCCTGCAAGTTTGAGGCCAGCCTGGGCTATAGAGCAAGACCCTATCTCAAAAAAACAAAACATAACAAAAGAGAAGAGCTGGGCTTGGTGACACCCTGCAGAAGGATCATGCAAGTTCAAGGGCAGCCTGAGCTACACAGTGAAACTCTGTCTCAAAAAAAAAAAAAATGCCTGCTTAGGCAAGCCAGGGACCGAGTTCGACCCCTGGCACCAAAGGCCACGCCGGCCCCACTCCCAGGCACCCTGAGCCGACCACCGAGTCCAGGCACGGTGGCACGAGCTTGTAATCCCAGCACTGGGGAGGCTGAAAACAGGAGGATCACTACAAGTCTGAGCTGCATAGTGAGACCCTGTACCAAATACATTTTTTTATAAAAGATACCAGCATTTTATCATTTCAAAAAAAAAAAAAAGAACCATAACCTGGCAACAATGAGAAGAAAAAAGAACCATTACACACTTTAGGAGAAAAAGTAAAGTAGCACAGCCACAATAGAAAACAGTACAGCAGTTCCTTGAAAAATGACCAGAACTTCCAGGTAACCCAGCTCCAGCCCTGTTAGGTGCACAGCCCTAGGAAGCACAGGGCGCATGTGCAGGGCCCCCTCCTGCCCTCGGCAACCTCGTGCAGTGCAGGGCACCTGGGACTGAGAAACAGCAGCAAAACCAGGTAATGCACACTGGCTGAGGGGGTCAGGCATGTGCGGAACTGAAGGCGCTGCATGTATCATGGATTCTAGCTAGATGTCCCCAAAACCCCTGCACTCACAGGGGTGGCTGGACCTGGCCCTTGGGTGTGACACTCCTCAATAGATTGACCAATGATGAGCCAGAGCCAGTGGGGAGTAGGGTGGAGCCTGGTGGGAGGAGAGGCCACTGGGGGCGTGGCCTGGAAAAGGCCCCTCCCATCTCCCCAGAACTGTCCCTGTTTCCCTTCTGCAATCTCCAGAGGTCTGTCCCATTCCCAGGCCACCCTGCCTTGGAGACAGCAGACTGCACTCAGACCACTACAAACTGAGTCAAGTGGACCTCTCTTTCTTAGAGTTGTGGGCGTCAGATATTGTGTCTCCGTGAAGAGAACGTGACTACGACAACATGTTTTCTCTCATGTGTGGAAACAAAAGAAGAAAAGTAGCAAGCAGAGCTGTGCCGGGAGTGCACTTACACTGCACACCACACAGGACTCTGACAAGGGCTGGCTTTGAAAATAAGACAGCATCTCCCCACTAACATTCAATCATCTCTCCTGCAGAAAATCTTTCAAGTGCTTGAAATACCTATTTCTGAGGCATTTCTCATTGAACTCAAGGTACAAAATCTTTTAAAATCCATTAGCTTATTATAGGTGTGTTAACTCAGCAAAATATTCTAAAAGAGTCCAGTAGCCCATAATAGTATTGGGTCTTCCGCTTGACTGGCAATGTCAGAAATTGTAGACCCGAGTCCCCTACAGCTCAAAATAACAGCATGGCTTTACTTCTTATATTTCGTTTTTATACTTTTCTGCTGGATGGTTAAGACCAAGGTAAAGCAAGACCTATGCAACAAAAGTTATAGCTTTTGGATCTGATAAGGTGACGGAACTAAATAAAAAAGGGGATACAGATGAATGTCCATTTTGTATCTGTGCATTCAAAATGGTTAGGATATATAGTTACATTCTCTTAATGAATAGAGGGATTTGTTGTAATAGTGTTTGTAAATAGGATACCATGTCTGCATCTTGTACAGCAATGTGTTAATTATTGAAACTGTCATACCAATTTGATTTGAAACTGTCAAAAATAAAATAAAATACATTAGCTTTAGCTGGGCATGCCTGTAACCCCAGCACTCAGGAGGCTGAGGCAGAAGGATCACCGTGAGTTCAAGGCCAGCCTGGGCAACATAATGATCTCAAGGCCAGCTTGAACAACATAATGAAACCTTGACTCAAAAAGCCAAATAAGCCCATATGTACATACATTAGCTGTGAAGTACGCATGTAATGACTCACTTACTATTAGCAGTCTGACCCTCCTCCTGACTCAGGATTCCTAATGGACCCACTCCAAGCTGTGTGGTCTCCATTCAAGGGGCAGAAATGGTTAAAGAGACAGCGGTGGAGGGTAGGCTGTGATGCCCTGAGCCATCGGGCAGGAAGGAGAACATGAGCGGGCATTCTGAAGTTCCATTACTAGACAGGCAATGGTGGTGCACATGTGTGATCCCAGCACTGAGAAGCGGAGGTCGGAGGATCACTTTTACTGCCAGGGCCAGCCTGGGCTACACAATGGATTCAAGGCCAGCCTGAACTACATGGTGAGAACCTGTCTCAAACAAACCAAGCATCAAACAAAACAACAAGCTCCATTAAGAAATAACTGGCAATAGGGCCAGGGAGATGGCTCAGTGGAATAAGTGTTTCCCTAGCAAGCACAAGGGCCTGAGTTCAATCCGTGGTTCCACCAAAAAAAAAAA
>NW_004524645.1:9630072-9646589 GCF_000260255.1 Octodon degus
GGCAAGGGGCCGGGGAGATGGCTTAGTGGAATAAGTGCTTCCCTTGCAAGCACCAGGAGCTTCCCTTGCAAGCACCAGGACCTGAGTTCAATCCCCGGTTTCCCAAAAAAAGACAAAGAAATAACTGGCAAATATTGTATATATTCAAGATATCTGAAGGGCTGGCCAAATAGCTCAGTGGATTAAAGTACCTACAAGCAAGCTCAAGGGCTGGGAGTTCGATCCCTGCACCTGCCGTACCGGCCCCACCACCTGAGACTGCAAATGAGGCTGGGCATGGTGATGCACACCTGTAAGTCCGGCACTTGGGAGGCTGTAAACAGGCGGATCACTACGAGTGTGATCTAGTAATGAGACCCTGAACACCCTGTAGACCCTTCCCTAAAATACAAATATATATATGATGTTTTCAAATATACATAGTGAAATGATTACCAAAATCAAGCAGACTATATCCATTATCTCACCTAGTTAGCTGGTGGGTAATACTTGACATCTACTGTCTTCAGCAAATTTCAAACATCTGTATGGCCTTAAACTCACGGTAATCCTCCGGCCTCAGCCTCCTGAGTGCTGGGATTACAGAGGTACATCACCACGTCCAGCCAATACAGTATTATTAAGCAGTATCACTATGCTGTAAATTAGGTCTCCAGAAGTATTTCTTGTTTGTTCCTTTCTTTGCTTGGGAAAGGGTCTCATTAGGTAGCCTAGGCTGGTGTCCAACTTCCAGCAGTCCTTCTGCCTCAGCCTTCATGGAAGGGGGTAGGGGCACTAACTTCCAAATGAGCCCAAGCAGGTCTTTGTATCAGTAAGAATACTTATTTCAGTGTCCTGAACGTTCTCAGTCCTCCAAGTGGGGAGAGCTATCTTTTGGTTACGCTAGCGGGGCTATGTCTTTCACACATCTCTTCCTTTGCATGCCATATGAAGTTTTTGAGCAATAAGGAAGAGAAAATATTTCAAACAGGACTGCACCTAAAGGCAGGAAAGTGTAATGCATGTGTTATGCTTAACAGAGAAAGGAAATTGCCCCTTCGCCTGAATCAGCTTTGAATTATAAGGGACTATTTCACAAATCTCTACGAGATATAAAATTAAATCTAACTTTGCAAATTTCTGGATCAGAAAGGGATAAATGAAGTTATGCTTATAATGAATAATGAATAGTGAAGTGAGCCAGGCCTAGTGGGTTCCCAGCACTCAGGAGGCTGAGGCGGGAGGATCACCATGAGTTTGAGGCCAGCCAGATTATACAGTGAGTTCAAGACCAGCCTGGACTACACATCAAGACCCTCTCTCAAAAAACTAAAAGCCAGGTGTGATGGCACACACCTGTAATCCTAGCGCTTGGGAGCCTAAGGCAGGAGGATCACCAAGAGACTCAGGTCAGCGTGAGCTGCATAAGTGAGCTCATGGCCAGCCTGAATTACACAGCGAGATCCTGTCTCAAAATAAAAAGGGGGGGATAAGGGATATAGCATGGTGTGAAGACCCTGGGCTCGATCCTCAGGGCCAAAAAAATTCAATTAAATTAAAACATGATCAATTCCAAATATCCATGTGCATCTTGTTGAAATGCTTTAATTTCTTTTTTTCCCTCACTAATACCACCCTCCAAGTATACATGTATGTTGCTGTTTTGAAAATGGAACATGCATCCTGTTTTCTGAGAGGAGCATCTTACGTAAATTCATTTTCTAGACTTATCTTTTTCAACAAACAGAAGAGATGCTTAGCGTCAGGAAGGTCCGCACATATTAATATTGACATTGAGAGCATCCTTCCCATGTGGGCCTCAAAGGCCAAAAGTATTCTAGCTAGAACATCCACAGTGCCACCAGCACCGCCAGCTACCCTTCAGATCAGCGGGAAAAAGAGCGAAAGGCAAAGTCAAGCTCAGGAGTGTCTGTAAGCCTAGCCTGGGTACACACCTGTAATCCCAGCACTTGACAAGCTGAGATTGGAGGAGGCCAAGAGTTCAAGGACAACCTAGGTTACACAGGAGATCTTCTCAACAAACAAAACAATTTCTGTCACTGTCAACAGCATTGGTGGACTGACACAGAATTAGAATGGAAGTCCGCTAGATGCCTGATAAGTGTCTTCTCAGAAGACCCTGAGGCAGGATAGAAAACTAAAGCTTCTGTAGAACCAAGCCAAAATATCCTGCAGCATCCCAGACCTTATATTGTGCCTTAGAGGCCAAGTCAAGGAGAGACATGGCAAAATCAGTTTCACTCATTCTCTTGGGCACTTTCCAACTTAGTGAGACCTTAACCGGCACAGAAAAATCTATTTCTCCCTTTTTTAATTAACTAATTTTTTGTTTATTTGTTTGAGACAGGGTCTCGCAACATAGCCTAGGCTGACATTGAACTCAAGGAGATCCTCCTGCCTCAGCCTCCCAAGCATTGGGATGATGTCCAGCAATTTTGCCTTTTATTGTGTCTAAGAGCTACCTCCTTTTAGATCTGTCCTGGATGCCGGTGTCAACATGGAGCTCATAAGCAAGTGTCACATGCAAGGGACATCCCAAGGGAGTGTCACAATAGCCCAAGGAACATATCTGAGCAGAAAATACACCATACAAGGCAGTAACTCTCCTTACTGTTTTCCCACAAGTATCAGAGCGCTGGTGACCAACCAAGTACCCACTCGCTCTAGTATAGCAGGCGCTCAGGCTGCCCACTGCTGGCCAACGGGTCCAGCAGCTCTCTGTCCTCTAGCAGGACCCTGCCATCAGTGATAGTGCTGTTGCTACTGGTGGAACTCTCAGGAGCACAGCAGATGACTGCCCTCGCCCAGCTCGCTCATGTGCACAGGCACTGTGGGGTCACATGATGTGCACGTCCCCCACCTGAGCAGTCCCCTCTTGTATCCCCTGCAGATGTGTGTACAAGGGGATGCAGGACACAAGCAGGTGCAGGCAGAGGTGCATTAGCACCAGGATTTACAGCAAAGAAAATAAGGGGCACAGGCCAAGTATAAGACTGCACCGGGGCTGGTGAGATGGCTCAGTGGTCTAAAGCACCTACTTAGAACAAGCTTAGCAAAGCACAGGGACCACGGTTCAATCCCCCAGCACCACATGCCAGCCAGCCCCGCCCCCTGGTGGGCTGAGCTGGCCACACATAAATAAATAAAAATTAAAAAAAAAAAAGACTGCACCACCGCATGCGCAGAGCACAGCGCAGGGCTAGCGGCAAAAGCCCCTGGGAGCTGCCACAGGGTACCAGGGTCTCATTTAAAAGTAAATGGCATGGAGGCCCATGCGTGGAATCACAGCACTTGGGAGGCTGAGGCAAAAGGATCTCCGTGAATTCAATACCAGCCTAAACTACACCCCGTCTCAAAAAAATCAAATGGATGAGCTGGGGAGATGGCACAGCACTCTAAGCGCCTGCCTGGCAAGTGCAAGAACCTGGGTTTGATCCGTGGTACTGCATGCCATGCTGGTCGCCAAGAGGATCACTATGAGTCCAAGCTGCATAGTGAGACCCTGTACCAAAGAAATAAAACATTAAAAAAAATTTTTGAAAATAAGTAAATAAATAAAGTGGGCATACAGGGGCTAGAGATACAGCTCAGCAATACAGCACTGGCCCACCATGCCCAGGGCCCTGGGGTTGATCCCTAGCCTCAAAAAGAGGGGAGTGAGGTACACATCTATGCATGTATGCACAATCTCTGGACTAGCAACAAAAGAACAAGACAAACGTAGCTGTCCCTAGGAAGTGAAACAGGCAAAGGTGCATGCGTGAGACGAGTATCATGCCCTTTCTACAGGGCTGAACTTTGCTTTATCTGTGTCTTTTTTTCCTCCATGCACACCCCCACCCACACCCACACAGGAGTAAAGAACAGTCAAAGAACAGTCAGTAACCAATTCACCTCGCCAAAGCTATCCGACAGTGACACCTACTGGCCAAATCACTTCCCACCTCGTAAAACAGAGAAGAAAGCCAGTCTCCCTGGAACAGCTATTTCAGCTGTTATTCAGGAAATCCATTTCTATTAAACACAGATAAGGAGGCATTTGCTGGTATCTCGTTAAGGCTTGAGCTGGATGCTATAAAAAGGCAGGAAGAACATGTCCGTGTCCTTGCACGAGGGCATCACCGACATATAATGTTAAGTGAAAAAGCACCGCTTGTGCTACCTTTCATCCGGGAAGGGAGGGAGTTACAGAAAGACCAACAGATTTCCCTACTTTTGGGGTTTGTTTGGTTTGGTGTCTTGGGACAGGGTCTTACTGTGTACTTCAGGCTGGCCTTGAACTCACTATATAGCGCAGGCTGGCCTCCAGTTTGTGGCAATCCTCCTGCCTCAGCCTCCTGAGTGCTGGGATTACAAGCATGCGCCACCACACCTGGCTTGAGTATTTCAGGGAAAAATGAAATGGCTGAAGATGAGGCCCAGCAGCAGTATGGTTGTCACTTTTGTTTTAGAAAGATAGATGGCCACCAATGTGGAAAATAGAGAGGCTGAGGATGAGTCTGGAGACAGGACAGCTCATTTATTTCTATTAGCTGTTATAAATTGTCATCACGGCCAATTGACTCCTTTCCTAAACATTAAGCCTGAAAGCTGTGGCAGAGAGAAATCAGTCCAGGATTTGTCTGTCCCAGGCACAGACAATGAGACAGACCACTGAGAGCAGCGCAGTATGATGTAAAAATAAAGATAATAATCAATTCATATCGCATTTTCCATATTCTGGCACAGTAAAGAAAAATTAATAATCCCCCCCCCATGTATTCATGCAGGAGCCGGAAACCAAACAATAGGGAACAGACTGGAAAAATAAGCAGGCCACTTACCAAAGGTACAGGGGTGTCGGGCTCAAACTCGGTGGAGTTGGCATCTGGAGATTAAGAAGAGGTCACAGAGTTACAGGTGCTGCTGAAAAGACTGTAAGGGATAAAGTGTTGTAAGTGCACAGGCACCAGCCGGCCTCAGCCTCACCTTTCATGTCCAGGCAGCTTCTCGCGAACTCGATCACAGCCAGCTGCATCCCAAGGCAGACTCCTATCGTAAAGAGCACATAGATCAACAAATGGACACAGGTGGCATTTACTCACTTTTAAAAACTTATTTATCTCATTTTTTCAAAAAAAAAACTTATTTATGCATTTTTTTTTGTAGACAGGCTCTTACTATGTAGCCCAGGCTGGCCTCGAACTCACAGCAATCCTTCTGCCTCAGCCTCCTCAGTGTTAGGATGACAGGCGTGTACCACCATGCCCAGCTTTTATACTGGGATGCTGAGGCAGGAGGACTGCTTAAACCCACACTTTGGGCCAGCCTGGACAACACATTTTGTCTCTTAAAATAACAAAAGAAACAGACTGTACCACACTCTACCAGAGCCACACCTAGGACATGAGCTGGTCTTTTTGTATTACCTCATCTGGAATCTTGTCCACAATATCTGTTCTGCACAGAGACTCCACTCCTGGTAAGCAGCCCTCTGCTTACAGTAGCGAGAGGACAGGTTGGGGAGAGAATTGGAGAAAGGAGGTCCAACCAGAGGCCTCTCCCAGGTTCTGATCAGCTAGAACTTTTCACAATGCAAATTCTCCTAGGGAAACACACTAGCTCTAAAGTGTCAGGTGACAAACATTCTAGGCTTTGCAAGCTGTATAGTCTCAAATGCTGCTATGTGACATTATGCCAAAGTAGTTTGTGTGGCTATGTTCCAGTAAATTTTTACAGAAACACCCATGAGCCAGATTTGGTATTAAGACAGTTTGCTAAACCCTATAGCATACTATTAGGTGCCTAAATTGTCAACTTCAAGTTCACAGCTTCGCAATTACAAACTTTAGTGTGACCACTACTAAGTATCAGAAAGCTAACATACTTAGGCATGGTGGTGCACGCTGAACAGGAGGCCGAGGCAGGAGGATCACTACCAGTTCAGGGCCAGCTTGGGCCATAAACTTGCCCAGTGTGGTGGTACAGGTTTATAATCCCAGCACTCTGGGAGGCTAAGTCAGAAAGATCACGAGTCTGAGCCCAGCCTGGGCAATTTAACAACTTAGTGAGACTCTGTCTCAAACAACAGAAAAAGTACTGGGGGTGTAGCTCAGCGCAAAGGGCCTGAGTTCAATCCCCAGCACAGCATTTAAAAATTCATAATTAGAATCAATATATATGAGTTTTACCCAGAAAGGGAATCTTCCTTGTCCTTGCCCAAGAAATCGCCTGGATTTTTCCCAAGGTTCCTCTGAGACCAAAGCCTCCAGGCACAAGAACACCACTGAAATCAACACAAGAAGATGGTGAGTGAGGTCAGGACTGCTCTTCCTGCTAACGCTGTGTGTGCAACCTTATTCATGCTACTGAGCCCGCACCCGGAGCCTGGTACATACACACCATAGGTCCCCACCAGGGCGCCATTGCCCACAGGGCACACAGGGCTTGCACTTGCCCTCCAACTAGGAAGCTCTGACTTCTCAGTCGCCTCCATGACACTTCCAGGCACAGGTGTATGGCATCACATGCTTATAATCCTGGCTCTGGGCAGGCCAAGGCAGGAAGGTGGTTACAAGTTCGAGGCCAGCCTGGGTTACATAGCCAATTCAGAAAACAAGACTAAATTAAAAGCTCTCTTATGTAATCAAAAACAGTTAAACTACCTTAAAAAAATTAGCCTTACATTTGAACCGATAATTAAGGGCAGTGAATGAAAATTCCCTGGCTAGCCAGGGATGCAAGGTTCTGAGATCGATTCCCAGTACGGGGGGCAGGGGGGCTGGAGACCTCCTAGCTCCATGGTGGTGAACCTACGGCACACATGCAGCAGCTGGCTGGCTATATCACTGAAAGCTCTAAAAGGTCCACCATCTCTGTTCTAGCCCATCAGCCCCAGGTGACCAGGACGAGTGGGAACCCCAGCAGCTCTGCACATGATTTAACAAATCAAAGTACAATTAAGGTGAGTGGTGGTGATGGCTGTGCAACCTTGTGAACAGACAACCACTACCAAGCTGAGCACTTTAAAAGGGTGGGTTCAGGGCCGCCCAGATAGCTCAGTGGACTAAAGCGCCTGCTTGGGCACAGCACGATGACTGGGGTTCCGTCCCAGTGGGCCATGCCAGGTCCGCTCCCAGGGTGTGCCGAGACAGCAAGTGAGACTGGGCATGGTGGTTCATGCCTGTAATCCCAGCATTTGGGAGGCTGAAAATAGGAGAATCACTGAGTCCAATCAGTGTAGTAAGACCCTGTACAGCCTGTAGACCCTGTCCTAAATACAGAAAAAAAAATTTAAATTAATTAAAATTAAAAATGTGGGTTTTAGTGTACATGACCAGTATTATGTTAATAATAACACAGGGGCCGGGGTGATAGCTCAGTAGAATAAGTGCTTGCACTGCAAGCACAAGGGCCGGAGTTCAATCCCTGGTTCCACAAAAAAAAAAAAAAAAAAAAAAAACAATAATGGGAGTGATGCCTTTTTATCCCAGCACTCAAGAGGCAGAAACAGGAGGATCACTGCAAGTTGGAGTCTAGCCTAGGCTACAAAGTGAGTTCAAGTGCAGCCTGAACTACACAGTGAGACCTTATCTCAAAAAAGAATAATAATAAATAAATGAATAAAAACAGCAATCAAAAGGAAAGCTGCCCCTCTTGTACCTGAAGTGTGTGCATTCTTCAGTTCATTCCTCTGTCTCTCTCTCTCTGGAGAATCAACACCCCACCTCCACACAGCACTCCTACCGACACCCCAAGGACCCTTGTCGCCACCACCCCCACGCGCCTCATCCCCTACCCTCCCACCCTTCGGTCACATGGCCAGTGCCACAGCTGCGCCTGCTTCTCCAGCGCCCATCCCCATCCCGGCGCCTGCACTCACTCAGCCTTGCACAGCTTCTGCCAGGCTTCGTGGAACCGCACGGGGTCCTGGGCCTTGGCATCCTGCTCCAGGTCGATGGAGTCGATGTACTAGAGGGACAGGGCGCAGAAGGCGGAGTGAGAAGGGCACACTGTGCCTTGGAGCCCCCAAAACCCGCGCTCACGGATGCTCCCTCACACGCAGACCTGGACGGGCTCCACACCCGCAAGCCTGGCCCAGCCTTCCCTCTGCAAGCTGGACATGCGCCCCCTTGCGGGAAGAGATGGGATTCAGGTCGCAAACCGGGTTGGCCAGGAGCTTTCAGTAGTTATGCACAATCAATCTGGATCTGATGGGGAAATTTGACTCAGCTCTCATCCAGATCAATTAGCGACCAGAATCACAGAGAGAACTGAGTTTGTGAACTGAGGCACCAATGCCTATGACATTTTCAGGTTTTCTTAATATGACATTTTCAGGTTTTCTTTATGACTAATAACAACCTTTTGGGTTTTTTTGTTTTGTTTTGTTTTGGTTTTTTTGAGACAGGGTCTCACTATGCAGTCCAGGCGGGCCTTCAGCTCACTTTGCAGCCCAGGCTGGCCTGGAACCCCCTACAATTTTCCTGTCTCGGCCTCAGAATGGTGGGATTACACGTGTGTGCCACCACGCCCAGCTCTGATGATCTTTTCGATATGGAAAATTCAGGTCCCTGTTGGAATTGAAAGCAATGCTCAGGACACTTACATTAGCTCCCCACTGGGGAAAGGCATGGAACACAGAGCTATTTTACACTAAGTGGTACCTGTCCCTGAGTGACCACCTATTGCACTGACAGTGAGGACACCCACAACAGTGTGGACAAGCGGTCACCGTCACAATCAGAGAGCTGGAAAACCCTACTGTACTTATCGTGCAACTGCTGCGCAGGAAACTAGGACAGAAATAGCCAATCTATTCGGTGGCCCTTATAGCCTTCCCGGAAGATTATGCAACTAAGTAAACAGACATTGCCACCAGAGTGCAGCTGAAAGGAAGGAAAAAGTTCCAAATAAAAGGTGCTACGCAAAAGCCACTGCTTGCCACTGCAGGAAGGAAGGGAAGGACTGAGGCCCCAGGAGACCTCTGGGGAGATGAGGTGCAAACCCCTAAACCCCAGATGGAGAATTAAGATAACTGAGAACTTATCAGATACAAAAGCTACATTTCTTATTACATAGGTCTTGCTTTATCTTGGTCTTAACCATCCAGAAGAAAAGTATAAAAACAAAGTATAAAAAGGCAAAGCCATATTAATATGCTGAGCTATAAAAGGCTCAAGTCAACAACTTCTGACATTGCTAGTCCTACAGATAACCCACTACTATAATGGACTACTGGAGTATATTGGAATATTTTGCCGAATTCACGCACCTACAATATTTAAATGACAATGAAATACCCTTCTCTGACAAAACTAAACAAAAAAGGGGGATACAAATGAAGGACCATTTTGTATCTGTATATTCAAAATAGTTAGGATAAGTATACAGCTGCATTCTCTTAATTCAGTGAATAGAGAGATTTGTTCTAATGGTGTCTGTGGACAGGATATCATGTCTGCATCTTGTACAATGAATAACCACTAAGAAGACAATGATATGCAATGTATTAATTATTGAAACTGTCCTACTAATCGGTTTTGAAACTATCTCATTGCTCTTTGTTTCTCAATAAAATTATTTTTTAAAAAATAAATAAAGATAACTGAGAAACCTGGGTGTAGTGACACACACCTATAATCCCAGCACTCAGGAGGCTGAGGCAGGAGGATCCCTGCAATTTCAGGACCAACCTGGGCTACACAGTGAGTTCAAGGCCAGCCAGGACTACACAGTGAGACTCTGTCTCCAAACACCAAAGAAAGAAAGCTAAGCACAACCATAAGCGTGGGATAGAGCAACTGGCAGGTGTGTAGGAAATGTGGGAGGAGGGGAGAAGCTCTGCTGAGCAAGGAAATGGGTGGGATCCGCAGGGAGCAGGGGACGAGGCCGAGAGGCCGTGGCACATCCTGTGCTCCAAGGCCGACTTCCACCCCACCAGGGGCATGTGTGTGCTGAGGCCCGAGACATGGCTGGTGCCCCCAGCCTGGGGTGTCTCGAGGGTGTCTCGAGGCCACACTGCAGAGCCTGGTGGACTCACCATGAGGTTGAGCTTGTGGTTGATGGCCAGGGCCGAGTGCTCCAGAGCTTTGAACACAGATGCGTAGCAGTCCCGGAGCTTGGTGTACTTCCCAACCAGGGCAATGGAGCAGATCTTCTGCAGCCTTTCATACCTGCGGAGCACACAGCGCAAAGATTACACATGTGTAAGCCACCTCACAAGCAATGATGGTGGCCGCTGCTTTTCTCCCAGAGCACTTTGTTTTGCTTTTGGTTTTTGAGACAGGGTCTCCCTCTCCAGTCTAGGCTGGCCTTGAACTTGCTGTGTACACCAGGCTGGCCCCAACCCTGCAGTAATCCTCCTGCCTCAGCCTCCCAAGAGCTGGGATGATAAGTGTGGGTCACCATGCCTGGCTCCAGGGTACTTTTTTGAACCTTGGGAAGACACTATTCCTACCTGGTAAACTTGACTGTCTCCCCTCCAAACGACCAAAATCTGTTGGCCAAATACATATCAAAGTCCTAAGAAATCCCTTACATAAATGGGTGCAGACAGAAATCAGCCACTCAGACAAAAAAAGCACTTAAAATAAAAAAATGTAACAAGCTACGTCATACACATAAGCCGTTAGGGGGCTTGCTAGTTAGCTCAGTTGTTTAAGTGCCTGCTGGGGCAAACCCAGTCAGGCGCAGGGGACCACAGTTCAGTGCCCAGCTCCTCAGGCCTCACCAGACTTGCCCTTAAGGCAGCGTGAGCCAGCCAAAAAAGAAAAGAAAAAGAAAACAAGTCTTACACATGAGCTGTTCACCAGTGAGTGTATAAGATGACTTCTTATAGAAGAAACGGCTTCTGCACTTAACAGAAAACATTTCAAGCAGAACTTGGGAAGGTGACACTGTAGAAGAATTTGCATTCAGAGCATCTCTGCTTCCAAAGCTTCTACTCCTGGCTGGCCCCCAAAGCCCAGGTCTTCACAGCACCCCTAAAATGGTGCTAGAGAACTGTTTGAAACATTACAAGCTATTGCCGTCACTTTTATGCGAAAGTTCTGTGCTACACAGATGCTCAAAGCACAGTTCTCCGTGAAAGATGCACTCTCTACTGTCACTTTCATCAGGAACTCTGTTCAAAGCATATGACAGAACTGTGCTCTGGGATTAGTTACAGAAATTAGAACACAGGGCCAGCCCTTTCACAAATACCTGAGAAATTACCTCAAGGAGGAAGCTCTCGTTCCTATCAGTGGCGCACACCTGCCATCCCAGCACAGGGGAGGCTGAGGCAGGAGGGTTGCTGGGAGTTTGAGGCCAGATTGGCCACACAGTGAGTTCAAGGTCAGCCTGGACTACATAGCAAGACACCCTGTCTCGGGCGGAAACCCTTGAACTCCCTCCCTGTGGAAGGTGCCACTGCCCCAGAGAACATAGCTGTTCGGCCCACACCACCTCTTGGCAGAAGGTCAGAAACAGACCAAAAACCAGCAGCAGCACAGGCAGAGGGAGGGGCAGGACGTCGTGTTCCTGGGCAGCTGGCTGGGCCTCTTCCCCTTACTCTCAAGTACTATCTCCCCCTCCTTGGACTCACAGGCCTAGGAAACACTCACTCAGTGACCACACTTCCTGGGGTGGCCCACCATGCACCACACACCCTCTTTCCTCCATCTGTGCTGCAAGTGACCACTGAGATGTGCAGAGGCCAGCCTGTGGTGGTAGAAGCCACTGCCACAGTGGGAGGAGTGACATTCCCCAAGGTGGGACAGGGGTACCACTCTGACCTCAAGTTCCAGGCCGGCTCTCCTACACTATTCCTGTTTGTTTTGTTTTGTTGGTTTTTTGAGACAGGGTCTCACTATGTAGCCCAGGTTGGCCTTGAACTTTCAGTGATCCTCCTGCCTCAGCCTCTCAAGGGCTGGGGTTACAGGCATGCGCCACCACCATACTCGGCCTTTACAAGAGAAGAGGAAGAGAGATGGCGATAAGGCAGTGTGCAAGCAGAGGCAGATGTCAGAGAGGGGAAGTCACAAGCCCAGCACCCCAAGACTGCGGGCAGCCAGCGGATCCCTCAGAGCAGCCCGAGGAACAAGCCTCAGAAAACTCGACTTGGGCCTTGGGACCCCCAGGATGGGGAGAATACAAACTGCCACTGTAATTTGGTACAGCAACTGCAAGAAACTTAGTACCAAGACCAGATGTATCTGGCTTTAGGAAGTATGGGAGCACTGGGCGGGGTGGCACAGGCCTATAATCCCAGCACGCAGGAGGCTGAGGCAGGAGGATCGCTGGGAGTCTGATAGCCTAGGCCCCTTAATGACCTAGTGAGACCTGGTGTCAGAGGATAGCCAGGCTCTGTCTCAAACAAAACAAAAGGATTTTCTTTAGAAAATATTAGCTGGGAATGTAATCATTATCTACTAAACATACTATTAAAATTTTTTAAAAGAGAAAAAAAATACTAGCTGAATCCTAAAAACAAACAGAAAAAAGGGAATAAAGTGACAAAATATTCAGAAACTAAGAAATAAATCTAAATCCTCCCCAAATAAAAAAATATTCTATCCAAGCCCAAATCCTTTCAGTGTGCTTTGGTTTAAATCTAGAAAAGTCAAGGCTGCAGAAGTCTTCAAAGAATGCAGTAAACCCCCTACCAGTGCACAGGCAGGGCCACATGCAGGCACGCGGAGGGCCCTGGGGGACCCACCTGTCAGCCATGTTCCCCCACTTCAGCAGCAAGCCACTTGAGGAGTCGCTGATGGGCAGGTCCAGCCGCTCCTTGAAGTGCTTCACGATGCCCTGCTGCTCCAGCAGCACGGGCACGCGGTAGGTGGAGGATACGTCGTGGATACACATGACCTGCCGGCCAGGAGAAAGCAGGCTGCTGAGGCTGGGGCGGGCGGATCAGACAGGCCTCGGGAAGGCGGCCCAACCCAGGAGCGACCGGCAGGTGAATTCTCCCAGTACACAGAAGGACACCAGGAAGCTGGATGGGGTGGCGCACACCTATGATCCCAGCACTCGGGAGGCTGAGGCAGGAGGGTCAAAAGCTAGAGCCCAACCTAGGCCCCTTCATGACCTAGTGAGACCTGGTCTTGGAATTATATGAACAAGTTTTTAAAAGGGCCCAGGGATGTGGCTCAGTGAAGAGCCACAAGCACCAACCTGTTCAGGGTTCACGTGACAAAACATGGAAATCTTCTCCTTCACTGCCATCTCGATGGGTGTGGAACTCCGGCAGACAATCTGTTGAGGTGAAGTTTGCTCGGTTGGCAAGCAGGAGCTGACTGCTCCTGCAGCTGGCCACTGTGTCCAGTTCTCCCACCTCAAGAGGCCCAGGAGAGTGGACAGAGCCAACGCTGAATGTGGCTTCAGTCAGTGTAAGTAGAGCAGGCTGTGGTGGCACACGCCTGTCATCTTAGCACTCCAGAGGCTGAGGCAGGAAGTTTGCCGTGACTCCGAGGCCAGCCTGGACTACATAGGAAGACCGTTCCCTATCCCCTCAAAAAAAATAATAGTAAATGAAAATAAATAGCCAGGTGCGGTAGTGCACATCTGTCATCCCAGCACTCAGGAGGCTGAGGCAGGAGGATTGCTGCAAGTTTAAAGCTAGCCTAGACTACACAGTGAGTTTAAGACTGGACTAAAATACATGCAAGACCCTGCCTCGACAAACAAATTAAACTAAATTAGTAAAGCCATGCTGTTATGCTGAGCTGTGGGGGACTCAGGTCAACAATTTCTGACATCGCCAGTGAAGTGGAAGACCCAATACTATTATGGGCTACTGGACTCATAGAATATTTTGCTGAGTTTACACACCTATAATATTCAAATAACGGAACAAAACAAAAGGGGGATACAGATGAATGTCCATTTTGTATCTGTGTATTCAAAATGGTTGGGATAGATATATAGTTACATTCTCTTAATGAATAGAATGATTTGTTCTAATGGTGTTTGTAAATAGGATGTCGAGTCCGCATCTTGTACAGCAATTAACCACTAGGAAGAGAATATACAATGTGTTAATTATTGAAACTGTCCTACCAATTTGGTTTGAAACTGTCTCATTGCTATTTGTTTCTCAATAAAATTATGCAAAAATAAATAAATACATAAATAAAGAGGAAAAACCCGAATTACACTAAGTCAAGCATGGAGGCCATCCTCCAAGAGGCTCGCTGCACTTCACTCACCAGATCCGGAGTCAGCCCCAGGCCCCGCAGCGCACGGACGCTGTTCTGTGTGGGCTTGGTTTTCTGTTCCCCAGTGGCGCTGGGCTAGAAAGCGACAAGTCCTGTCAGTACCCTACAGGTCCAGCTTTTCTGGGTAAGTGGCGACCCCCAGGCCCAATGCAGACACAGGTAGCAGGGTACACACATGTGCGAAGCCCACCTGTGGGACCAGGCTGACATGGATGTTGTAGAAATTGTCTCTCTTTGCCTTGAACTGGAACTGTCTGAAGGCTTCCACAAACGGCATCCCCTCAATGTCTCCGATGGTGCCGCCCAGCTGGGAAGAGAAGACAGAACAATGCCTTCGTGCTGCGAACTCCCGAACTCCCGTGTTTGCACAAGGACAAAAGCTTGCCAGTGCTCCAATCACTGAATTCAACACTCACAATGGGTCCTCCGGGCTGGGTGGCATAGGCCTGGAATCTAGCATTCTGGAAAGTGAAGGCAGAAGGGTCGCAAACTAAGCCCAGCCTGGGTAACTTATCACAGTGGAGCACAATGAGCTAGCTTTAACAAATGGCCCCAGTTGGAAGATAGATCTCTAATCCAGGGACAATACCAGAAAAGTGACAGCTACGGGGCTCTGCCTGGATTCTTGGATGGAAATTGTGAGGCTCTCTCCCTTTCCCTCTCCCTCCCCCTCCTCTCTCTCTCTCTCCCTCCCTCTCTCTCTTCGCCTGCTGTATTTGAGCAGGCTCCTTACTGTGTCAATCCCTGTTAATAAAACATGCTGGTTTTCTGAAACAAACAGTAGCAAAACCCCCATGAATATCCCTGGCAGCATACTCCTTAATAAATGTCAAGCTTACTTACAGTATATTTCCAATGAGTTTACTTAAAGCTTTTTGCTTTAGTCTAAGAAAATTCACCTTAACCCATTCAGCCTTACCATATTACATAAAGTTGATTACATGGATTTTAAAATTCATCCTCTAGCTGGGCGTGGTGGCGCAAACTGCTAACTGCACCAACGTGGGAGGGTGAGGCAGGAGGATCACAAATTCCCACCCAGCTCAGATATCCTAGTGACTTAGCAAGAAAGGGCTGGGGATATAGCTCAAAGAAAATGGCCCTGGCTTTAATCCCCAGTGCTATGAAAAAAATTGAAAATTAAAATGAAAAAGAACTGGGGATATAAAAACTATAATAAAACTAATTCTTTAGCACTTGAGGGTCTTCTCCAGTACATGCTCAACACTGTAAGTGAAGGGCTGGGAAGTATTGAAGACAATCTGCTCCTAAACAGCTGTGAGTATGACCAGGAAAACAAGGCAAAGTTCAATAATAAGCAGGCATACTTTTTTCTGTAAGAGCAGTGTATTGTTAGATTTAATTTCCATCGTCTTATTAAAATTTTAAAAGTTTAACAAAAAACAAATTTTACTGCTTCTAGTTACACTGTTAGTGAAATACAATTATATATAAAGAAAATAACATTTAAAATAGCTATCATAATTTTATAGTGTAAATAATCAGATTAAAGGTATATAACTTTGCTGGATTTGAAATCTCAGTTTTATGACGACTATTGGAAAGGAAACATTGTGAGTAAAGGATAAAATTAGAAATACTTTTTAAGCTGAAAACAAAGATAAGTATTCCATAGATATTAAAAATAGGAATGAGAAATTAATATTAATTTTGTTTATTCAGAGCCTTATATATTCCCAGACCTTTGTTAATCTATTAATGACAGTGTGTACCATGTGTGTTAGGTGCTCAATAAATGTTCATTGAGCAAAGCCAAATTTGTTTTCTAGATTAAATGGACTCTTAATACAGCTAATACTGGTAGATTATCAACATCTGATATAACTAAAATGATAGAATTACCAAGGTATTACTGTTTTTATAAAAATGAAACTGAGGCTCCAAAGATAGATAGTGTGCTAACTTTACATAGTTTTGTTCTGAAGATCACAACTCTGACTTTTTAAATCTTTTATTTATTTGGTACAGGGTCTGTACACAGTTCAGACTTATAGTGATCCTCCTGTCTCGACCTCTGCAGTGCTGGGATTACAGGTGTGTACCACCACACCTGGTTTTGGTGGCTACTCAGTACTGGGCCTGTATGGCATGAGGTACTGGGAATTGAACATGAGTCCTTGCACTTGCCAGGCAGGTGCTTAGACCCCAGCCCCCTTTGTTGTAAAATTATGAAGCTGATGTTCTTGTATTTTGTTTCCAATCTTAATGACTAGTATCTTATTTTAAAATAATTTAAACTTTCCCTTAATTTTTCCAAATGATCCATCCAGATTAGATGCTTTTTTGAGATCTATGATTTTGCCTGGTGTTGGTTGG
>NW_004524645.1:9648529-9649452 GCF_000260255.1 Octodon degus
ATAGAATGATTTGTTCTAATGGTGTTTGTAAATAGGATATGAAGTCCACATCTTGTACAGCAATTAACCACTAAGAAGAATGTATGCAGTGTGTTAATTATTGAAAGTGTCCTAGCGATTTGATTTGAAACTGTCTCATTGTTATTTGTTTATCAATAAAACTATGGCAAAAAAAAGAATTACTAAAAGTAATAACTAATTGTTGATCTAAAATTTAAAGAATGGCTACAATCCTTTAAAAGTTTATAGGCCCACTAGGAAGACAGTATGTAATGTATAAATAAAAAATAAATTTAAAAAAAAAACTGTAACTAGCCACAAAGATAATGAATTTTCAATTTTCAGAAATTTTGAAAAAAAAAAAGAACTTAAAACCACCATAAAATCCTTGCTTCAGCTGCAAATATACTAAAATTGGAAGAAGATTAGCATGGATCTTGCACAAGGTAACAACCACAAAGTTATGAAGAATTGTAAATTTCCAGAATTCTTTGGATTTCAGAGCTAGAGATAAGGGATAACAAACCTAAAGACCTTCAGCTATGTGCATATATCTCAGCAGTAGAGACTCAGCTACCACGCACAAGGCCCATTGTTCAAGCCCCTGCACTGGATAAAAGAAAAACTATGTATTACCAAAGCATTTTTTAGATAAGGAATTTCATTATGTAATTCAAGCTGGCCTAAAAAATGAAGGGATCCTCTTGCCTCAACCTCCTGCATGTTGGGCCTATAGCTATGTGCTACCACACGTGGCACATCCTTATTTTTTAAATCAGAAGATAACTCAGCTGTCTAAGTGCCTGTCTGGCAAGCACAAGGACCTGAGTTCTATCCCCGGTACCATATGCTGTGTGGTCCTGCAGAGCAGACCACCAAAACTGGGTGTGGTGGTGCATGCCTGTAATCTCAGCACTGAGGAG
>NW_004524645.1:9649647-9650425 GCF_000260255.1 Octodon degus
GTGATCCACCTGTTTACAGCCTCCCAAGAGCTGGGATTACAGGCGAACACCACCATGCCCAGTCTCAATCACGGCTCAGTGAGCCCTGGGGGCAAGGCCAGCACAGCAGGCCCAGGAATTGAACCCCGGCCCCTGCGCCTGCCTGCAGGTGCTTTAATCTACTGAGCTATTTAGCCAGATCTTTATGTTTTTTTTAATGAAGTAATGTACCTAGGAATTTTTTTGGTTTTGTTTTCTGCTTCTTGAGACAGAGTCTCACTATGTAGCTTCAGCTTCCTGAGAGCTGGGATTCTAGGCATGTGCCATCATGCAGGGCTATTGTATAAAGGAATTTATTCTTAAAACTTTAACTTGAAGATTTCTATCACAGTGTCATTTGTAATGTCAATAAACTCAAAGTTATTTAGTGCTATTGTACAAGTTGGTACAATATCATGGTAGAGAATATGTCCACAGTATATTATATTTTTAAAAAATAGACTATAGCATAGTAGGCCATGCCTATGGAGTCTATAGCAAGAACTTGTCTCAGAAAAAAAAGACAAAAAAGGAGTGTAACTGTCAGATTCGATGAAATTCCAAGTTAAAATGAAAATTCCAAACCTAGAAAAACTGGCTGGGCACTACAGCCCAAGCCTGCAGCACCAGCTACCAGGATCACCGGAGGATTGCTTGAGGCTAAAGGTTCAAGGTCAGCCTGGCCAACTCAGCAAGCTCCCATCAAAAGAAAGAAAGAAAGAAAGAAAGAAAGAAAGAAAGAAAGAAAGAAAGAAAGAAA
>NW_004524645.1:9650525-9659691 GCF_000260255.1 Octodon degus
ATAATAATAATAATAATAATAATAAGCAGGCATAGAACCTGAGTGGCAAATGTTGTAATCCTAGCACTTGGGAAGCTGAGGCAGGAGGATGTTGTGAGTTCAAGACCAGCCTATGCTACACAGTGAGTACAAGGTCAGCCTGCACTGCACAGCTAGACCCTGTCTCAAAAACACAGAAATAAAATAGTAAAGTTTGCAAACATGAGCTTGGAGCTACGCCTTGATGGTACAGTGCCTGCTGCGGGACAGGTACAAGGCCCTTGGGGCATTCAGGCCCTCAGCGGAGCCCTGCCCTCCTGGCTGCCCTCTAAGTGCCCCTCTTCTCCAAGGCCTGCACCACAGCCTGCAGCCAGAGATGGGGCCCTCAGAAAGGCTGCCCTGGGGACCCCCATAGTAGCCCACACACTGCTCCTGGGCACAGCGCCCCTCGTGCCCCTCGCAGCAACACAGCCAGCAGCCACCAGGATTCTGGCCCCCTACCCCCACCCCATAGCACCCTGTGCCGGCCACCTGGTCAATGACCAGGAAGGAGAGGGAGGTCTCAGAAGGTGACCTAAACCCAGTAGAACCACACTAGGTACACTTGATGACAGCTTCATGGTGGAAGAAATCAGTCTTCACTAACTTTAATTCACCTAACAAAACATAATCAGGGAGCCGAACTGATGGCGCACACCTGTGAACCCAGTACGTGGAAGGCTGAGGCAGGAGGATCACCTCCAACTCGAGGCCAGCCTGGGCTACATAGTAAGTTCAACTCCAGGCTGGACTACATAGTGAGACCCTGTCTCAAAAAAAGAAAAAAATTAGAATTCAAGCTTCCCCCTATTCCAAGAAGCAAAACCATACATATCACAGGCAGTCAGGAACTTGGTGGGGACGGGATGGGGGTGCCAGTTACAACAATACACAAGAATCTGATGGAAACAACATTTTGTTTTGAAAAGAAAAGAAAAGCTCCTTTCTGGGTTTTGTTGGGAGTCAGGAGTGAATAGAAAGGAAGCAAAAATTGTAAACTTTATTTGCGTCTCCCTCGTGTGGCCAATGGAAGTACTGCAGCTCTTTCAGCGGTTGCCTTGCAAGGCCTGGGGTCCCTGGCACCAGCCCAGCCAGAAAACTTCAAAGGCCCATGGTATCCACAGATTGCCGTGAGTTCGTGGCCAGCTTGAGCTACACGGTGGGCTCAAGGCCAGCCTGGACTACAGGGCAAGACCTTGTCTCAAAAACCAAATCAAACATTTTATGGAGGAATCTTCCAACTGGAAGACAAAGTTTTATTCTTTCACACTAGGTATAAATGACTTCCAGGTTGTACTTCAATTACCTGGCCAAAGATAAATTAGATGCTGTATGCTCCCCTGCTTTGGGAAATTGGGGACCTAAACTGCAAGAGTTCTGGCAACAACAGCCTCTTCACTCAACGTCCAAGTCACTCCCAGACTGCGCAGACACAGCCAAGGACTGAACCTCACTAAACCAGAGAGCAAGAGGCCATCCGGCCAGGCAGAGAGAAGCACAGTCAGGGCCAGGGCTCTGGGCAGAAGGAGTCCACTGTGAGGCCGAAAAGCCCCAGCGCTGGGGGCGGGACAGGGCAGTCGGTGCCCAAGTCTCAGCTGCTTGGCCAGGGCAAACATCCTCAGGCAGAACTGGAAACCTGCGAAGAAAGTAAGAGCCCAGACGTGGGGGAGGAAAGAGGTAACGTGCCAGGTACAGGCTGTAGTGTTTGCTTGTTGTGCTGGACATTTCAGAATTGCAGTTTCATTTGAGATGAGGAATTCTGTGTGTGTGCGCCTATGGGAACCCACGGCTGCCATAATGACCTACATCCCGAGCTCTTTTTTAATGCTTTTGAGACACGATCTCAATAAGTTGTTAAATTGCCCATGTTGGGCTTCAATTTGCAATCCTCCTGCCTCAGTTTCCCAGAGTGCTAGGACCCCCTCCAGGTGCGCACCCCCTCCCCACTCTTCTTCCTCTTCCTCTTTTCTTCCCCTTCTTCCTTCCACCTTCTTCTTTGTTCTCCTTCTTTCATTTTTTTTATATGGTATCTCACTATGTTGCCCAGGCTGGTTTCATCTCCTGGACTCAAGTGATCCTCCTGCCTCAGCCTCCAAAGTAGCTGGGATTATAGACACATGCCACCATGCCCACCTGGGTCACTGGGAATTTAAGACTATTGTGCAAGAGGAAAGTTCAATGTCTAAGACTCTGAATCTATGGCATTCTTCTTTGTAAAAGGAGTGAGTTGCACTTACCCCAGAATGAAACATAAAAGCTTAGTTCCAGGGTGATTCTCAAAAGCAACAGCCTGGGGCTGGGGCTATAGCACCAAGACAAAACCAAACATGTACTAGCTGCTATTGTACTGAGCTATCTCCCCGACCCCCATGTACTAGCTGCTATTATCGTCATCAGAAACACTAGCAGATATATATTATGC
This sequence comes from Octodon degus, assembly GCF_000260255.1. NCBI lineage: Eukaryota > Metazoa > Chordata > Mammalia > Rodentia > Octodontidae > Octodon > Octodon degus. The sequence continues at coordinate 9,652,966 of NW_004524645.1, forward strand.
TCCATAGATGATTCGTTGTGTTAGTAGCACAGCATTTGCCAAGCATGCAAGAGGCCCTGGGTTCAATTGCCACCCCAAAATAAATCACAAAAATTAGAAAAGAAGCATTTCCTGGGGCTGGGGAGATAGCTCAGAGGTGTGAAGGACCTACCTGGCAAGCACAAGGTCCCGAGTTCGAAACCCAACCCTGCATGCCATGCCAGCCCTGGAACCTCAGGTGAACCATGCTGGCCCCAGAACCAAGCACGACTGAACACCTTCTAACTGCCAGGCGTTATCAAATGCTTTACACCGTGCCATGAAATGTTCGCAACAATCATGTTTTCTCAGCATGTTATTCCAATACTGCGTCATTACTGCATCGTCACTGCTGAGTGCGCTGGAGTCGTGAGCAATGCGCCCAAAGCCGTGCAGGCATCTGAATACTCGCTAATAATTCCGGGGGAGGGTGCTGGGGATGCAATCCCAGGTCTCAACTCATGCTAGCCAGGGAGCCACCACTGAGCCCCAGCCCCAGCCCTGGCCAGTCATGGCTGAGCACTTGCCATAGCTCTGATGCCACTCTGAGTACTAAGCATGGAGATTTACTTAATAATAAATTAATGAAAAATGAAAGCCATATTAATATGCTGAGCTGTAAAAGGCTCAAGTCAACAACTTCTGACCTTGCCAGTCCTATGAATAACCCACTACTATTATGGACTCCTGGACTATATTGGATTATTTTGCTGAATTCATGCACCTACAATATTTAAATGGCAATGGAATACCCAGCTCTGACAAAACTAAACAAAAAAGGGGATACAAATGAAGGACCATTTTGTGTCTGTATATACAAAAGAGTTCGGATAGATATGCAGCTACTTTCTCTTAATTCAATGAGAAGGAAGATTTGTACTAATAGTGTTTGGACAGGACATGATGTCTGCAGCTTGTACTATGAATAACCACTAAGAAGACAACAATATGCAATGTATTAATTATTGTAACTGTCCTACTAATCAGTTTTGAAAATGTCTCATTGCTATTTGTTTCTCAATAAAATTAATAAAATGAATCAGTACTGGGGCCATATGGATAGGAAAGAGGGCATTTTCTGGTACCTGCTGATCTCTGACACCCTTTTCTAGAAGGCTCAGCAACGTCTACAGCTGACCTCTGATTCTTCTGTTAAGCTTCTTAAATTATTAAAATAAACAATAAAGTTGAAAAAAGTAAATAAGTCAATTATTGAGTTACGTATTCTCACAGTACCCATTATTTGTCCCCCTCCCCTTAATTTTTTTTTAAGCCCAGACTGTTCTGAACTGGTGGCGATCCTCCTGCCTCAGCCTCCCAAGAGTGCTGGGATTCGCATCGTGCGCCAGCACACCTGGCATCAAGTACTTTTAAACTCTTCTTCTCTGCTATTGGACTCCCTAACTCAATCTCTGTGCTCGAAAGCACCTCACAAACACTTTTCAAGCAACATGCACTGCAATGCCCCCTGCCACACACATCCAGGGCCACCTGCAAGCTCTGCACAGGCCAAACTGTGCTCACTGCAGGCCAAGCCCTGCTCTGGCTCTGAGCTCCAGGCCGTATCCACCCGAACAGCTCACATGATTGCTGCCTTACCTGCCCGTCAATTGGTGATCACAAGCAAAGGGACCGTTCGTGGGTTCCCTGGGCTTCCCTGGCTCCTAGCCTAGGGTCCCAGAGACAGGGACCATCGGGCTGCACCTGCTGCCAAGTGCCAGAGAGCAGGAGGTGAGACCGCAGCACATACACTCAGACAGGAAGGCTTTGTGCTTGCCTCTATGACGCAGATCTGGGGCTCCTCCAGGTTCCCGTCCACTGGCACCTTGGACTGATTCATAACCCACTCTTGGATGGCATCAGTGATGTGGGGGACAACTGCAGAAAAAAGTCAGGCACTGAAGTGTGTTAATGCCCACCAGTGAGGAAAGTACCTCCCGAACCACCCACATAACCGTCTCGAGGGCCTCCATGACATCTTCCCTCATGACCATTGTATATCCTAATGCACTTAGTGCAAGTCACTTAATACTGGGCCTTTGGACCATTGTATATCCTAATGCACTTAGTGCAAGTCACTTAATACTGGGCCTTTGCATTCAACACTGACCAGCCAGAGATCATGAAACAAAGCAGCAGGGCATGCTGACACACAATATTGACCCCAGGACCCGAGAGGCTGAGGCAGGAGGATCACTGCAAGTTTGAGGCCAGCCTGGGCTACATAGTGAATTCAAGACCACCCTGAACTACATAGTGATACTGTGTCTCAAAAACAAACCAAAATGAAACAATGCAGGAGTCAGGGGTTTAGGTCACTGGTTCACTGCCTGCCTAGGTGAGGTCTTGAGTTCGGTCTCCAGTACCAAAAAATGAAACAATGCGAAAGTGCCATCATTCATGTTTGTTGAAACCCAAACCAGAAAATGCCTATCTTAGCTGGATGTGGTGATGCACACTTACAATTCCAGTACTTGGGAGGCTGAGGTAGGAGGATCATTGTAAGCTCGAGACCAACCTGGGCTACAAAGTGAGCTCAAGGCCAGCCTGAACTGCAAAGCGAGACCCTATCTCAAAAAGACAAAAAAATAAAGAGGACCAGACTGATAGCTCAGCAGACTAAAGTGCCTGCTTAGACAGATGCAGTGGCTGGGGTTCAATCCCCCCTCCTCAGCACACCGTGCTGACCTCACCCCCAGGCATGCTGAGATGGAGATTGAGACTGGGCGTGGTGGTGCACACCTATAATCCCAGCACTTGGGAGGCTGAAAACAGGAGGATCACTACCGAGTCAGATCTGTGTAGTGAAACCCTACAGACCCTGCCCTAAAAATACAGAAAAAAGAGACAAAGAATTTTAAAAATGCCTATCTCGCCAACTAAGAACTATGTAAAGAGGGCAGCTGGGTCAGCCGGGGAAGTGGGGTACTCAGCTGCACATGAGGCAGGCACCAGCCAGCAGGAGGACGGAGATAAGACCTGCACTGGGTCCCACACCCCACAAGGGCTAAGCAAAAAGCCAAAAGTGCAGTTTGTACTAGTATCTGAGTCTCAGGATCCCTGGGCAGGGTATAAAAGGATCCAAAGCTCCTGATTTCAGCTAAAGAAACACCACAGGCACAGGTCAAGGCTGCAGATACAAAGCCCTAATTTGACACAGAAAGTAGAAATGCTGGCTTTGGGGTTGCAAGCGGAGAAAGTGCCTCCCATTGCTGAATCGAGAAGGGTCCACTGCGCAGGTCCACTGCACAGGTCTGGACCCTCCCACCCCTCCCCAGCGCAATCATTTTTCAAAAACAAGTGCTCACCATCCATGCAAAGAAATAAGATAAAGGATGAAAAATGAGCATATCAGGGATGGCCAAATAGATCAGCAGATTAAAGCGCCTGTAAGCAGGCGCAGGGGCCAGGGATTCCATCTTCGGGCCTGCCGTGCCAGCGTGGCCCCCAGGGTCACTGAGACAGCAACTGACACTGGGCTTGGTGGCATGCTGCTGTAATCCCAGCTCTTGAGAGGCTGTAAATAGGCGGATCACTAAGAGTCCAATCTAGTAGTGAGACCCTGAACACCATGTAGACTCTTCCTTTAAAAATACAAAGAAAAATGAGCATATCAAAACACAGGGGGCCGGAGATATAGCTCAGCAGCACGAGTGCCTGCCTGGGAAGCATATGGTCCCAAGTTTGATTTGTGACACCAAAAGAAAACAACAAAACACAGGAGCCAGGCATAGTGGTGCACCCCTATAATCTTGGCACTCAGGAAGCCCACACAGACGGATCACCACAGTTGGAGGACAGCCTGGGCTACATAGTGAGTTCAAGGTCAGTCTGAACTGTCTCAAACCACCACCTCCAAAAGAAAAGGAATGTAGAATTTTTTTTTTTTTGGCGGAACCAGAAATTGAACTCAGGCCCTTGCACTTGCCAGGGAAGCACTTATTCTACTGAGCCATCTCCCTGGCCCCTGGAATATAGAAATTTGAAAAGGATTAAAACCTAGAGAGCTGGAGGCCGAGGAGATGGCTCAGTGGAATAAGCGCTTTCCTGGCAAGTGCAAAGGCCTGAGTTCAATCCCCGGTTCCACAAAAAAAAAAGATAAAATGAATATGTGAAGAAAACCTAGAGAGCTGATGGCCTGTGATAGCTGATCTCTGTACACACAGCTGTCTAGCACAGCACCTCGTCTCCACACGCCTGCGGCCCTGGTACCTTGCACTGTCTTCCCCAGGTAGTCGCCACGCCGCTCCTTCTTGATCACGTGATGGTAGATCTTCCCGGTGGTGATGTTGTTGTCCTTATAGAGGTTAATATCCAAGAACCTTTCGTAATTGCCAAGATCCAGGTCGACTTCACCGCCATCATTTAAGACAAACACTTCTCCTAGAATGAAAAGCCCATGCAGAAATGAAACAATTGCCTCTATGAGACTATTTTTCAAAGAGTGACATTTTTTCACTTCTATTTATTTATTTTTACTAATTTTGTATGCTTATATCTGGAAATCTGAACAACTAATTTGAAGACAACAATATGCAATATAGCAACCATTGTTGAATTCCTATCATTTTGTTTAGTGAAATTCTGTATCATTTCTAATGGGTTTTTTCCATAATTTTATTGAGAGACAAATAGCAATGAGACAGTTTCAAATCAAATTGGTAGGACAGTTTCAATAACTAACACATTGCATATTGTCTTCCTAGTGCTTATTTGCTGTACAAGATGTAGACATGATATTTGTAAATAGAGTGACATATTTTTTATTAAAGATTTTTTAAAATGTATTCACAGTGATGGTCTATTACCATGTCCTTCTCTTGATGGGGATTATAACATTAAAGGCTATCTAAAAAATGCATTAGAAATGTTCCAGTAGCCTACCATGAGGACATTTTTGTTGTTGTTAATCTCACTGAAATTCTAGCGAGTTTAAAAAAGTTACACAAGGCATGCTAGCAGATGCCTGTGATCCTCTCAAGGCCAAGACAGGAAGATCCCAAATTCAAACCCAGCCTGGGCAATTGAGCAGCTCAGGAAAACTGGGTATCAAAGGTAAAAAAGAAAAAGGTGACAGGAATGGGACTCAGTGTGAAGGCCCTCTGTTCAGTCCACAGTAATGAGAAAGAAAGAAAAGAGATGGGCTGGGGAAGAAAGAGAAAGAAGGAAAACTACAAAGGGGGAGAAAGAAAAGATTTATCTTGTTCAACCCCAGCATGGTGGTACAGAACATGCCTGTAATCCCGGCTCCTCAAGAGGTTAATACAAGATTACAAGGTGAACAATAATCTGGGATGCTTCATGAGACCCTCTCTCAAACTTTAAAATGTGAAAAGGGATGGCAGTGGTAGCATGCTTGCCTAGCACATTTGAGGGCCTGAGCTCTAGCCACATTACCACAGAGAGAGAGAGAGAGAGAGAGAGAGAGAGAGAGAGAGAGAGAGAGAGAGAGATTCAGCTTTTCTAAACTCATCACATACCAAATGAAAAAAGCACCTTTTTTTTCTTTTTGAGGCAGGGTCTCACTATGCAGTTCAACCTGGTATTGAACTCACACCTCAGGCATGCTGGTGCATGCCTGTAATATTAGCACTTGAGAGGCTGAGGCTGGAGGATCACTGCAAGTTTGAAGTCAACCTGAGATACATAGCTTTTTGTTTTTGTTGATGTTTTGAGACAGGATCTCAGTGCGTAATGCAGGCTGCTCTTGAGCTCACTATGTAGCCCAGGATGGCCTGAACTCACAGCAATTCTTGTGCCTTAGCCTCCCAAGTGCTGGGATAACAGGCGTGCACCAACCCAACAAGGCTGGTCCACACAGTAAGACACCATCTCAAAAAGAAAAGGAATAGAGTGGCTGCAAGGAGCTGAGTGTCAGGGTCGTACAATCAATTCACAGTACAAGGAGGGGAAAAATGTCCCAAACAATCCTGGATGAGTCAACAGCCCTAAGTGGTCAGAATCTCAAAGTTAGCTGGCAGGGGAATGTATGTGACATGAGAATGCTGGGTGATCTTTCTAACAATCAAACCAGAGAAAGCTAAATTTATTTATTTTTTATTTATTTATTATCTTTTTCCAGAACTGGAGATTGAACTCAGACCCTTCTGCTTACCAGGGAAGCGCTTATTCTACTGAGCCATCTCCCCAGTCCCAGAAACCTAAATTTAAAAGGAAGATATTTTGGTTTTTCTTTTGTTTTGTTTTTGGAGCAGGGATCAAACTCAGGACGTTGTGCTTGACAGGCAGGCATTTATACCGCTGAGCTATTTTCCCACCCCAAAAGGAAGATATTGTGTTTGGTTGGTTTACTGTCTGGTTAGTAAAGTTTAAAAATAATATTCAGAGCCAGGTGTGGTGGAACACATCTGTAATCCCAGCACTCAGGAGGCTGAGGCAAGAGGATCACTGGGAATTCAAGGCCATCTTGAGCTATATAGCAAGACTCTGTCACAAAATAAATATTATTATTCAACAAAGGCTAAGGAATCTGGGGATATAAATGAGTGCAGATTCACAATTTTGATCAGGAAATCCTTGGGGCCAAATTGGAAGGTAGAATTTGGAGTTCTCAGATTATAGAAACATAATACAGGACACGTTCTGCATATTACAACACACATAACCAAACACATTCCAAGTCCAATACAGTCAAATAAAACTGTAACTAGAGGGACCAAAATGATCAGAACTCCACGAATGAGATCA
>NW_004524645.1:9666696-9681529 GCF_000260255.1 Octodon degus
CTCTCTCTCTCTCTCTCTCTCTCTCTCTCAAATAAATAAAAAATAAAAAAAAAAGCTAGTCACAGTGGCACAGACCTGTAGTCCCAGCAACTAAGGAGGTGGAGGCAGAAGGATCACAAGTTTAAAGCCCTCCTGGGCAGCTTAGTGAGAGCTTATGTCAATTCTTACAAATAAAATAAATAGGGCAGGGGAGGTAGTTCAGCGCTAAAGCACTTGTCTCGCATCACAGGGCCCTGGTTCAATCCCCAGTACCAAAAGAACCACACACTGGCCGGGGAGATGGCTCAGTGGAATAAGCGCTTCCCTGGCAGGCGCAAGGGCCCGAGTTCAATCCCCAGTTCTGCAAAAAAAAAAAAAAGAAGAAAGAAACAAACAAAAGATCCGCACACTGAATTCATGGTGTTAGAAGACCAGATTTTTGTTACCCTGGGAGTCGTGGGCTGAGTGAGAGAGAGGATGAGGAAACAAAGGATTTTTGTTCCTTTTTTTTTTTTTTTTTGCGGAACCAGGGCTTTAACTCAGGCCCTTGTGCTTGCCAGAGAAGCGCTTATTCTACTGAGCCATCTCCCTCGCCTCTGAATTTCTGTTTCTTGATGGGAACAGAATGGCTACACAATAGGTTCTGTCCAATGGCGACGTACACACTTTCTTGCACACAAGTAAAGACATTTTAACAAATGGTATGGAAAGGCTAAGGCCTTTTCAAATAACACTCCAAAATATGGGCACTGATCATGGTTACTCTGGGTAATGGGAAATGTTAAGAGAAGAACATTAGCTGTATGATAAAATAAAACTAAACATGATCCACAGCAAGAGCTACCATGTTTCCAAAAGGCTTGACTAATTTCAAATGCCATCAGTCAAAAACATATACCAGCTGTGACAAGGACATTCACTTGTCCATGCGGGTTTAGCCTGCAAGTGTACTTCCAAGGATTGCAGCCCAAAGGTAGGACCCCAAACACAAAAAGGGTTGCAATAGGCCGACACAGTTCTCTTTCCTACCGTGCTCGTAGGGTGAAAAGGTCCCCGCATCTATGTTAATATAGGGGTCAATTTTGATGGCCGTCACTCGGAGCCCACATGATTTGAGGATGGTCCCAATGCTGCTGGCGATGATCCCTTTGCCAATGCCGGAGATGACCCCGCCAGTGACCAGGATGTACTTCATTGGTGCAGCAGTGGCCACGTGGCGACCCCCGGATGTACTCTGTGAGGCAGTGAAATGCAAGATCAGGGAAGAGAAATATTTCCTCAAAAAGCACAGTGTTTTATGGCTTTAACTAAATGCTTCAAATCTTTGAAACAAAGTAGAATCTTGTAGGTTTTTCTCCTTTTGCTTTTCTAATTTTTTTTTATTTTTTAAAGAAAATACAAAATGGCAAAAGAAAGACAGACAGACAGACAGACAGACATTAGAAATGATACAGAATTTCACCCAACAAAATATTAGGAATTCGACAGTGGTTGATGTGTTACATAATATTTTGAGACAGGGTCTCATGATATAGTTCAGGCTGGCCTTGATCTCACTGTGTATCCCAGGCTGGTCTCAAACTTGAGGTATCCTCCTGCCTCAGCCTCCCAAGTGCTGGGTTTACAGGAATGCAGTACCATGGATGCCAAAATTTTACGATTTCATCTATAGAAAATGTTCTTGGATGCCCAGGGTAACCGGACCACAGAGTAAGAGGTTAAAAGCTGGCTGTGGGGCCAAGCGCGTTGGCGCATGCCTGTAATCCTAGCATCAACGGAGGCTGATGCAGGAAGATCAGAAATTCCAGCCCAGCCTGGGCAACTTAGCAACTTAGTAAGACCCGTCTTAACCTGTCTCAAAACAAAAAGGGCTCAGTGCAAAGACTCTGGGCTCAACTCCCAGCACTGCAAAAAAAGAGAAAGAGACAGACAGAGGGACACATAGAGAAACAGAGACAGACACACAGAGAGATAGAGACAGAAAAAGGAGAAAAAAAGTTGGTTATTGGAGGTACTGGGGGTGTGCAGCTCAGTGTTGGAAATCTTGCCTAACGTGCAATTGCTAACACTGTGGGTTTGATCTCACCCTTGCAAAAATAAAGAACAACAACAAAAAAAAAACCACTGACCCTTAGACTAAAGAAGTGGTTCAGTTCCGGGCCCTGGATTTCACCCCAATGTTTCTAATAGTCAACTGTTTTTTGAGGGCAAGGTCTCCCTATGACATTGTTCCAGCTGTCCTTGAACTCACTCTGTAGCCCGTAATCTGCTGCCGATCCTCCTGCCTCAGCCCCAGAAGTGTTGAGATTAAAGACACGCCCCACTGCTTCTGACACCTGTTTACTGTTAAAACGAACTTCAAGAGCTAGCTCACTTAAGAGCTATCTTCAGAACTGCAGATTCCATTTGAACCAGCTGACCACAATCAGGGAAATAAACTGCCACTCCCCTCACCCCAACAGCCCCACTAAGCCCTGTCCTTCTCTGCATATTACAATTAATTAACCACAGGCTAAGCCACTGCACTTCTCCAGAACCAACTAGCCACCCACTTATCTCAGGTATATTTTTTCCCTCCACTAGGCATTGAACCCAGGGTCACCACACTCCCAGCCCTATTTTATTTTTTATTCTGAGACAAGATCTCACTGATTTGCTGAGTTGAACTTGAGATCTTTCTGCCTCAACCTTCCACAGTGCAGGGGTCACAGGTGTGCATCAAGCTTCTGAGCTAGATTTACAGCCTATAATATTCTTAGTCCAAACCTAGAACCTGCTCCAAAATCCCAAATGCACACGGATACTCATCTCTCCCCAATCCCCCTGTCCCTGAGAGTCATTCATGGAGATGGGATCTCCCCAGCTTTCTCTTGCTCAGGCCCCTGGGGACCTAGTGACACACTTGGAGGAACACAAGCTGGATTCACTTATGACCCTAGACAAGCTCTTCAACTTTTTGAGCCCTCAGTGTCCCGAAAATATGCCCTACATAGAGATCAGCTGTGTAGGGATGTCTAATGCCAGGTATGGTGCAGAATATCTGTGATCCCAGAACTTGGGAGGTTGAGGCAGAATTGTTGTGAGTTCCAGAGCAGCCTGGGTTGCATGGTGAGTTCAAACCAGCCTAAACTCCATGGTGAGACCCTGTGTCAAAAAGCAAATAATTAAATGAATTCAATAAAATTGAGATCACAGCCAGGCCTGGTGGTGCTCACCTGGAATCTCCCAGCACTTAGGAGGCTAAGGCAGAAGGATCAATGTGAGTTTGAGGCCAGCCTGAACCAAGTAGTGAGACCCTGTCTTAAAAGGCAAAGGAAAAAAGCAAGCAAGAAAAGAAAGGCTGCAAGGCCAGCTCTAGCTCTTATCACTTCTTCAGATCTGAAAGTTTGCAGTGGAGGAACCTAGTGTTTGTAAAATCGGAACAGTGCAAGCAGCGGCGCCTAATAAAAACAGTACACAAGCTGGACATCACTTCAGTTTTTCTAATAGCCACATTTGGAAAGCGAAAAGGAAGGGGGTGGGGTTGACAATCCATCCTGTGCGCCCAGTGTTGGTCCCAAGAGTGTTCGATCACCCTGGGCATTCCTACTAGGATGTGTTACCACCGTGGCGCCAAGCCTCAGGAATCTGGGCCTGTGGTGCGATTCGGATCCCACCTTCACAGGACACAATCGCCACGTGTGGCAGCCAGTGGCTCCCATGAGGGACCTGCCTGCAGGCCTAGGGCAAGCCAGAGAAGAGACCTCAAGGGACATCTTCTTGGTGCGTGCCTCCATTTAAGGGGTAACACCAAGCCAGGCGCCACAGAGGACTTGGTGAATGAGTCCCTTTCACGAAGTTCCAGAACAAACAAAACTAAACTAGGAAGCAATCGGGAAACCGCCCTTGTGGAAGGGAAGGGGCCTCCCGCGGAGGGAACAGAAAGACCCTATCACCCGCGCTGCTCGGCAGCCTCCCTGACGACCGCGCGGGGCTTCACTTCCGCCAACGCCATGTCGGGGCTCCTGCGGCCGCAAGAAGTGGCGCTGGGGGGAAAAACCCGGGTTGGAGGACACGCCTCTAGGGACGCCAGGACGCTGGCCGCCGCGGGATGGGCTCCGCCTGCACCAGGCAGGAGCGCGAGTCCCCGGTTCCCCCGCGATCCGCCGAGATCTGCGAACGCAAACGGCCGGACGCGCTGGGCCAACGGACGGACTCCGACTGCGAGCCAGGGAGGGTGCGGACGCCATCGGGGAGGAGACAAAGGAGTGCAGCCTGAACTGTGGAGGGACCGGGGGCGCAGGGCGGGGGTGCGGGGTGGCCGGTGCCGAGGCCCGGACCGGGAGTTACCTGCGCAGCGGCAGTGGCGCCCGGGAGGGTGGATCCGGCGGGCCCCGCCCCACCGCCAGCCTGGCGATCACCTGTCCTGCCGGGGAGGGGGCCATCGCTTCGGTCGCCCGGAATCGCTACCGGGTCCTCGCTGCCGCCCACACTGGGCCAGCGAGCGACCTGAGCCTCGTCGCCCAGCTTCCTTGTGCGCGTCACCGCTGTCCCGCTGACTCACGCCGAGAACTCGGGGTTCGGCGTGGTGGCCCGAAGCCCGCGCCTCCAAAATGACCCGGCGGTCCACGTCCCCTGAGTCCGCTCCGTCCAGGCCCTGCGCCTCCCACTCGTCGCCTGCGGTTCACAGTACAAAAGCTCACGGGGCGCGCGGCGACCGTTACCAGGGTCCCTAGAAACGCCACTCGTCACAAACGTTCATGCCTTCTCTAGAACGTGGCGGGAACAGCTGCAACGCTCTTGGGAGAGGAAGAGGAGACAGGATCCCGCCCTTGTGCACTCACAGTCCAGTGGACAAGCCAGAGTTCCCAGGAACAATGCTAGGTGGGGTGGGGTGGGGAGGGGAGAACTTACTGACTTTGTAATATGTTTGCAGCATGGGTGGTGCTAGGAAGTTGTTCTGGATAGTATGCAATTCATGCAACCCTTGAACTCACTATTTAGCCCAAGTGAGACTCCAATTTACAGCAATCCTCCTGCCTCAGCCTCCAAAGTGCTGGGATTATAGGTGTGCACCACCACCCCACCCCCTCAGTGCACAGAAATTTTACAATTGGTTCAAGTGATTCCCAAATTAAACGCTCAACCTGGGTCTTTTTTTTTTTCCAGTACTGGGCATAGAATCCCAGGCCTTTGTACTGAATTCTATTTCCAGCCCTTTTTAAATTTGGAGACAGGGTCTCACCAAGTTGCCCAAACTGAGCCCTGCTTTGTCATCTTCCTGCCTCAGCCTCCCAGAGTGGCTTGGGCTACCACACCTCAACTCAGTACGTGGCTGGGCATGCTTGTTTGCTTGCTTGCTTGCTTGCTTGCTTGCTTGCTTGCTTGCTTGCTTGCTTTCAACAGCGTTTCACTAGGTAGCCCAGGCTGACCTCAAACTCACAGTGATCCTCCTGCTTTGGCCTCTGGAGTGCTGGGATGACAGGAGTGTGTCATCATACCAGGCCCTTTTTTCTTTTTGAAGTTTGAAAGCACTGTACTTAGGACAAGGTCAAGAAATACCTTAGAATCATTTCTAATTTTTTTCTTTACTATTTTGTATTCTCTTTAGATAATGAAAAAACACATTAGAAAGATATCACCAGCACCGCCTCCGGGTGCACTGAGGCTGCAAATATGAGCATCACTACAAGTCCAAGCTGTGTAGTGAGACCCTGATCCAAATACATTAAAAAAAGAAAAATACATTAGAAGAGACATAAAAAAGGGATGAAGATATATCATGTAGAGGGACCAACTCCACAGGATGAATGAAATCATTATGTATGGCGAACGCATACTGATAAAAATTAAATCAAGTGTGTTGACACATACCCTTAATCCCTGTATCACAGACTGCTAAAGTAGGTACAATATTACAGGCAGCCAAGCAGGGCTAAGCCCTTGAGAGAGTCAGTAAAAAAGACAAAAACACAATACAACTGTGGCTGGAGTCACATCTGTTTAAGGCCAGGCCTAATGAACAGGCCTGCATACCTTCCCAAGGGATACACAATACAGTATACTATCATTGGTACCGCCTGTCTAGTAAAGTCTAGATGAACATCAGTCACCCATGTGGGTGACCAGGACCTTCAAATGGGGTGCTTGTTCTTTCCATGCACCATTGCTACATGGTCTGCTTCCCCATTGGATCAATACTTCCTACGCAGCTATACTTGTAGCCTTATTGATCATAGATTTGGCCCACATTGTACTCACCTTGGGATTTTGCTCTATAAAATTGTCTTTGAGAAGTGGGCTCTTCTTGGCAACCTACTTTTGGGTCCCCTCCTATCTTTCAAGAACTCTCTCAATAAAGTTTTCCTATTCTTAACCTCCATTGTTCCTTAGAATTCATGCTTTGATTTTGAGGACCATGAACTTGGCGTATCTGACATCTAGTAGGTTGGGATTTGTATTTATTTCCCCTATATCATTTGGAGGTCCTATATCACTAGCTTTTGGGAAGCTGAGGCAAGAGGATAACCTCAATTTCAAAGCCAGCCAGGGCTACATAGTAAGTTGTAAACCAGCCTGAACCTTGTCTCAAAAAACAATAATAAAAATAATTAATAAAATTTAAAATAAATGAGACAATGAATCATTAAATGTTTTTGCTTTCTGAGATAGTGCACATGCTAATGCTAGATTTAATCTTTCAGATTTAATTTCTTTTCTGGGTCTGGTTAATATTTTAAGGGTAAAAAAATCTATAGGTGTGCTTAATATTTTAAAGGTAAAAAATCCTTTGTTACTTTATAACCCATAACTGGTTGTATATCTGCCTTTTAAATCCTTTGCCATAACTTTGCTGAATTTTTTTTGTCTTTTTGAGACACGGTGTCCCTAGACAGTGCAGGCTAGTCTTGAGCTCACTTTGTAACCCAGGCTGGTCTCAAACTTGCATCAATTCTCCTGTCTCAGCCTCCTGAGGGCTAGGATTATAGAAATGCATCACAATGCCCAGCTACTTTTATTAATATTAACACAATAATTTTTTTCTTAAGCAATGACAAAAACCATATACATACATATATGTAATGCTGCTACCACAATTTAAAAATTAACAGTTCCAAGGCCTGGAGAGATGGCTCAGCGACATAAGCAACTGCCTGGCAAGTGCAAGGTCCTGAGTTCAACTCCCCAGTACAAAAAAAAATAGTTCTAGGCTAAGAATATAGGTCAGTGATAGAGAATAGCCTAACGTCTTCAAGATCCTGGGTTTGACTTACAGCATTACTCCCCACCCCCCCAAAAAAAGAAAGAAACCCAATACACCCTGGGTCCACCTGAGGCAAAATATAAGAAATAAAGTTAGGTAGAAAGGAGAGAAGAAAATCAAAATTTTAAAAATTTACTTTAAAGAATGACTGCTTCAGAACACACGGCTGCTTTATTTATTTATTTTTTCCCTTCTCAGAACAGCAAAGCTGGACACCTCCCTTTCAACAGCAAACAGGTCCGCCTTCCCCTCTACTTGGAAATGGTGCATTGCACCCTAGAATGGACCACCCCGGGGCATTCGCATAGGAATAGCCTCTAAGACTAAGACTGCAGATTATCCAACTCCACAGATTTCCGCCTCCCAAAAAATAGGAGATTCCCAGCTCCCAGTTATATCCTGCCTCATTTCCTGTATCTGGCTCTCAGAAATCCTTGTTATGCTTCCTTTACCAAGACCTCCTGAAACTGTTTTCAGGATCAGAGCCAGTGAACCTGCATACTCACTTTAAAGGGATGGGTTAGGGCTGGGGAGATAGCTCAGCCATCTAAGCGCCTGCTTGACAAGCGCGAGGACCTGGGTTCAATCCCTGGTACCACACGCTTTGCTGGCCGTGGACCGCTGGGCTCACTGTGTGAGCCACCAAAACCAGGTGTGATGGCACACATCTGTAGTCCCAGTACTGGAGAGGCTGAGACAGGAGGATGACTACTAGTCCAAGCTGCGTAGTGAGACCCTGCATGAAATAAATAAAGAATTTTTTTTTAATTTTTTTTGGCGGAACCGGGGATTGAACTCAGGCCCTTGCCAAGGAAGCACTTACTCCACTGAGCCATCTCCCCAGCCCCTTAAAAATTTAAAGGGGTGGGTTAAATTCCTTATTTCAGCTTGGGGGACCCTAAGACCCAACATGTGACACACAGGTGGATGAGCAAAACGCAGTACTATACAAGTACATCTGTGCCATAGGAGCTATCAGACTGACTCTAAAAGGGAAGGACACTGACCAATCTACACCATGAATGAGACTTGATGGCATTATACTAAGAAGCCAGTTACAAAAAGACAAATAATGCCAGGTGTGGTGACACACACCTGTGATCCCAGCACTCTGGAGGCTGAAGCAGGAGGATCAACACAAGTTGGAGGCCAGTGTGGGCTACACAATGAGACCCCATTTCAAAACAAACAACAAAAAACTTACTCAAGTTCTAGTGAGTTCACGTCCAGGCCTTTGGGACCTGTTCTGTGCATTCCCCAGTCAGCTTCTGCCACATCTGAATCGATTTCAATTCCTCTTCTGTAAAGGGACTACAGTGATGAGACCCATAGAGACAAAAAGGGGAACAGTGGCTGCCAGGGCCTGAGGTAGAGGGGATGGAGCCTTGGGGACTAGTGGGATAGCCTGTGCTTTGCATGATAAAAACCCCTCTTGGACTTGATTGCACAGCCATGTGAAGGTACTTCATGTTGCTGAATTGTGTGCTTAAACATACAGTGGTGAATTTTGTACTTTACCACAATTCAAAAGTTTTAATTTCTCTGTTCCTGAATTGCATTAGCTCTAGTGTCCAAATTTGTGATTATAAATGTTGTCATCTCTTTTCAATATGTGTGGTGGGGTTGATTTGTTTTCTTTTGCTTTGCTTTGCTTTGTTTTGTTTTTGAGACAAGGTCTTGCTATACAGTTCAGGCTGGCCTTAAGCTCACTATGTAGTCCAGGCTGGCCTAGAACTCATGGCCATCCTTCTGCCTCAGCCTCCAGAGCACTGGGATCACAGGTGTGCACCACCACGTCCTGCTTAAAATGCTTTCTGAATTAGGATTCAAATAAAATGCACTCACAGCCATGGGTTATCTCTTGTAAATCTCTTCTGTTCTTTGGGTTCCTGTACCAGCTCCCTGAAATCCTTCCTTGCAATTTATTGCAGAAAACCAGGCTTCATGAAGGTCTAGATTCCCTTGGTAATACCTGCCTGGCTTCTTGGCTCCCTGAAGATTGGAAATGGGGACTTTAGATTACCTTAGGGGGATCGTGGGTGGTTAAAAGATGGCCCTACCTTTTCAAGGAGGTGTCAGGAATTGAACTCAGGACCTTTCCCTTGCCAGGCAGGCACTGTGCCACTGAGCTATATCCCCAGTCCCATACTCTTATAATGAAAATACGTAACTCAGCAAAACAGTAGCCAGCTATGCATCTCAGTAGTTGCTCTGGAGGAATACAGAAGCAATCCTTGTGTTCAGCCACTTGATAAAAGAAATGACAAGATATGCACATATGTTAAAGTGGCAACAGTTAAGTTTTACCCACATTATGCTCCATGTTACATTTGTGTTTTGTTTTGTTTGTTTTTGAGACAGGGTCTTACTATGTAATTCATGCTGGCCTTGAACTCACTATGTAGTGCGGGCTGGTCACGAGCACACAGCAATGCTCTTGCTCCAGCCTCCTGAGTGCTGGGATTACAACAGGCAGGTGCCAACATGCCCAGCTAATTTGTTTTATTAAATGTTTTTTTTGTGATTTTTCTTGTAAAAGTAGTCCAATTCAGTACAACATCATATGAAAATCCACTTTTACAATGTACAATTTCTGGCATTGCCAGTCAAGGGGAAGACCCAATACTATTATGGGCTACTGGACTCTTTTAGAATATTTTGCTGAGTTTACACACCTATAATATTCAAATAACGGAACATAGAAAAAAAAAGGGGGGGATACTGATGAATGTCCATTTTGTATCTGTGTATTCAAAGTGGTTAGGATAGATATATAGTTACATTCTCTTAATGAATAGAGTGATTTGTTCTAATGGTGTTTGTAGATAGGATATCATGTCCACATCTTGTACAGCAATTAACCACTAGGAAGAGAGTATGCAATGTGTTAATTATTGAAACTGTCCCACCAATTTGGTTTGAAACTGTCTCATTGCTGTTTGTTTCTCAATAAAATTATGGAAAAAGTAAAAATAAAATAAATTTCAAAAAAAGAAAAGAAAAGAAAATCCACTTTTACAACTTTGGGAAGAGGTAATTCAGCTACTGATGAAGACTTGGATCATGAAAGCCAAAGAGGTTGTGACAGCGAGAAAGAACAAGGTGTGACAGAATTGCAGAATAAAGACCTTGACTCAGAGGAGGTAGAAAACAGTAATGTAAAGAAAGATTCTCTTGTAAATGAATATTTGAGGATCTGAAGATGTAGCTCAATAGTACAATGCCTGCCTGGCAAACGCAAGGTCCCAAGTTCAATTTCTGGTGCTAATAAATAAGGAAATAAACATACAACTACTTAAAATGCTGCAAAATACTCATGTACCTGAACAATTTAACATTAGAAATAGGTCAGAAAATATCAGGCTTTTGCCAGTAAGGAAGCCTGTTGAACAGAACACCAACACTAGGATTCAATTTTGTTTTTTTTCTTTTTGTTCTTTTTTGGCCAGCTCAGCCAGCCCTGAGAGCGGGGCTGGCGAGGCATGTGGTGCCAGGGATTGAACCTTGGTCCCCTGTACTTGCCTAAGTGTGCCTAAGCAGGCACTTTAGACCACTGAGCTATCTTGCCGGCCCCCAATTTTGGAAATTATAACAGACAATATGCTACCAGATATTTTGAAATATAATGAAAGATAAGAGCCAGCGAGATAGCTCAGCGGACTAAGTGCCTGCTTAGGCAAGCGCAGGGACTGGGGTTTGATCCCCAGCACCACTTGCCACACCAGCCCTGCCCCTGGGCATGCTGAACCAGCCACTGAGTCCAGGTGTGGTGGCGCATGCCGGTAACCCCAGTGCTGGGGTGGCTGAAAAAAGGAGGATCGCTATGAGTTCAAACTGCATAGTGAGACCCTGTACCAAATACAGATAGATAGATAGAACAAAGATTCTATATGCATCAATCGTAATACTCAAAAATAGATTTATATATGTTACTAATATATAGTATATATTACTAATATATTGGTAATACTCAAAAATAGCAGGACTTTATCATTTTTTTGCACCTAGAATTGAACTCAGGACTTTGCACTTGCCTGGTAGCTGCTGTGCCATCCAGGCCCAGGACTTTATCATTCTAATCATCAGAATTGAAAGAATTTATGGAGAAATTACATATATGGTGTTGAAATTTTTAGAGTGATAATTACAGTAATATCTAGAGTAAACACTCAAGATATTTGGTTTCTTTCAAAATTGCCTACTTTTTTGTATTTAGTACAAAGTCCACAGGGCCTCACTACAGATTGGACTCCTAGTGATCCTACTGTTTGCAACCTCCCAAGTGCTGAGATTACAGGCACATGCCACCATGCCCAGTCTCAATCACTGGCTCAGCGTGCCCTGGGGGTGGGGCAGGGCGGCAAGCCATGGATCAAATCCTGGCCCCTATGTCTGCTTAAGTGGAGCTTTAATCCACTGAGCCATCTGACCGGCGCCTTGCCTGCGTTTTGACGACAAAAAGACCTGCCAAGAAAGGAAAAAAAAATTCCTCTGTGACTGCTACTGACTTATCTTTCCAAAGATTTGTTTTGAAATAGTAAGCAATTTATATATCCTCTGAATATAGGACAATGGATGGACAGCTTGCATCACCTAGTGGCTGTTGAAGCTTTCCACAATATATGCCAAGTAAACTTTCCAAATATGGTCGGGTTGTGGATAAGAGGCCAATGGAAAACTGCTCCAAGGAGTTCAGAGGGCAGACTTTTATTCCTAATGCCAGCAGGCTGAGGAAAACTGAGTTTTCAAATCATCGGCCTAGAGTCAGGCTTGAGATCAGTTTAAATATGATTTACAAGTGCAAAGTACAAAACTGATAACAGGTTATTTATTACATGACTGTTATACAGAATACAAGAATTATGTCATACATCAACAGGCAGGACTATATATGCAGGGCGAGCAGAATTAATATGTGTCCTTGATCGGGCCAGTCCTTCCCCAAATATGACAGCCTCGAAGCATGCTGGAGTCAGTGCATATTTTCTTAATGAAAGAAAACACAGTCAGTTTGACCTGTCATGTTGATGGATAACAGCTGAGACCAGACAGTTAAGGTTTTTAGCTGAATTTAGTAAGTAACTACATGACAGGCTGCAGAAGCCTATAGTCACAGGCCTCTAATTGATTTTTAACTTTTACTATAATATGCCTAAGAGTCTACTATTCTATAAATAGCCTTGCAGAATAAAAATATATGACCTGGTAGATGCAAAGACATTTTACTCCTTGAATTTAGACATTTATCCAGAAACTCAGCCACCAGGTCTTGGTACATACAGTAATAATCCATTTAACATTTTGAATAGACTTGTTCCTATCTTAAAAATAGCACAAATGTCACATTCAACAGTTGGTTTACAAGTTACTCATTTATATTACACTTGCTGAAAGAGCTTCAGTGGGCCAGCACAGGAACTATTCACAAGAACAAAGTAGAAATTCCTGAAAAAAATGTTACAAATCACAACAGAGAAATGTCTAGTACAATCTTTGGGTTTCAGAAGAACATAGATAGCTTTAATTCCTTTGCATTTAATTAAGCATGCCTTGTATTCTAGCACATGATACATTTTGCAGAACATCCCGTATGCAGCTAAGAAGAATGTACGTTTTGATATTGTTGATTGTAATACTGAGAAAAGGTCTAATAAATCATTTTCTTCACAAAAAAAATAAATAAAAAATAAAATAAAATGAAAACATTTAAAAAAAGAAGAAGAAGAACATAGATAGCATTGGCATCCTACGGCAAAAAAAAAGTACTACTAATACTATCAACATTCCTCCATGATGATAAGACTGGCAGTGAAGCCGGACAGGGTGATGTACACCTGTAATCCCAGCACTCAGGAGACCGAGGCAGGAGGATCTTATGAGTTCAAGATCAGGCCACGTGCACAGTGAGTTCAAGGCTGGCCTGAACTACATAGCAAGACCTAGTCTCAAAAAATAAAATAAAATAAAGGTAGCGAATCCTCAATAGAAACAAAGCCAGAAATGGTCCCATTTTATAACACAACAAAGGAAGCACAGATGTTAGTGAGTTATGTATCAACTATAACGTCACTCAAGACACAAAGCATTGGTCAATGGTTGTGTTTTACTCTATCCTAAACATGTCAGACATAAATAATTTCATTGTTTACAAGGAAAATAACAAGCACAAATATCACAGAAAAAATTTCTTAGAGGATTGCGCCTGGAATTGATAAATGATCAATTACAACAGAGGAAGAGCAGTATGTTTCTGCCCAAAGAACTCCAGAAAAGAATTCTGGAGCAGACAGCCAAACAGACAGGTGCAGCACCACAAGAACCTCCCAAGAGAGCAGGAAGACCAGCAAGATGTTGAGCACGGCCTACCAAAGAAGACAGGAAAACAACACACATGTGCTACCCGTGTAAGCAATATTTGTGTATGGAACATGCTATTCTCATGTGTGAAAACTGCCTTAGGGGAGGTTATTGAAGTAAAGATTAGTCTTGTGGTAGAGCTTTACTTCAATTTTCATTGTAGTTCCCTGAAGAACTTATTTCTCTTGTTATTTTTTAGACTTACTTATTTTTATTTTTTAATATTTATTTATTTATTTGGTACAGGGTCTCACTATGCAGCTCGGACTCATAGTGATCCTCCTGTCTCAGCCTCCCCAGCACTGGGATTACAGGCATGTGCCACCAACCCTGGACTCAGTGGCCAGTTCAGCATGCCTAGGGGCAGCGCCAGCACCGCATGTGGTACTAAGGATCAAATCCATGTCCTTGCACTTGCCAAGAAGGCACGTAGGCTGCTGAGCTGTCTCTCCAGCCCTATTTTTTAGATTTAGTAAGCAAAGAGTTGATGGAGAAAATGTTTCTTTTTATTTATTTATTTATTTATTTATTTTTGGCAGAACCGGGGATTGAACTCAGACCCTTGTGTTTGCTGGGGAAGCACTTATTCTACTGAGCCATCACCCTAGTCCCCAAAATGTTGAGTTTATTCTAAACAGTTGTTACATATTTGATATTTTACTTTATTGTGTTGTATTTTCCTGAAAAGTTCGCATTGTATAGTACAGCAGGAAACTCTGACAAAAGAAGAAAAGAGAGGTGACAAATAGGGCCTGCCAAACAGGAAAGGAAAGCTAAGCACATGTACTATCAATGAAAGTGAGATTTCTCTATGGAACATGCTTTATCATGTGTGAAGGATGCCTTAGGTGTGATAATTGAACCAAATATTATTTCTGTGATAGGGGATTATTTACGTTCTCATTGTAGATTACATAGAAATTTATTTCTTCTGTTATTTATTAGATTTTATAAGGAAGTTGAAAATGCTGATATTTATTCATCACATATTTGATATTCATTACATATTATGTTACATATTTGGTATTTTATTATACCCATTACATGTTTGAATTTGTTGAAACACTGTCTTGCTATGAAGTGCAGGCTGGCTTTCAGCTTACTTTGTAGCCTATGCTGGTCTCGAACTCACAGTGATCCTCCTGCCTCAACTTCCCTCCTGAGTGCTGGGATTACAGGCACGTGCCACCAGGCCCAGGCTTGATATTTTATTTTGTGAGATTTTATTTTCTTTCTTTTTTTTTTTTTTTTTTT
>NW_004524645.1:9682479-9693861 GCF_000260255.1 Octodon degus
TTTCTCAATAAAATTAATAAAAAAAGTTAATAACATAAGATAAATGTTAAATAGGGTTTTAATCTGATAGTATATTGATTTACTTATTCATTTATTGAGATCTCAACTAAATAAAGCTCAAGTAGCAAAACCAAAAAAAAAAGTGGAAGACAAGAGAGGTGGAAAGTAAGAGCTGCAGAACTGGGGCTGCCATGAATTTGAGGCCAGCATAAACCACTTAGGGAGTTCAAGTTCAACCTTAATTAACCTTGTCTTGATCTATCTGTCTCTCTCTCTTTCTCTGTCACACACACACACACACACACACACACACACACACACTATGACCTGCCAAACAGGAAAGGAAAGCTAAACACACATACTGTCAGTGCAAGCAAGACTTGTGTATTGAACATGCTTTGTCATGTGTGAAGGTTGCTTTAGATGTGATTATCGAACCAAATACTATTTCTGTGGTAGTTTTATTGTTATTTTTGTTGTAGTTCACATAAGATTTTTTTTGGGGGGGGTCATTTTGAGACACGGTCTTGCTGTGCAGTTCAGGCTGGCCTTGAGCTCATTTTGTAGCCCAGACTGGTTTTGGACTCAAAATGATTCTCCTGCCTCAGTCTCCTGAATTTTGGGATTGCAGGTGAGCACTACCAAATCCAGCAGAAAAAAATTCTTTGAGACAAGGCTTTACTATGTCTTTAGATTGCCCTTGAACTCACTATATAGCCCAGACTGGCCTCAAACTCATGGCAATCGTCCTGCCTCATCTTCCCTCAGCTGGGTGCCACTGGACCTGAAAAGGCTAAATCACCAGCCAAGCTGCTAAGTGGCAATCACAGAATGACTATCACTTTAAGGGAAATTAAGCAGACACACAAGCTTAAATACCACATGGCTCTCTCCACAAGGAATGTAATCATTACATACTACAAACATGTACTTAGAATTACATTTTAAAAATACCTTCAGAACGTCAAAAGGAAAGAGAAACTGGGATAAGGGAATGGAGAAAAGAAGGAAGGGCAAAGCAAAAAAAAATTTATATATGTAACTACATAGGTTTGCGTTAATATGTTTTGGGCAATTAAATGCTGATATCTTGTATTCTGAGTAACTAAAGATAACAATATGCAATGTATTAACCCTTCTGTTATCTTATTCTGGAAATTTATTTTCTGGCACTTTTGGGGATTTTCTGTTTGTTTTTGTTTTGGCGGAACCGGGGATTGAACTCAGGTCCTTGAGCTTGCCAGGCAAGAGCTTATTCTTCTGAGCCATCTCCCTGGCCCCGGGTTTTTTTCTTTAAAATAAAACTTTTTTAAGGGCTGGAGAGATAACTCAGCGGTCTAAACTATCCGCTTGGCAAATGCAAGAACCCTACAGTGCGGCCCTGGAACCAGGAGTGGTGGTGCATGCCTGTAATCCCACAGCACTAGGGAGGCTGCGGCACAAGGATCACTAGGAGTCTGAACTGTAGCGAGTCCCTGTAGGAAAAGATTTTTTAAATTTTTCTTTAAAATTTTAAAAGATGGTTAATATAGTCATACTACTAATTTCATTTACTTCATTGAAAATAAAAGTTTGTGCTAGTATCGTTTGGACAATTAAATGCCAATATCTTGTACTCTGGATAAATAATTTAAAGATAACAATATGTGATGTATTAATCACTGTTACCCTCATATTATTTTGTTTTGAAATTTTGTGTTTTTTCTCTTTAAAATAAAAAACCCAACCCCTGAACTGCTGTAAAAATGTTGAAATATTTTGAAAAACATAGCAATGCCTTGTGAATGATAAAGTCTGTTGTAATATTCAAACAAATAAAGTTTAAATAATTTAAATTTAAATTTAAAAATAAAAGAGTACCTATGCTGTGACAAAACTGGCATGCGCATGCCCAGATCTGTTACCTGCAAATCTTGGGAAAGGAGAAAGGGGCGGGGTGGGGCGGGGCTACGTGGAGAAAGTCCTTTGTCCCCTTTTCTTGCTCACAACTCGCTGGTCCCAGTTGACGTGAGCAGGGGGCGGGGCTTTTACCCGAAGTGACGCAATTCTGGGCGGTATCATAATACGCGACCCAACGCCAGCTGGGTAAACACCTCCTCTTCCGGCTATCTTCCAGGGTGGCGCGCCGAGTCCAGGGTCCTACGGGCAGCTTGAGTGGGGGGTTCTCAGGGAGCGGGACCGCGACGGCGGCCCCGCGGGCGGGATGTTTCGAGAGTTAAGTAAATGGTTTGGCCTGCAGTCACCAGGGACTGACGGCGAGACGTGGCCGGAAGACACTCCGCCCGAGCAGCGCTCCGAGACGGCGGCGCAGCCCACGGAAGAGCAGCGTCCCGAGGACCAGGAGCTCCTCCACCAGGCCAAAGGCCTCGGCAGTGAGTGTGACAGGCGTCAGGGTCGGAGCTGACCAAGGGCGGCGCGCTTGGGGTGCGGCCGGCTGGCTACCGCGGGTGGGGGACAGGGGAGGAAGGCGTGTCACCTAGCAGTCAGATCCTGCGCGTTTGAAGTTCCTGGTGGCGTGCCACTTTGTTTTCTGTTTTACTGTTTGGAAGGGTCTCTCAGTGCAGCCCAGGTTGGCCTCAAGCTCTCAACGATCATACTTCAGTCTCCCGAATGCTCGGATTACAGGGCGCACCACTAAACCCGAGTGACGGGCTACTCTTTGCAAAGTTGGTACACGTTGGAAGCAAGGCTACAGTAACGCACTGAGACCCGGCTTCTTCGTGGTCAGATAGGAATCGGATTCAGCCTCGGGTTTTCACCTTTACCTTCACCCGCAATCCTTGATAAACTCGAGCTGCTGGGAAAAGTGCCCTTTCGCCCTTCCGGAGTGTTAGGTGAAGTAAACCGTCAGTCTTTTTAGGTGCAATGGGGCTTCTTAAAGTGGGGAAAGAACACCGGTTGCCTGCTGTGCAGGTCGAAGTAGTGTTTGTTCTAGGAACTCTGTTAAACACGCCCAGTGAGAGCCACGGTGGCTCCGCCTGTAATCCTAGGCCTGAGGGAGGCTGCAGCAGGGTGCTGCCTGGCAAGTTTGTGTGGCTCTGTGGTAGAGTGCCCCAGGACTGAAAAAGAGGGGCAGAAGCCCAGAGTTATGGGGCCAAAATGTAAGTGGTAGAAGTGGGATTTGAGCCTAGATTTATCTTAATTTTGAAGTTCTTTTTGAGTTTGCAGTCTGGTGGGCCCCATAGGCAGGAAAAATGCAAACATGCTGTAGTAATTCTGATTCCGAGAAAACCTGGGCTGTCTTAAATAGTCCCAGAGGAGGTAGGCGCTAAAGCCAACTGGCATTAAAAGGGAGAGAACTGCAGAACTGAATGTTAAATGTAGCAAGCTTTCTTTAAGGATCTGTTATATGGGGAAGTGGGGTAGAGAGGAAAAGCACTTTTTTTTTAGTACTGGAATGTATCTCAGGTCCTTGTGTTTTTGTTTTGTTTTTGTCTTTTTGAGACTAGGTCTCACTACACAGTTCAGGCTGGCATTGAGCTCATTTTGTAGCCCAGGGTGGTCTTATACTCCCAGTGATCCTCCTGCCTCAGCCTCCTGGGTGCTGGGATTACAGGCATGCACCACCACTACTGGCTTCAGGACTTTGTGTTTACCAGACAGGTCCTGTGCTGCTGAGCTATATCCCAGGCCCCTAAGAAAGACCCTTCCAAAATGTTTACTTTGAGTAGAGAGGTAAGGACAACAAGTGTCTCAGATCATGACAGTGTGTTATCTCAGACCAAAGCTCCCAAATCCTACCTA
This sequence comes from Octodon degus, assembly GCF_000260255.1. Taxonomy (NCBI): domain Eukaryota; kingdom Metazoa; phylum Chordata; class Mammalia; order Rodentia; family Octodontidae; genus Octodon; species Octodon degus. The sequence continues at coordinate 9,686,224 of NW_004524645.1, forward strand.
AGAACAATAAAACTAGGTTCTCGAGGCTGCATTTAGTTGGAATAAATACGAATGGGGCACAAAGTTAAGAATGTTTACTTGATTTCAAAGAAAATAGACATTACCAACATCTTAAGGGCTTCCTAAATTTTAGAATTGAGCCAGGTGTGGTGATTCACACCTAGCATAATCCCAGACCTCGGGGATCACCATAAGTTCAAGGTCAGCCTAGATGGTGAGATCTTGTCTCAAAAAAAAACCCTACAAATAATACAAACACAGGGCTGAACAAGATAGTTCAGCAGACTAAGCCCTGCTTAGGCAAGCGCAGGAACTGGGGTTCAATCCCCTGGCATCACATGCCATGCCAGCCCTGCCCTCAGGCATGTTGAGCTAGCCACTGAGACCAGGCCACCAAGACCCGGCACGGTGGCACATGCCTGTAATCCCAGCACTGGAGAGGCTAAAAACAGGAGGATCACTACAAGTCTGAGCAGCATAGTGAGATCCTGTACCAAATATATCTATCTAAACCCACAAGCCAGGCATGATAGTACCAATGAGAGCTGTCTTAGTGTGATAGACTTGTAAGTAATTTCTTCTAAATACCGTTTAATGCAGTTTTACAAAGAGTGGAAGGAAAGCTTCTAACAGAGAAGCGTGGTGGCACACACCTGTGATTTCAGCACTCTGGGAGACACTAAAGGAATTTCTGTCTGCATACACTGTAGGCTTGAAGTGAAGAGAAGGGAGCAGTGGAAGTAGGTAGCCTCCTGTGGTGTCATAATCGCCAGCTGGTGTGGTTGACAAATATATTCTCTCAGACCCTGGGGGAAACAGTGGACTTACAGAACTGGGATTTGAACCCAGGGCTTTCACATTGAGCTATATCCCCCTGCCTTTTTCTATTTTGAGCTAAGTTGCCCAGGCTGGGCTTGAATTTGCAGTCCTCCTGTCTCAGCTTCTCAGGGTGCTAGGATCATAGGTGTGCATCACTACCCCTGTGGGTTGGGCTGTTTGCTGGTAAAGGCTGTGGGCAGTTGGGGAATGGGTCACCCCGATGCTAGTGCAGGCTGCCCCATTCCTAAAAGTGATGCCACACACAGGATGAGGATGTAGCAGGTGTGCTGAGCTCCACTACCCAGCCCAGGCGCTGGATCTCCCCAGACCTCCCCGAGGTGAGGCTGTTTCCTAGGGGACAGGTGTTGCCAGGGAGAGCCCAGCAGCCAGCTCCAGGCCTGCCTTCAGGCCAGCTGGTGCCTGGATGCAGTGAGTGTGGGCTTCAAGTGGCCTTTGTCTACCACTGAGCCTCTAGTAGTGCGATAGTAAAGCTGGGGCACAGGAATCTCTCAGGGCCTTTTAAAAAAGCTAACACCAAAAAAAATTAAAAATTTTATTTTTAAATATTTTTTATTGAAACAAAAGCTAAGCATGTGGGTTGGTTTATGAAGATGAAGGTTGGGATCTCCATTTTTACTTCTTCATTTATTTTGGTACTGGGAATCGAACTCATGACCTCGCACTTTTGAGGCAGGTGCTGTGCCACTGAGTTGCATCCCCAGTGGGGTCTCCATTTTTAATTCTGTCCCACAGATCTGCTCATTATTAGCTCAGAGGCCTTCTTTCTGAGAAGGTTTACCAAGACTTTAACATTCAGAAGTCCCACAGATCTGTCTGGAGCTGGGCAATCTGGAAAGGGAGGGACATTGTGATTTTTACAGGAGGAAAATACAGGTGGGTTCCCTGGAGTGTAGAAAGGTGGAAAAGTATAAAGGCACCTTGTTCTTATTTGTAAAGTAGGAGGGGAGATTACCTGCTAAGATAAGAGAGAACTGGAGACTGGGGAGGCAGAGGACTTAGAAACAGCTGGGAGGGCTTGGGCCTTGGCCAGATGGTGACCTGGGCAGCACAGTCACCAAGGCCCAGCAAGGTGGTAGAGCGCCACCACTGCTTCTCTCCTCTCCTCAAGTCCTTGGCCCAGGGAGCCCATCTCTCCTTTTAGATTTCCTGTGGGACTTCTTCAAGGGAAAAGAAATCAGAAATAGCCCTCTGTATTGTGAAACAATGTAGTGTTTCAGCCACTTACATCGGCTTCTGCCAGGCATTGGGCACTGAAAGTGCTGCACAAATACAGGCGCGGGGGAGGGAGGCCGTGCAGTGACGTACTCACCACCCACTTCTTGATCTTGTTTGGTTTTGGTTTTGTCTCTTTGAGGCAGGGTCTTGCTAAGCAGCTGACCTTGAGCTCACTTCGTAGCCCAGGCTGATCTGAACTGGCAGTGATCCTCCTCTCCTCCCCTTCTCCTGCCTCAGCCTCCTGAGTGCTGGGACTGTAGACAGACGTGGGCCACCACGCCTGGCTCATAACCTGCTTCTTACGGGGACTTTGGAGTCTGCAGACTCTGAGGTCCCAAGAGGTCCTGCAAGAGATTCCCCAGGTCTAGGGTAGGGGGTGACGCAGTACCATGCTGCCTGAATAAAACATGGACTCTTGCTCCTCCACAGACTATCTGTTCAACTTTGCAAGTGCTGCCACCAAAAAGATAACTGAGTCAGTTGCTGAAACAGCTCAGACGATAAAGAAATCCGTAGAAGAAGGAAAAATAGATGACATCATTGACAAGGTAGATTTAAGTATCTTTTGGGGGAGGAAAAGAACAAATTAAGGTGTGATGTATATAAGTAACAAGTCTCCATGATGTATGTGATCATTATGTACTGAAAACATGGACTAAGAAAAGTAAAATATTAATATCTTTTGGAAGGAGAAACTTATGAAATTCACTAGCAGTTAGTATAATCATCCTTGCTCTTTAATGTTTTATTTGTTTGTTTGTTTAGAGACTGGGTCTCAATGGGTAGTTTAGACTGGCCTTTGAACTCACTATGTACCACAGACTGGCATCAGAATCTTGGGGACCCCCCTGCCTCAGTCTCCCAAATGCTGAGATTTTAGGCATGTGCCACAGTTCTGGGCTATGAACATTTTAAAACCCAAGTAGGATGTCATAGTATTCTGATTTTTAAATTTTTTAAATTTTGGGGGGAGGGGGACACCAGGAATAGAACTGACTACCTCACGCTTGCCAGACAGTCACTGTGCCACTGAGCGATATGCCCGGCCCCTGGAGATCAAATCCTAAGGTGTTCTGTGTGCTGCTGAGCTACATCCTTAGCCTATATAAAATTTTTAGTTTGAGACAGGATCTTACCAAGTTGCCCAGGCTGACCTTAAATTTGTGATTTTCCTGCCTCAGCCTTGTGAATAGCTAGGAATGCATGTGTACAGCACCATCCCTGGCTTATTTTTTTTTCCAGTGCTAAAGTGCAGGCCTAGGGAATTTCATTGATGTTGGTAATTATTTGAGCTAAAGAAATCATTAAATAAACCTGAAATATATTATTTATATATGTTTGTTCTGTGTAGTCTTATTGGAATGAAGCTTGACCTGTCTTTTTTTTTTATGGAACCAGAGATTGAACTCAGGCTCTTGTGCTTGCCAGGCAAGCACTTATTCTACTGAGCTATTTCCCTGGCTCCCTGTCTTTTATTTTTTATTTTATTTTAGTTTTTGTTTTTTGAGACAAGGTCTCACTATATAGTTCAGGCTGGCCTTGTGCTCATTTTGTAGCCCGGGCTGTTCTCAAACTCACAGTGATCCTCCTGCCTCAGCCTCCCAAATGCAGGGATTACAGACTCCTGCCTCAGCCTCCCAAGTGCGGGTATTACAGATGTGCGCCACCACAACTAGCCTCTATCTTTTTTTTAATAGACTAATATAACAGTTTAACTTTCTACCCATTTTATTTTTGTATTTGAAGAAAGAATGTGCCATTAAAGAAGTTGTATACTTACAATTCAAAAATTTTGAAGGATCCCTCCTTTTTAGAAAATGGAGGGCTGGGGAGATAGCTGCACAGTCTAAGCACCTGCCTAGCAAGCACAAGGACCCAAGCTCGATCCCTAGCACCACATGCCATGCTGGCCCCAGAATCCCAGGCATGGTAGCACACACCTGTAATCCCAGTGCTAGGGAAGCTGAGACAGGAAGATCATGAATCTGATATCAAATACATATATAAATAAATAGAAAATGGACATATATATTGGGTCTTAGTCTTTTTATTGAAAGAGAATGGATAAAGTATTTTAAATAGACTTTTAAAACCTGGAATATAATTCATGTAGTATTTCAAAGTAATTTGTCTTTGTGTATTTTCTTTAACAGACAATTATAGGAGACTTTCAGAAGGAACAGAAAAAATTTGTTGAGGAACAACACACAAAGAAGTCTGGTATGGTACCAGTTTGCATTAATTAACCTGCTTTTTTTTTGTCTTTTGAGGCAGGGTCTCACTGTGCAGCTCAGGCTGGCTTTGAACTCACTGAGTTTATAGCTTAAGCTGGCCTCGAATTTGCAGTAATTCTCCTGCCTCAGCCTCCCGAGTGCTGGGATTACAGGCATGTACCTCCACACCTGTCTAACCTGCCACATCCTGTCAAGAAACTATTGTATCATAGACGCACAGAACGGCCTTGAGAATACAGAGGTGTGAATGGGATTGGGGTGCAGCTCAGTAAAACGATGCTTGCCCTACATACACAAGGCCCCCAAAGTGTACAGGATGTCTATCATCTTTTGGTGCACAGAGACTTGGGGAGACTTGAGCAGTCTCTGAAGAGGGATAAAGCCGTAAATTTTCAGGGTCTAAAGAAAGGGAATGAAGCTGGGTGCGGTGGAATCCCAGCACTCAGGAAGCTGAGGCGGAAGGCTCACTCAGAGTTCAAGGTTAGCCTAAACAGATAGAGCAAGACCCTATCTCAGAAAACAAAGAAAGGATGCTAAAAGCAAAAAGTCACTGCCCACATGCCCATGAGGAAGGCCAGAGGGGAAAATTGCTGGGAAAACGCAGTGGCCCAACAGGCCCTGTCATAGCTATCGAGACACCAGAAGGGGGCGCCGTGGAGGCCGGGGTGTGGCTTGGGGCCATGGCTCACCGTGTGTGTGTGTGTGTGTGTGTGTGTGTGTGTGTGTGTGAGCAGAGCTGAAGGGCATCCGTGCGGGGGTGTACTGGTCACCCTGAGAGAGTGGCATCAGAAGAGTGGAGGGCAGGGAGTTCTCCACACTGGTACCCGGGCCTCGCCAGGCCTCAGTAGCCATGGGTAAGGGGAACCAAGAGAGGGGACTGAGCCCATTCCTGGCCACCCGTGTCCCCTCCATGTAGGTCAGGATGGATTCCCAACTTAGCACAAGAAGCTGTGGGACAGCCCGCCAGGGCTGCTCTGTGTTGTCTGGCATGGCACTGCAGTGCTGTCATCTCTGTCACATGGACCCCAAGCACACAGGCTACATGTGCAACATCCTGCTGTCCCCAGTGTTTAGCTCCCACCATGTAGCTGGGCTGACCTCCAACTGGTGGCTGTCCTCTCACTGCAGCCTCCCGAGTGGTAGGGTGACAGGCCTGTGCCAGGACATCCAGCCTCACTCTTCTTTTTTTTTTTTGGCGCAACCGAGGATAGAACTCAGATCCTTGCATTTGCCAGTCAAGCGCTTATCCTACTGAGCCATCTCCCCGGCCCCCAGCCTCAGTCTTCTTGTTTGTTGCTTCTGTTTTGTCATTTTCATTTACCTTCACTCCTATAGATCCTTCTCTCATTCCTAATCTTACTTGGTTTTTCTTCTATTTTCTTGTCCTGCTGTGTTGCTAGGCTGGCTTCTAACTCCTGGATTCTCCTGCCATGTGCTTTTTTTTTTTTTTTTTTTTTTTTTTTTTTTTTGTAGTACTAGGCATTGGACCCAAGGCTTTTGCACTGAGCTACATCTCTAGCATTTTATTTTATGTGGTTTGTTTTTATTTTAATTTTATATTTTGAGACAGGTTCTTCCCAAGTTACCCTGGTGAGACTCAAACTTGTGATCCTCCTGCCTCAGCCTTCCAGATTGCTGGGATCACAAGTGTATATCAGCACACACGCACCACCTTCTTTTTTCTTTTTCATTTTTTTGAAACAGAGTTTTGCTAGGTAGCTCAGGCTGGCCTTAAACTGAAGCAGTCCTCCTACCTCAGCCTTCCAAGTGCTGGGATTATCCCCCTTTTTAATAGAATTATTGCTTTTGTATGTTGTTGGCTATGTCCTTGAGACAGTTGGATTATGCATTCTTTTTTAAATTTTTCTCTTTTATTTTGCCAGCTCAGCCCACCCTGAGGGTGGGGCTGGCTCAGCATGTGGTGTCGGGGATTGAATCACGGCTGCCTAAGCTTGCCTAAGCAGGTGCGTTAGGGCACTGAGCTATCTCACCGGCCCCTTAAATTTATTTTTTAGGATTTTTAATTTTTAAGGAAAGTAAAAATTAGAATTAAAACAAAAAAATTACAAGTGATATAGAAGTTTTTTTCAAATCAAATTAATAGTTTTTATTTTGCAACTGTTAAAAATAAAGAAAACGTGATTATTTAATATTCATGGTAATAACATTTGCTTGATCTATAAGCAAAGACAGGGTTTGGGGAGGTCCTATAGTCATGACATATGACACTAGCTTACAATTTCTTTCCTCTGGCTTGTGATAAATATATCGAGAGCAAATAAAATTACAGGACACAAATAAATTAGACCCATTCTGGAAGTTTTCATTAAAATAGGATATTCTGTTCCATCGCCTCAAGCTTTTGCTAGAAGACTGAAGCGCATGTCTCAGAAGAGAGGCGGAGGTGGCAGCAGCATGTTAGAAATCACTGTCAATTGGAGATAGAATTTCACTTAACATAATATGGATTTCACAGTATTCGTTGTAATACATAGTGTTGTCTTCCAACCAGTTATTCATATTATGAGGTATATGTATGTAAAATTGGAAGAAGAAAGAAATTAAGAAGAAAAAAAGTATGCATTCTCGGCCAGCCAGCCACCTTGGCCGTCTGGTGGTTGCGCCTGCATTAAGCTGTCACATCTGGAGGCTAGTAATGCCCTTCTCCCCTTTGTTGGTGCCAGTACCATTGTCCATCTGGTTATGGTACAGTTTCTCTACTGTGTCATTAGATAGGGTTGCAAGAGGTACACCTGTGAAACTCACCAGTAAATCAGTCCTTAGAGGTGGAGTAAAACCTCATTCTCTAAAAGCAGAGATTGCAGTGCAATGATTATAATGGCCTCTTCTCCTTTCTTCTTTCCCACTGAACACTCCAGAAGCAGCCGTACCCCCTTGGGTGGACAGTAACGATGAGGAAACCATTCAGCAACAAATCCTGGCCTTAGCAGCTGTGAGTACCAGCAGAGCCCTGGGTGGGGCCCACTTGCTCCTGTCACCAGTGTCTGTCTCTGACACTAGGACCTTACCTCTGGCCAGCTCTATGCTTCTCTGCTGGGTTTTTTAAAGAACATTTGGACTTGTTAGGAATGTACACATCAACTTCTGCTATTTTTCTTACCAACTTTCTGATGTTTGATTTTTTTATAGTGCTGGGGTGTCAAACCAAGGGCCTTGTATATGTCAAGCAATGCCCTAGTCCTGAGCTACACTCCTAAGCATTTTAATTTCAGTATTTCCTTGAACTCTTTTTTCTTTTTCTTTTAACTTTAATTAGTGCATGTTTGCAATACATAATGATTACCTTCATCCTGAGGAGTATCCACATTACATACATTCTTTTTGTAAT
>NW_004524645.1:9694121-9714462 GCF_000260255.1 Octodon degus
AAGCCCTAATTCTGTAATTCTAAAAAAGATTCTTTTATGTTAGTGAGATAATCTTTTGAGATATTCTGTCTTTTGAGGGCTTTAGACAGAGTTCTAATTCTGTGGGTGCAGTAATTGCAATTCCGTGTTTTCTTTTTACTCAGCTGTGTTTGTAGCTGGGTGCAGTATTGCACTGCTGTAACTCCAGCACACTGGGAAACAGGTGGGACAGTTGGAAATTTGAGTGGGCAGCTACTTTAGTGACATAGTGAGACCCAGTCTCAAGATTTCCAGACCTACCCCAGTGTGGTGACACACCCCCCCCAATCCCAGCACTTGGTAGACTTGGGCAGGAGGGTGACCAAGAGTTTGAAGCCAGCCTAGACTATATGATGAGGCCAGGGCCAGTTCAACTGCATAGCAGGACCCCATCTCAAAAAATAAAAGCCAGGTGTGGTGGATATGCCTGAGGCAGAAGGGTCACTGAGAGTTTGAGGCCAGCCTGGACTACACAGAGCTTACCCCCCCCCCCAAAAAAAAGAACAAAATAAAAGATTTAGAAACCTGGGAGGGGCTGGGGAACAGCTGAGCACAAAGGCCCTGGGTTCAGTCCCCTGTGCTGGGGAAACAACAGCAGCGAAGAACTCTGCATTTGTTGGCAACGGGAGATTGATGCACAGTCTCATGTGCGCACCCACGAGACTTCAGAGGGATTGCACCGACACACTTTCTATCTGCCAGCTTGCTGGTAGTGACCTGGCTCCTCTGTCCCCACCACACAGCCAAGTGCGGTGTGACCGTGACTCCTAGATGCTGTGCTCACTGCTCCCCTGTGTCCCCACCTGGCCAGGAATTGGCAGCAGTGGTGTGCCAGATGCACGTGGCTCAGTGGGTGGGCCTTTGTGCTGGTAGCAATGCTCTTCCTGCTGTTGGTTTCATTTTATTAAAATTTATTTTGTACCAGGAACCAAACACATGACCTCACACTTGTCAGGCAGCTGCTGGACCATTGAGCTCAATCTCCAGCCCCAGCTGTTGGTTTTAGACACCAGTCTTTCTTCCTTCCTTCCTTCCTTCCTTCCTTCCTTCCTTCCTTCCTTCTCATTTTGGCCCTGGGCATTGAACCCGGGGGTTCCTACATGGTAAGTTCGCCCTCTTCCATTGTGTAAATCCCCTGACCCTGCTGGTTTTTCTGGTTCAGTGAAAACCTAGGTATCTTCCTTGAGTCTATGCGTTGATCCCACTCCAGAGGTGAATTTTGCTATTTTGCATCCAAATAAGTATATTCTTTTTTGTTTTGGTTTTTTTTTGTTTTCATAAACAATGTAATATTTTATTCAGAAAATTCAAAGGACTCTATGAAAAATCTATTAGAGCTAATAAGTTTAACAGGGTTGCATGATACAGGATTAATATACAGAAATCGATTATCTTTCCATCTGTTAGTAATAAAAAAGTTGAAACTATAATTTAAAGAGCAATATTATTCATAGGAATCTCAAAATGTAGAACAGTTAGTAATAAATCTGGCAAAAGATGTGCATGACCTTTACACTGGAAATGATAAAACATTACTGAGAGAAACTGAAGAAGACCTAAACAGAAAGACAATGAGTCAGAGAACTTAGTATTATTAAGATGTCAAGACTTTCAAATTTGATCAAAAGATTCGAGTCTTTTTTTTTTCTTTCTTTCTTTCTTTTTTCCATAATTTTATTGATAAACAAAAAGCAATGAGACGGTTTCAAACCAAATTGGTAGGACAGTTTCAATAATTAACACATTGCATACATTCTTCCTAGTGGTTAATTGCTGCACAAGATGCAGACTTGATATCCTATTTACAGATACCATTAGAACAAATCACTCACTGGAAGAAAGATAGCCTCTTTAACAAATGGTGCTGGAAAAACTGGCTTTCTACATGCTGAAAACTCAAACTTGACCCAGGTCTATCACCATGCACTAAACTAAAGTCAAAATGGATTAAAGACATAAACATTAAAGCAGAGACACTAAATCTCCTGGAAGAGAAAATAGGAGGAACTCTTGAAGACATAAGGGTAGGCAAAGAGTTCGTGGACAGAAATCAAATCACACAGAAAACAGGTGAAAGAATTAACAACTGGGACCTGCTCTTACTGAGAAGTTTTTTCACGTCAAAAGAAATTACCAACAAAGTGAAAAGGCAACCCACAAATTGGGAAAAAATCATGACAAATAAGTACTCAGACAAAGGTCTGCTCTCCAGAATTTATAAAGAACTAAAATACACTAAGGCCCCCAAATTTAAAGACCCAATCCAGAAATGGGCATCTGAGATGAACACACACTTCTCAGAGGAAGAAATTAAAGAAGCGAATAAATATATGAAAAAATGTTCCACATCACTAGCCATCTGCGAAATGCAAATTAAAACAACATTGAGATATTATCTTACCCCAGAAAGAATGGCTATCATAACGAAATCACCCAACAACAAATGTTGGAGAGGCTGTGGGGAAAAAGGAACCCTTCTCCACTGCTGGTGGGAATGTAGACTGGTGCAACCGTTATGGAAATCAGTATGGAGACTCCTTAGAAAAGTTGGATTGCAAATGAGTATATTCTTGTAACAACAATTCCACTTCTAGGAATTTTTCTTATTAGATGATGTTATTTTTAGATTTTATTTATTTTTGGTCTTTGAGACAGGGTCTCACTATGTCATTCATGCTGCCTTTGAACTCACTATGCAGCCTAAGCTGACCTCACAACCATGGTGATTTTCCTACCTCGGCCTCCCGAGTGTTGGGATCACAGGCATGTGCCACCATATCCAGCACTTTATTTTTATTTTCCTTTTTTTTTTTAAGACAGAGTCTCACTATATTGCCCAGGCTGGTCTCAAACTTCTGGGCTCAAGGAATCTCCTGCTTCAGCCTCCAAGTACTAGGCCTACAGGCAAGAGTTGAAGCTGTAGTACATCAACCCTTTTTGCCAGTGTTAGCCATATGATAGATTAGAGATTCTGTGAGACTTGGTTGGAGGTGTCCTGAGCCTGCATTCAGCAGCAGGAAGAGGAATGCACTTAATGTTACTCAGATGTATTGAAATAAGCCTGCTTTCTGGAGCATAACAAGAGAAGAGGGGGCTGTTTTGTGTTCCTCTCCTTCCCCGCCACTACTGCCGTCCTCCCAGTGCAATGCCTGGGTGCTGTACAGGGAGAGGGCACAGGCTTAGCATGTAGAAGCCCTGAGGTTTGAGCCCCAGTGCCGAATGGATAAATGAATGAATGCATAAATAAAACCTGCAGCAGGCACCAACCTGCAGGGGTAATATTGAAAGAATTGTGAGCTATACATGGTGGTGCGTGGTGTAATTCCAGCCCTTGAGAGGCCAAGGCAGGAGGTTCACTGTGAGTTCAAGTCCAGCTTGAACTATATAGTAAGATCCTGTCTCACAAATTGAAAAGATAAAAAGATCATGTTAAAAACTTGAAAGTGCTAACTGTGAAGTTAGTTGGCCCAAGGTGGTGAGCTCTGGGCAAGGCTTTCTTAGAAGAACTGTGTATTGGTTCCAGTCCTGGGCCCAGGGCCTGAGTGCAGAGACGGGTGGAGGCTGAGGAGCTCTGAGTGGGTGGCAGAACCTGGGCCCAAGGCTACTGGGTGGAGGCAAGAATGCACTCTGCACATTTAGAAATGAAGTAGAGCAAGGAGCGGAGGTGCAAACCTGTATCCCAGGGCCAGGGAGGTAGCTCAGCGGTCTAAGCACCTGCCTGGGAAGCACAGGGACCCAGGTTCAATCCCTGGTACCACACATGCTGTGCTGGCCCTGTACTGTGCCAGTCACTGAAACTGGGTATCGAGACCCAATACCACATCAATCAATCTTAAAAAACAAACAAGCCTGTGTCCCAGCACTCTGGCAGCCTGAAGCAGGAAGAGCTTAAGTGTGAGACCAGCCTAGGCAACATTAGTGACTTAGCAAGACTCTGTCTCAAAAACAAAACATGCCAAAAGGATCGGGGGTGTATTTTTGTGCAGTCTGTGTATTCAGCCCTTGTACTAGAGAGTTTGGGCTCCGTACTCTGGCAGGTTTCATCAACTGATTCTAAAATAGTGAGCAGGGTTACTGTCCCTGAAGGTGTCTACTAGTACAGAGCATACTTGCATGGTTTTGCACTGTCCTCTGAGCCAGTTGGTGGCTTGTGTGGTATCTGGTGAGTGTTAGAAAACTCGCTCAGCAGCTGGGTCTCTGGCAGCTCCGTGCGCTCCTCAGCTGAAGGCTGCCGCCGCCATGGAATCTAGGACATACTCAGCCCAGCTACGTAGTGACTTGCTAATTGCTTGTTGTATTCATCCCATCCTTCTCCCTGCACATCAAAGGACAAGAGGAATTTCCTTCGTGACCCTCCAGCTGGCGTGCAGTTTCACTTTGACTTTGATCAGATGTACCCTGTTGCCTTGGTCATGCTGCGAGAGGATGAGCTGCTGAGCAAGATGCGCTTCACCCTGGTTCCCAAGCTGTAAGTGCATGCATGTGTGCTGGTGGCATCCCAGTCCCAAGGCCTTGCCTATAGGCCCTGTGTTAGAGAAGGTACATCGAAGTGGCCAGGGCCAACGGGGCAGAGAACTGGGGCTGGGAGGAGCAGTAAGATTGCAAAACGTTTTTAGGAGAAAAGGTGCTTGCCTTTGGAGGCTAAGGCAGGAGGACCACAAGTTGAGTTCAGACTGGGCAATTGAGATCCTGTCTCAAAAGAAAAAGCTGAGGATGTAGCTCAGTGAGAGGGCCCTGGTTTTAATCCCAGTGCTACAAAAAGGAGGGAAATGTACCATCTGTGGTTTTACTGCATTCACACAACCCTAGGAACTGACCTCCGACAGTTGTATGTAGGTGTGCGTGTGTCTCTGTGTCTGCCACTCTGTCGCAGCCTTTGGAGTTGGTGCCTGTTTTGTGGACAGGCCCCAGAGAAAAGCACTGAGTCTCTGGCCTGGTGGGCTTTCTCCCTGTGGCTCCATCAACTCCACGGCCACTATTGTCACTGGGCCACCCACTGTGCTCTGCGCTGTGACTGCGTCAGGGCCATCATCAGGAGCCTGGGTTGCCATGGCCTGTGGCCCAGTGTGCTCCTGCCAAGAATGTGGCTCCCAGTTTCAGTTCCTCACTGTTCTTGACCTTCTCTCTCTGCTGAGGGTAATTTTCGATTTCTGAAAATTTTGAGTAATTGGTATTTGGTAATTAGTACTTCTGGTTTGTCACAGGCTAAGTATTTTAACATAGTTCCAGTTTCTGCCTGCTAATTTTCTTAGGACAAATTTAGAAATTATGGTTATCACACTCACTTTAAGAAATGCTTACTGAAATATTACGGATGACACTGTGCATGGTGGCACCACACCTGTCATCCCAGCACTCAGAGGCTGAAGCGGGAGGTTTGCCATGAGTTTTTTCTTTTTTTGGTCACAAAAAGACAAAAAAAATGAGTTGATGACACAAGAATATAGGACTATGTGCCCTATACAGATGTGCGCCTTTGATCGTGGGAGCCGCTCTATACGTAGACAGCAGCATTTTCTGGGAACTACAGACAAGAAAGTACTTCCTCTGAATCTCCCCGGGCACAGCACACAGCCCTTCTGGCCTGGCATGGGCACCTCTGAGGCCAAGGGCTGAGGACAGCAGGATATCGGGCGTCCTGTCCCCTCCCACCATGCCAGTTACCCAGGGACGCTCCAGGTACCAAAGCCTTCAACTAGGCCTGTGAGTGGAAGTCATCTCTCCCCCAGGGCTTCTCAGCCCAAAGTGTCATTGGTACTGTGACTCTTTCCCAGAGGACAGACTGAGAGAGTTCTCAGTGTGCCTCTGTGGCCACTTCCTCTCACATCTAGAAAGCCCGCCTAGAAAGGAAAGTAGCTTGAATGATTGTTTCTTTGAATGGTGGGAGCAGGTAATGCCTCCTGAGTCGCCGTGGCCATGCAGTACACCCAAGGCTCCTGTTGAATGTCTCAGGACAGGTTCTGAGAGCTCAAGATGCACAGTGGCCCTGAAGATACTTAGGCAGCTGGCTGCATCCTGAGAAGGATGAAGATACTTCACCTTTTTGGAGAAAGGTTAAAGTACAGGGGTTGATCCCAGGTAGCATCTCCCACAGGCCTGGGGCTATAGCTAGGTGCCTGCGTAGAGCTCGAGACCCTGGGTGCCCTCTGAGAACTGCAAAAACTGAAATGTGCCCAACTATCTCTTCCTCCTGGCCAGCTCCATGCTGCTGCAGATTTGCACCCTGCATGAAATTCCTACAACGCACACCCCTCAATGTTTCTTCCACTGCTTAGGTGCATTTAGCCCTCCTAGAAACACCAAAGGTCCTAGGGGGCCCTGGCCCTGCTTCTGGGCCCCCTCATTGGGAACCCTCCCTCACAACAGTGTTGTTTTCCTTCTGCCAAGGGCAGTGCTGGTGTCACTAACCTACCATGACTAGGGGCCGGGGATCTAGCTCGGCGGTGCAGCACCTGCGTGGCAAATGCAAAGCCCTGGCTTTAATTACCAGTGCTGAAAAGGGGCGGGGGGGGTAAAAAGAGACTAAAGTACCATGACAGGCCAAGGTATCGCCGGCAGGCAGTCTGTGACTTATCTGTTGCTGCTGTGAAAGCAACCAGCTGTTCTGTTTCCCCTGTAGCTCCACTTTCACTGGTAAAGCAAAGGAGACGTCATTGGCATTTGAAGGTTTTGGACTCCTAAAGCAGGCATAGGAGCACACCCCTGCAATCCCAGCACCTAGAAGGTTCAATCACCATAGTTCGACACCAGCAGGGCTACATAGTGAGCCAGTGTCTCAGAAAAAACAACCACCCAAAATCAAAGGCAGAGCTCCTAAAGACTGTCTGTTCCATGGGGCTGGTGAGATGGCTCAGTGGTCTAAAGCACCTACTTAGAACAAGCTTGGCAAAGCACAAGGACCGCGGTTCAATCCCCCAGCACCACATGCCAGCCAGTGCCGCCTCCTGCTGGGCTGAGCTGGCCACACACACACACACACACACACACACACACAAATAAATAAAAATTAAATAAAAAAATCAAATGTTTAAAAAAAAAAAAAAAGACTGTTTGTTCCCGGGGCTGAGTTAGAGGTCCACAGGAGGGCATCTGTCTGGCCTGGCAAGGCCTGGGTCCCATGCACTGTCCCACACTGCACTTTCTCATGCGGCACGATCTTGTGTGTCTTTCGCAGTGTGAAGGAGGAGGTGTTCTGGAGGAACTACTTCTACCGCGTGTCCCTCATCAAGCAGTCAGCGCAGCTCACGGCCCTGGCCGCTCAGCAGCAGGCCTCCGGCAAGGAGGATAAGAGCGGCAGTGTGGGTGCTGACTCGCCGCTGACAGGTACCTTCCCCGCCTCGAGCTGGAGCTCAGTGCTACGCGTGTGCACACACCTTGTGCTCCTTTCCTTCCCCTTGAGGTCTCTGTGCTGCTTGGTCTTGTTATGTTCTTTTTCTCCTACATCTTTCTACAATTTTCGTTTTTATTGAGACGTGTTTACAGCACATGTACTTAACACATCTTAATACTTTTTATTTCCTTCCCCTTCCCTCTGTCTCTTGGGCCTCTTCCTATTTGCAAAAGCTCTATCTCCCTGTTTCCTGTTGGCTGTCTTCTATTTTGATCTTTATTTATACGGTATTTCGGCGTTCTCATAGAAAAGAATCCATGTGATATTTAAGCTCGTGTGTGTCTCATTCACTTTGGTTAACATTGTGCTCTCAACGTGCATCCATTTTTCTGCAAATGACCAAATTTAGCCTTCTAGGGGCCAGGGAGATGGCTCAGTGGAATAAGTACTTCCCTGGCAAGTGCCAGGGCCTGAGTTCAATCCCTGGTACTGCCAAAAAAAAAAAAAAAGAAGGAAAGAAAATACATCACCAAATTCAGCCTTCTATATGGCAGAGTAGTACTCTACTACTGTATGTGAACCCCAGTTTTCCTGCCCTTTCCTGAATGATGTTGCCTACCTTCCATCCTCCACTCTGATGCCACTGCCTCCTCTGTTTCTCACCCTGTCATTCCACCTGGCTTCTTGGACACATGTGGTCTGCAGGGCAAGGTAACCTCTATCCAGCTCTGAGCTGGGCACATGCTCTTAAAGAGGTCTTTCTGACTGTGACACATTGGCCCTGGAAGTAGGGCAAGTGTTTTAGCATATCAGCAATTGCTTGTTCTCTACAGTGCTGAATAATATGAGGAATGTGTTTTGTGTCACTTTCATCTTAATGAGGCCTGCTTCTTGCTGTGGGTACTGATTACCAGTGGGCACTCATCCCGAACGAAGCAGGGTGGGTTAGCACATGGAATCCCAGGCACTTCAGCAAGAGTGTGTGTGTCCCAAAGCACTGGCTGTACAAACCCTGGGAAAAGACCTTGAAGCTGCATGTGGATCAGGGAAGCACAGTGAAATTGCTCTGCACCATAGAATTTGTCATTTGCTGTAAATGTGATATACACTCCATAGATTAGCATTCTTCAGCATTCTTTAGATGTTATTGAAATATCCCATTTTACCAAATGCTGCCTGTTAAAACAAAATGGATGTAAGGTGGTTTTTATAAAGACTGTCTAGTAAGGTAAATAAGACCAAAAAAATGTAGCCGGCTGTTACGATGCACGCCTGTGTTCCCGGCACTCTGGAGGGCTGAGGCAGGAGGGTTGTATGTTCCAAAGCATCCCGGACAACTGAGCAAGGCCTTTTCTCGAACTAAACAAGTAATGAGCTGGGGCTGTAGCTCAGTGTAAAGGCCCTGGGTTCCATTCCCAGTACCAGAAAGAAAAAAGGAAAGTAGACAAGGCTGCTAAGCAAGGAGATGATTGGGATTGAACATTGCATGTTTCTTTGTGCCCTCCAATGGAGAAACTTCATAAATCGCACCATTCTTATCATCCCAAAGAAAACAGCAGGATGCATTTAGCTAACCCTCAAGGACAAAATTATTTCCTGCTAGAAATTTTTTAGAAGAACATTAGATATGGTAACATCTTTAGAAGTCCTCAAAACAGAGGTTCAGATAGGTGTATGTGGCTAGGTCTTGTAGAAATTTGAGAAAACCTGAAAGCAAACCAGAAAAACTCATTTCTAAAAAGTATTTTGGGGAAAAAATATTTGGTGGTATCATACTTGTAGATGTGTGTTAGCTGTTACCGTAATATGTATTCGGAACTGAAGCAAGCAATTATTGTCTCTCTTATTCTCACTTCTTAGAGGCAGTACGGCCCAAAACGCCACCTGTTGTAATCAAATCTCAGCTTAAAACTCAAGAGGTAATACAGTTTTCCATTGTACCTAGTCAGTGGTCTGGAGGTGAATAACGGGCTGTCAGAGTCTGAGTCACTTTCTTGTTGCTAGCACAGAATCCCTGACATCCACAGCTTAAAGGAGGAGAGGTTTACGTGGACTCACGTTTTGTTTTTTAAGAAGTTTTAGTCTGGTCTGCCTGCTGCTAGCCGACTCCTGGTGGAAAGGTGTAGCAGGAAGCAGGGAGGAGGGAGGAGCCAGAGAGGGAAGGAGGGGGACCCTTCTGGCTAGGCTGTCAACTCATCCCAGGAAAAAAAAAAAAAACACTGATGAGATAGCGCCCCCTTGAGCCAGTGACCTTGCAAAAGCCCTAGCTCAGAACACAAGGATACTTTGGGAACAGGCCAGATCCAAACCATGACAGTGGGCTAAAAGTCTCTGCTACCAGGCCAGAGATTTAGCTCAGTCGCACAGAGCCTGCCTGGCAAGCATAAATTCCCAAGTTTGATTCTCAGTTTTCAAAAAAAAAAAATCTCTACCATTGAAAGCCACTGAAGAGCTCGGGTATTCTGGAGCCAGAGGCCTGCAGCTGGGACCTCAGGCTGTTTCCTGCATGCATAGTCCCAGATGTGCGCCTCAGGGGTGGGGGAGAGTGGTAGGATTGGGCCAGGCTGTGAGGGAGGAGATGCAGCTGGGTGGTAATCACTGGGTTACCAGTCAGCAGTGCAGGTTAGCAGGTAGAGTGCTCACTGACTCACAGCTTGCAGAGCACAGAAAAAAATGAGATGTACGAGAGTGTGAGACAGCCTTCGAGCAAAGAAATGTCACATGGAGAACCATCTCAGGAACTCATGCTGCCTTTCAGGATGAGGAAGAAATTTCCACAAGCCCAGGCGTTTCTGAATTCGTCAGCGATGCATTCGATGCCTGTAACTTAAATCAGGAGGATTTAAGGAGAGAAATGGAACAACTTGTGCTTGACAAAAAGGAAGAGGAGACAGCCACCCTGGAAGGTAATAAAACAAAATTTGGGGGGTATTTTCCCCTAGTTTCAAAGTTGATTGCATAAAATGTTACTAGAAAGCCTATTTATAAAAATACTTTATAAATTTTGTATCACAATTGACCCTGGAGGGCCGGCCAAATAGCTCAGCAGATTAAAGTGCCTGCAAACAGGCATAGGGCCAGGGGTCCGATCCTGGGCCTGCCATGCCAGCCCTGCCCCCGGGGCATGCTGAGATGGTGATCAAGACTGGGCGTGGTGGCTCGCACCTGTAATCCCAGCACTTGGGAGGCTGTAACAGGGAGAATCACTATGAGTCTGATGGCCCTTCCCTGAAAAATAAAATTAAAATGAAATAAAATAAAAATTGGCCCTGGGAGCTGGTCATCGTGGCACACGTCTACAATTCCCAGCACTCTGGGAGGCTTGGCAGGAGAATCAAAAGTTTGAGCCTAGGGGCTGGTGAGATGGCTCAGTGGTCTAAAGCACCTACTTAGAACAAGCTTAGCAAAGCACAGGGACCGAGGTTCAATCCCCCAGCACCACATGCCAGCCAGCCCCGCCCCCTGGTGAGCTGAGCTGGCCACACACACACACACACACACACACACACACACACACTAAATCAAGTAAATTTAAAAAAAAAGTTTGAGCCCAGCCTGGGTAATTTAGCAACTTAGTGAAACCCTATTTCAAAATAAAACATAAAAGGACTGGGGGCCCTGGGTCCAATCTCTAGTACTGGGGGAAGTTGATTTCTGGAAGCATTCTGTATCATTTTTCATTAAGACCTGTCCTGAGTACAGAATTGCAAATAAAGCGCATTGAAATCTGCAGGAACAAGGGACAGGTAACTAGTAGAATGCTAGCATCTGTGAAATCTTGGGTGCCAGCCCAGCCCTGCAAAGCCCCCACAAAACTCTCCATTCCCCCTAGAGTGGAGCTCCCAGGAGCAGATCTGAGGGTTCAGGAGTGTACTGGGGCTTAGAACTACACTATGGAATGCCAAAGCGATCGCCCCAGACACCACAGCAGGAATGGGAGCAAGGTGTGCACACCTGCAAGGCAAGCCACTGCCCTGTGTGGCGTAGGCACCCAGGAAGCTTCTGTCCCCACCACTGCATGCCAAAATCTGGCTTCTGGCCAGCGGGGCCTGTTTTCTTCGTCTGGGTGGAAAGCAGGGGTGGCATGAGTTACATCCAGGGAACCGGCTGTGCCCACAGTCATGTAGCCTGCCTTGCGTGCCCACTATCACCTCTGGGGGGACAGAGCTGACCTGGACAGAGGGGAAAAGGGCTCCTGGGGTGGAGGTACCAGTGAGGCAACCTTCACACTCCTGCTGTGTTTACTGGTGACACACTGGTCACAGTCTCTGGGGAGACAGGGCGTGCCAGGCAGAATTCTAAGACATTGGCTGGCTGTTCCAGGGAGTGGTTCTTTATCTGAGTTATAATTCAGACCACTTCCTGTTCTAGTTTCTTGTTTTGAGTACTGGTAATTAAACTAGGGGTTGCTCACTGAGCTGTGCCCCCAGCTGCTTTGCCCCACACCTCCTTTGAGACTTTGTCTACTGAGTTGCTAAGGTTACGCAGGTTGAGCCACAACTTGGAATCCTCCTGCCTCAGCCTCCCAGAATGCTAGGCTTACAAATGCACGCCTCTATGTCAGCTTCATATTCTTTTATGTGTTGTGTACTGTGGCCCCCAACCCCATTGGACTCCCTAGGAGCAGTTATACCTCATCTGCCTCCCCTACAGTACCTTAGGAGCCTAGCACTCAGCAAAGCACCTACCAGTACTAAGCATGTGTGTGATGAGCAGATTCTGACACAGTGCCTTTTCCTTCTTTTTTTAAAAAAAATGCAAGATGGGGATCTAGGAAGTTAGTGCCTCGTTATGGGCAGAGACCATGACACTCCAAGCCAGCCAATATTTATCGGGTGTATACAGTGATAGTTTAGTGGAAGACTCAGAGGTTGATGACTCAACTGGGCTGAGCTGAGCTTATGCTAAGAAGGATCACCTGGGAGTCTTCTAATCTTAGTGATCTTAGTTTTTAGTCTTACTTAAAGAGGCTGGTCCATTCCTAAAGAGTTACTGGGAAATTTCAAAAGGGTGACAGGGGTAATCCCAAGTCTCCATGTATCCCTTAGGGAAGTGTGAAGAAATAGCCACTGTGAGTATCCTCTTTTTGGTCTTCTAATTGTGATAGTTAAAATACATATAAGCTATGTTGGCTGTCATAGCAACAAACACATGCTCAGGAGCTTGTGGGAGGTCCTATCACATCAACTAGTTGTGAACCTCGTGCTCTGTCTCCTTTGGCTGTCTCCATGTCATGGGTTTTGTAGCCCATGTGGATCTCAGTGCTTGTGGTGTCAGGCTTTTCCCCAGGATCATCCTGAAAATGTTTACACTGGAGGGCCAGATGGGAAAAAGCTCCACCATGGGGCTGGGATGTTCTTCTCTCTGTGGGCACCTGTTCTGGGAGGGGAGCCATAAGGTGTTCCCTTGTCCATTAACACAGGAATGCCCTCAACTCATGTTATGAACTGCACTGAGTTATCCCGCTGTCCTATTTGGATGGCCTTCTATAGGACTTGAGCCATAGGCTTGCTCCTGAGAACTGTCCTTTTGCTAATGATGTTCCAATGGAGGGCAGTTACTTTCTGCAACCAGGTTTTACAAATTTAAGGTAAAGATAGCAAGATATAATCGTGCATGTGGGGATAATTATATTCTCCCTTTCTGTATTTGTAATCGCGCCACCAGTCACAGTTGTCTTCTACACTGACCTTTCTAAGGCCCAGCCCTGTCTGACTACCTACGATGTTGCTAAATAACTTAGCTACAACATCTCCCCCTCTGAAGAAGTATCCCTAGCTGCCGTGAGGGGAGAGTGGGTATTGTTCTCATCTAGCTGCTTCAAGCTGAGAAGGGTCAGTGTAGGGATTACTGTAGTCTGGGACCTTCTCCGGAGAGCTAATCTAATGGGCCTCAGATAGACGTCATGCAGAGGTTTAGCAGTTATAAAGTCTCATTACAAGGTTGATCTGGGGAACCCCATAAAGGAGTCTGGCACGTTAGTTGTTGATCCCATCTGCATGATCACTTGGATTTTGGCAGGCTGTAGGCAGGAGTCAACAGATTTTCTGAGAAATTAGAACATTTATAATCAAAGCCTGAGCACTAGGGAGGTTGGGGCAAGAGCCAAGTCTTGAGACCACTTTTTTTTTATATACGTGGTACAAGGTCTCACTATACAGCTCAGACTCATAGTGATCCTCCTGTTTTGAGCCACCACAGCACTGGCATTACAAGTGTGTGCCACAACACCCAGTCTCAGTGGCCAGCTCAGGGCACCTGGGACTGGGGCTGGTGTAGCATGTGGTCCTGGGGATTGAACCCTGGTCCCTGCTCTTGCCTAAACAGGTGCTTAGTCCACTGAGCTATCTTGCCAGCCCTCAAGATTGCCCTTTGGGGACTGGAAGAGTAAATGTAACTTACTGGTTCTAAAACTCCTCTATGGAAAGAGTTTAGCTATAAACCTGTTATTTTTTCATAAGTTTCTTTCCAGTTTTAACTATAAGATGGAGAGTTTGGTGGGTTTAATGGACAAATTTAGCTAAAGAATTTAAAGATTCTTGTTGAGTTTTTATGCATTTTACTGTGTTTTATCTTTAACAGCACATAACAGTGCTCAGCTACTGGTATAACTGGAAACTGCTAGAAAGGGTCAAAAACTTTGCCCCTTTTGATATCTGTTATTACTATAGCATTGTTTTTTTAACCCGCCTCCCTCCCCCCATTACAATTGGCACTGAAACAAACTTCAAGTTTTTCCCTCAAGGCAGTTGATTTAAAACTTAAACACTGTCCCTCTCCATGTTCAAGATAGAAAACATTTTGGCTTTTGCTTCAGAACAAAAAATAAAACCACACACACATACACACAACCCGCTAGGCTTGGTGCTATATGCCTGTAATTCCAGCACTCTAGCATCATTTGTATATATCTTTTGGTTGTGCTTTCCTGCTGGGTGTTTTAAGACCAAGTTAAAGTGTGACGTGTGTTAATTAAAATTAACCCCTAGCTCTCTATCAAAGTCAGTTAAGTCTCCTCAGGATTTATCTTGAAACCATTCACAGAGCCTCTCAGCTCCTCTGTCAGTGATAGCCATCAGGACGAATCATGGCCTTTGCTTGACCAGTTGCTTTCTATGAAAGCATGGGAGACTTTGCACAGTGCCTGTTCTTAAGCCCACTGCTGCAGCAAAATTAAAGCATTTGCTTTTACTTTTGCACTAGCTACTAAGCTTAAGGCTTGTGCATGCACACAGTGCACATGCTTGTACCATGCTAGGCATGGGACCCAGGGCCTGATGCATGCTGAGCACTGTTATATCCCCAGTCTACATTCACTTTCTTTTTTTTTCCTGTATTTTAGGGAAGGGTCTACTTGGTGTTCAGGCTCTCACTACTAGATCGGACTCATAGTGATCTGCCTGTTTACAGCCTCCCAAGAGCTGGGATTACATGCACACGCCACCACGCCCAGTCTCAATCGTCATCTCAGTGTGCCCAGGGAGTGGGGCCAGCAGGGCAGGCCTAGAGAATCGAACCCCCTGCCCCTCCATCTGCTTGCAGGCACTTTAATCTGCTGAGCTATTTGGCCGGCCTGAAATTCACTTTCTGCTTATTTGTTTGTTTTTGTTTTTTGAGTCAGGGTCTCACTGTAATTCTGAAGGGCAGGGGATATACCTCAGTAGAATAAGAGCTTCCCTGGCAAGTGCAAGGGCCTGAGTTCAATCCCCAGTTCTACAAAAAAAAAAAAAACAACAAAACCTCACTGTAATTCTTACTGGCTTGAACTCACTATGTAGCCTAGTGCTTGGATTATGGTTATACACCACCACAATCGGTCACACTGGCGATTTAAAAAGTAAAGCTAAGCCGGCTGTGGTAGCACATGCCTGTAATCCCAGCACTTGAGGCTGAGGCAGGAGCATTGTTGGAAGCTCAAGGCCAGCCTGGAGCTACATAGTGAGTTCAAGACCCATCTGAACTACACAGTGAGACCCTGTCTCAGAAACAAAGATTGAACTGTTTAACAGTGCATTATGAATTCAGAACATAGCTTTCTTGTCCTTCTCTTTTGTTTCTCATAGGGGATTCTGCCGACTGGGAGAAAGAACTGCAACAGGAGCTGCAGGAGTACGAGGTGGTCACAGAGTCGGACAAGCGGGATGAGAACTGGGATAAGGAAATAGAAAAAATGCTTCAGGAAGTAAACTAGTTGCCTACTGCAATAAACAGATAGCCCTTGCCGTTCTGCACGCTCCCACAGAATCTCAGTGTTGACACTCAATCGGAAGGCACAAAAATTCTTTTCCTCAAGCTGAAACTTGCCTCTTCTACTTCAAAAAAAGTACATAGAACAGTTATTCTAATAATCATGAAAGGGGTGTTTGATGTAATATTTTCTTGATATGAATC
The DNA here is from genome assembly GCF_000260255.1 of Octodon degus. Taxonomy (NCBI): domain Eukaryota; kingdom Metazoa; phylum Chordata; class Mammalia; order Rodentia; family Octodontidae; genus Octodon; species Octodon degus. The sequence continues at coordinate 9,709,861 of NW_004524645.1, forward strand.
ACATGACAGTTCTTTTAGGCAATATAGATATTTTTGCCACAGAAACATAGGTAAAATTTTTAGAGTTCTGTTTTCCACAAGATCAAACATATCATTCCTTCTTCACTTACAGTTCTGTAAGCATTTGTGTTCCTCGCTATATTATTGTTGATACATGGATGTTAAAGTTCTTACTGAATAATTACCATCAAAATGACCAAATTATACCAAAGAATTTAAGAGGAAACACTGTCAGAACTGTTTTCTTGATAGTTTTTTTTTTCTAAAGTCCCATCTGAAAGCCAGAAGTTAAGATAATGAAGCTGACTGGAGACACCAGGTAGGCATGGTGGTGCCCATCTTTAATCCTAGCACTCAGGAGGCTGAGACAGTAGGATCACCCTGAGTTCAAGACCAACCTGAACTACATAGCAAGACTGTCTCAAAAAACAAACAAAAATGTAGATAAATAAAGTTGATGAGAATGCTACAGTAAGCCCGGTGTAACTGTGGGTGATTCCATGCACACCCAGATGTCACTCCAAGCTGGAGCACTTGCCTGGTGTACTCAAGGCCCTGGGTACAAGTCACAAGAACAAAAGGTTATTGTGTACAAATATTTGTAAAAACTGTTTTCCTCTAGGGTCCTGTGTCTTTCATGTACTCTTTTGTTGCATCACTGGTTTTTAAACTAGACTACAAATGTGACGTGATGGATTTTGTAGCAAGTGGGGCCTTCTGTCTTTTTATATCAGAACCCTGTGTATTCTAAACTGTTCTTGTTTTCATAGTCATAGTCACTATATATGAGCGTTAGAGCTTTGTCTTAATTAAACCACCATCTTTCTAGCTCTGCTCCCCCAGCAGGCACGAGCGAGTTCTTGCCGTTCCGATTGTCTTCAAGAGCACGGTGGTCTCTTGTTACACACTCCCTGAGTCTTTGCCTCCCAAGCCTTTCCTGTTTTTCAGTAGCCTTTATTTCATAAAGGGGAATAAAAGCAAGACATTTCTTCCTAAAAAAAAAAAAAAAGATGTACCTATTTCTAACTCAGGCCCACAAAAAAGTTCATGTCTGCATCCAGCTTCGGGAGAAGTGGGCTGGCCTATGTGACAGCCAGGCCACAGCACGTGGTGACAGTCACTCCGGTGTCAGGATGAGCTCTACTCTGAGATGCCAGCCCACTGCCAGGTTTCCACTTGCAGTGCCACAGTCACTGCTCGCTCTCTGGGTTCAAAGCTATCTGTCCACTGGCGAGGCTGAGGTAGGTGGATCACAGTGCAAGTTCTACCCTAGTTTGAACTACATAGCAAGACACTGTCTAGGAAAAAAAAACATTAAAAGTAAATAAAAGCCTTGGTGGCAGTGTGGTGTCCTGACTGACTTGTTTCTCACAAGAGCAGACAGCATTGGTCAGGAACAGATGGAACCGAAGTCCACTGCTCTTCACAGTTTCACGTGTTATCCTTGTCACCTTGCGAGCAGCCTAACTGCCCATTGCTGTTGGGAGATAAAAGGGTCCAATAGGATTTATAGACTAAGAATACTTCCGGGCTATGCTGTTAGGGACCCAGCATGGAGTGAATCATGATGCTTCAGTACCACAGCATTACCCCTTCCAAGGGCAAAATCACCTGGCGCCCAGCCCAGCTAAGGCCCTGCCGTCACTCTGCCCAGGGGCTAGGGTCAGGCTTAGGAGCCACAGCTCAAAGGGCCAGCTCCACCAAGCAGGGTTCAGGTCTCAGCACCCTGCCCACAGCATGGGCTTGTACCTCGCCGAAGGGACATGGTCTGGGACATTGTGGGTCAGCTGTGAGCACTAGCCAACACTCCCAAGGCCCAAGGCTCCAGCCCTGACACCAAAAATAAAAGACACAATACTGGCAGTGCTGAAGCAGGAGGATCACATGAGTTTGATGCTGGCTTGAACTATAAAGCGAGGCCCTGTCTCAAAAAAAAACCAGAACAGTTGCTGGCCTTGTGTGCCTGCCTCTCAGGCAATGAGGATTCCTGCTGGTTTTCATTTCCTTCTGGACATCCTTGGATGCCACTGTTGCTATTGCTTTTTCTTTTAGTGGTGTTGGGACTTGAACCCAAGGCCTTCACACTGAGCTGCATCCCCAGCCCTTTTTGTTTTGAGACAGGGTCTGGCTGAAGTGTTAAGTTTCCCAAGCTAAGCTCAAATGTGCAATCTTCCTGCCTCATCCTCCCAGAGTGCTGGATTCCAGGCATGTGCTACCATGCCCAGCCAGTGGTGCTTTTCTAGGTACTGGGGTCTCTAAGCTTTCATGGTCATCTCTTGCCAACTCTTCTTTCCACATTGCCAAAATTAAGAGTGCTACATTTCCAGGCTGATGAAAAATCTTCCAAGTTAAATAAGAAATTTGTTTAAGCACTGGGGATCAAACCCAAGGCCTTAACACTACACTGAGCTACATCCTGCCCACACTGCCTTTTTTTTTAATGAGACAGTCACCAAATTGCCAAGCTGGGCCTGGGTTACAAAGTGAGCTCAAGGCCAGCCTGAACTGAATAGTGAGACCCTGTCTCAAAATGCCAAACCTACCCAAGCTGGGCTTGCATTTGTGCAAGCCACCATGTCTGACTTATCTTTGAGCCAGTCTCACCAAGCCGCCAGGGTGGGACTAGAACCTGCAGTCCTCCTCCTCATCCTCTCAGAGCTGGGATGATGGACCTACAGCACAGCCAGCTAAATCGCCTATTTCTAATATCTCATATTTCCCAGGCAACCAAGCACAGTCGAAGCATGCTGTAATGTAACGTGTTACAGGACAGTGACTTCTAGAAACATGAGGTGAAGCTGGCTGAATTTTCTCTGTTTAACTTGAGTAGGGATGGAGGCCGCAGCTCCAAGGCAAGAGCAAAATGGATATTGTGCCTCGAGGAGCTCAGGAAGCTCCAGGAATTGGAAAAATAGCATGGTATAAGCAAGGAGCCAGCCTGCCTCCTTACGGCCCACTTAGTGTTATCCCAAGATGAACAATGTTCCTGTCTGCAGATGTAACAGTTTAGCAAAGATTGTCCTAGAGGGAGGTTGTGCTGGCCTCCCAGAGGACAGGAAACTTAGTGTCACCATGTCTGGCTCTGCAGGGAGACTACCAGGGTGGGAACTCTGCACTGTTAACTTCGAAGACATAAACCTTAGACACAGCAGCCAGGAACCCCCCCAGGGGCTATGAATTGGGCTACTGCCCCCACCCTGTAATATGTACTACCCATGGCATATGCCTGTAATCCCAGCCCTCATGAGGATGAGCAGGAGGATCCTGAGTCCAAACCCATAGAGTTTGAGGGTGCTCCACACTGTCTCATGAAGACTTCCTGTGCAGTGAGAGTCATGTGAGAACTGAGCTTAAACTGTGTGTCTCTGTCTTAGAATCTGTTACACAGGAGGCAGGGGCACATGGAGTGAGGGATTGAGACACCACCTGGAATTTAGTGAAATCCTGGCTCAAAACAGCATTATAAGAGGCTGCAGATGTAGCTCAGTGGTAGAACACCGCTGGCCTCAAGCCCTGGTAATGCATCTATCAAAGAAATGTGGCGCCACACTACTGTATTAGAGCCACTAACACAATTTGCATCAAGTGTTCATGGTCAGTTGAATTAAGAGTAGATGCTTTTAGAATTAAGTCTTGAAAACAGGCACTATGCAGCAGCAATATGTCTGTCCAACTTGTGGACTAAGACTTATAGATAGTTGCAAACAAGAAATCCTTAAAAAAAGAAATTCTCTTGGGCCAGGGGTATGGCTCAGTGGTACAGTGCCTGCCTCGTAAGCTCAAGGTCCAGAGTTCAATCCCCAGTGGAGAGAGAGAGATAGGCAGAGAGAGAGAGAGAGAGAGAGAGAGAGAGAGAGAGAGAGAGAGAGAGAGAAAAGGAGAAGAGAGAGCTGTTAGGACCTAAGGACCTACCACGTTGAAGGCTTTGCTCTTCATGGGAAAGGCAATGGACAATCTTTGGAGAGTTTTAATCAAAGGTGGGGGCAGAGGGTATCAAGCTTCAGAAGGTTCAGTCTGGCTTCTTGGATGAGATACTTGAAGGGGACACAGTCAAGAAGCTACTGTAATAATGGCAGGGACAGTTCATGGTGACTTGAGGCAGTGTGGATGAAGTGACAAGGTTGAAGGTTAGTGGTCAGAGGAAGGCCATAGGCTGGGGAAGGTCAGAGCTGGAAGCTGCCCCAGCCCTGCAGCCCTTGCCCTGGAGAGCCTGGGACATTTTAGCCTACTTTTTCTTCAGGGAACCTAGGGCAGGGCCAGGGCAGGTGGCTGTTCTGCTTCCCCAGAATGGGTGCAGGGACTTACATGGATAGGATCAGGGACACTCAGAGCTACTGGCCTTGACCCTGTGGCTTCTTTACTGCAGTTTCTGCTACCAGTGCCAAAGCCAGGTGCCACCACGTAGTGGGCATTGCTCCGCCTGTCGTGTCTGCATCCTGCGTCGGGACCATCACTGCCACCTCTTGGGCCGCTGCGTGGGCTTCCGCAACTACCGGCACTTCCTGTGCCTACTGCTCCACGCCTCTGGTGTCCTGCTTCATGTCTCTGTGTTGCTGGGTCCTGCCCTGGCATCCCTGCTGCGGACCCATGCGCCCCTCCACA
>NW_004524645.1:9714562-9810872 GCF_000260255.1 Octodon degus
AGAGGGAGAGAGAGACACACAGGAGAAAGAGGAGAGAGACAGAAGAGAGAAGAGAAGAGGGAGAGGGGAGAGAAAGGGAGGGAGGGAAAGAGAAGAGAGGAGAGAAGAGGGAGTGGGAAGAGAGAGGGAGGGAGAGGGAGAGCGATCCTCTCTGGGGAGGCTGAGGCAAGAGGATCAATGAATTCATGAGTTCCAGGCCAGCCTGCCTTACACAGTGAGGAAGGCCGGCCTGAACTGCATAGTGAGATTCTATCTCAAAAGAAAAAATAATCCTCTTTGGCAACCCAGAACTCACTGGTCAGTAAGAGTTTCAATACAAAATGAAGGAATAAGTCTGGTGTGGTGGCACGTGCCCGTGATCCTGGCACTTGGGTGGCTGAAGCAGGAAGATCCCTGGGGTTTCATACGGACTGCATAGCAAGGCCCTGTCTCAAAACAAATAACAAAAAGTTAATAATTAGAAAGCATAGGGCAAGAGCAAAATCTCTGCTCTATCGATACATTTCAGTTTTCATTTTGTGACACATGACCATACCTTCTTTTTCCTCTTCCTGAAAGGCCTGTGTCTTGAGAATGTGGAGTCCAGGGCTGAAGATGTGCCTTACTGCAAGCATTTGGGTTATGTTAGCTTAAACAGAGTAAGTATAGGAGGGCATGGTGGCACATACCTGTAATCCCAGGCTTTGGGAAAGAGAGGTAGGAGGATCACCTGAGAGCCCCACGCCAGCCTGCGCCGCACGGGGAAGACAGTTTCAGTAGTTAGCATGTGATGGGGGACATCAGCCACCTGCATGGAAATCCAAGTGAGAAGAGACAATAAACAATGTTTTTTAGGCAACATGGAATGGAGCTCCACTTAAAGAGAGGCGCCACCATTTACTAAGCCCCTGAGTTTTCTTTCTTTCCTTTTTTTTTTTTTTTACAGTACCAGGAATTGAACTCGGGACTTTGCATTTGCTGGGCAAGTGCTTATTCTACTGAGCTATCTCCTTGACCATTTGTTTATTTACTTAATTTTAGTGGAAGGTCTACAGGCTGTTCAGGGTCTCACTACTACATCGGACTCATAGTGATCCACCTGTTAACAGCCTCCCAAGAGCTGGGATTACAGGCGAGCACCACCATGCCCAGTCTCAATGGGCAGCTCAGCATGCCCCAGGGGTGGGGGCAGCACAGCAGGCCCGGGGATCGAATCCCCAGCCCCTACACCTGCTTTCAGGCGCTTTAATCTGCTGAAGCTCCTGAGTTTTGAAGAATGTAAAAATACAGCCACGGCAGGGATATAGCACAGGAGCGCAGCACCTGCCTGGCAAGCACAAAGTCCTTAGTTCAATTCCTGGTACTAAATAAAAATGCAATGAAATTTTTCTATGACATGAAATACAGCTCACCCCTCCCCACCACAAGGTTCTGAGGAAATTATAATGTAAAATAACCAGGAAGATGCCAGTTTGCTATGAGCACTGCAAACGACCTGGCCTCCAGACCCCGGGCTCCCATCAGTCAATTTGCTTTTTTGTTTGTTTTGAGACAGGATCTCATTATGTAGCCCAGGCTGGCCTTGAACTCAGCAATCTTCCCACCTCAGCCTCCCAAGTGTGAGCATGGCAGGTGTGCACTACCACGCCCAGCCCTATTGGTCATTTTTTACCTTCATAGAGACCCCCAAGATAGGGGGTCTCTCTAGACAATTAAGCTGTTCCTGTTCTTTTTTTTTGTATTACTTTTTAAAATTAAGCTGGTCCTGTTCTCTGCTTGCCTGTAAGTAATTTTAAATTGTGGGCTCACTAGGCAACTAAGTTGAGTTCCTCCTGAAACTCAGGAGCTGTTTTCCTCTCCTTATTTCCAATAAGACTCTCCTATAGAAAAAAAAGAGCAAGTCCAACCCAAAGCCCAGAGAGGGGAGGAAATTATAAAGATTAGAACAGAAATTAATGCATCAGAAATGAAAAAAAAAAACAATACAAAGAATAAATGAATATGAATCTAAGAGTTGATTCTTTGAAAGAAAAAAAAACTCTAACCTTCGGTTTGTGACTTTATTCTTCAGTTTTTGGCAGAACCACAAGCCCAGTACACACAATAGCAAGACCTTGTCTGAAAAAGTGGCGGGGGGGCAGCGAGATAGCTTAGGGAACTAAGCACCTGCTTAGGCAAATGCAAGGACTGGGGTTTGATTCCTGGCACCATATGCTGCACTGGCTCCACCCCAAACACACTGAGCTGGCCACTGAGTCTGAGCCTGGTGGCGCATGCCTGTAATCCCAGCACTGGGGAGACTGAAAACCAGAAGATTGGGGCTGAGGAGATGGCTCAGTGGAGTAAGTGCTTCCCTGGCAAGCGCAAGGGCCTCAGTTCAATCCCTGGTTCCTCCAAAACAAACAAACAAACAAACAAACAAAAAACCCAGAAGATCACTATGAGCCTGCACTCATAGTGATGAGCTCATAGTCATGAGACCCTGTACCAAATACATAAAGAAATGAGGCTGAGGCAGGAGGACTGCCATGAGTTCAAGGTCAGCCTGAATTAGTGGTGGACCCTGTCTCAAAATACCCCAAAGAAAATGTTCTTTTAGGGATGGGCCAAGACAGTGAGTGGACAGGCCACAAGGTCAGGCTGAACCTGACCCCCAGAAAATATGGACTCCAGGGAGTCTGGGGGCACTGGGCCTCCAGGTCCACCCCACACATGCTGGCCCTGTTGCCTTCAGCTAAAACCCCCCCTAATCTTCGTGTTTATTTCTTTTTTGTTTGAGTGTTGTTTTGTTTCTTTGGAAGGGTGGTTTTGTTTGTTTGATTTTTTGAGATCATCTTCCTATGTACTTCAGGCTGGCCTTGAACTCATGGCAGTTCTCCTTCCTCAGCCTCCTGAGTGTGCACCACCACACTGGCTGAAATCATTCTTTGGCAGCCAGGGATGAGATCGGACTCGGATAGAGTCCCCAAGTGACAAGCAGAGAGAACAGCTTGGATTTAATACTCAGCCTGTGCAGTGCTCAGCCCCTTTATTAATAAAATGAAGGGGTTCAACACTTTTTCATTTGCCCTTGTGCATAGTTTTACTTTTCCGGGACACAGAGTATCTTGGCTTTCTGATGAGATATAACAGACTACAGAGCTGCACTCATCTCTGGCCCATTTGCACACCCTGCTCACTCTAGGGCAGCAAAGGAGTGAGAGGAAAAGGTAGCCATTGCTAATGTGAGACCCAGGGCGCTGGCACCAGTGCCACGTGATGCCAGGGCCACTTGATGCTCAGAAGCCAGGAAGGCTGGAGAAAATGGGAGCAGGCTGGGTGGCTTGTAGCCCCTGCCACCATGCTGTGTTTGTGGTGTTGTTGGTGTTGTATGTTTGTACTGGGGATTGAACCCAGAGCCTTTGTCCCGAGCTACCTCCCTAGCCATTTTTATTTGTATTTTTTATTTTGAGAGAGGATCTGACTGCATTACCCAGGTTGGGCTTGAAGTTTCGATTCTCTTACCTTGGCCTCCCAGAGTGCTGGGATTACAGATATGCACCACCAAGCCTGCTCCTGTCACTCTGTTAGAAGATATAGAAGCAGGCTCATGAAACGGCTCAGGGCTTAACAGAGTGCTTCCCAGGAAGTGAGAATTCTAGCCACATTTGTGCTGTTTGTTTGTTTGTTTATTTTGGTAACAGGAATGGAACTCATGACCTTGCCCTTGCCAGGCAGGCACTGTGCCCTTGAGCTATATCCCCAGCCTATCTGTGATGTTTTAAAAGCTTTGCGCAAGCAGGTGTGGTGGCACAAGCCTGTAGTCCCAGCACTGGGGAGGCAGAAGCAGGAGGAGTAGGGTGAGTTCCTGGCCAGCCTGTGCTACCTATTTCAGCCCAGCCTGAAATACATAGTAAGACCCTGTCTAAAATTAAATAAATAAATTAAATAGGCAAGCCTTGTGTAAACCAGGGGGAGCACTTGGGAGGCTGAGATGGGGGATCTCAAATTCTAGCCTGGGGAAATGATAAAGGAAATGATTGTCTCAAAATAAAAAAAGAGGCTGGGAACTGTAGCTCCATATGAAGGCCCTGATTTAATCACTAGTATCACAAAATAATTACCATGACCTAAAAGGCTTGTTCAATTTGACTTCTAAAATTAAGAGCATAGGTTATTTGTATATACCTACCTGCTTGTGACCAGGGTATGGGGGAAAAGGCAGTTGACACTGCAGATGGGGTTGTAAAATTGTGCAATAGTCCCAAGGGGCAGTTGGGTAATATGGGACACAATGTTAAATGTGCAGAACATTGAGTCCAACATTCCCACTCTTGAAATTCATGCCAAGGAAGTCGTTGAAAACCACTGCTTCAATTACAAAACAGAAACATTGGGAACTATCCACCCTCTTGACTCTGCATTTCAACAAACAGGGGCTCATCCAGACAGTGGAACTGAGAGCCAGGATGGATTTCACAATCACTTTGATCAAAAACATTAAGTCTTGAGCTTGGGCGTGGTGGAGCACACCTGTCATCCTTAGCCGGACGGAGGCTGAGGCAGGAGGATCACTGAGTTCAAGGCCAGCCTTGGCTACCCAGTGAGACCCTGTCTCAAAAATAAATCATTTTTTTAGGTTAACTACCACTAAAGGCCAGATATTACACAGTAGATAAAAAGGGCCTGAATCATACAAGGGACACAGATGGAGCTGTGAAGCCTAGCCCTATCCCCAAAGGTCAGTTAAGCTTCTAAACGCGGAGAAACGCGTGTTAGGAAGTAAAGGTCAGGACGGGACAGGCCCAAGGAACTGCTGCTCCATGGACACAGAAGCGAAGCAGCAGCAGGCGTCCACAGCGCTCTAGTCACTAGGGCGCTGGAAAGCCACACTTCCCACGTGACCACCACCCCCTGGGCTATGCAAATGCACTGAATCACCATCCCACATTCACGCAGTCGCTGCCGGCAGGGGCGAGCCTGTGACAGACTCCACGCAGGGGAAAACTCAGGTGGCTTTGACGCATGTGATCCCACTCCCCAGACAAAGATTTTGTGGAGCACTTAGAATAATGGCGCTGTGGGGCTGGGGGCAGATGCCTGCTGAGCATGCGCAAGAGCCCAGCTCCACTCCAGAAAGACAGGGCTCTAATTTCACATTAGAGCAGGTTCCCAGTATGTTACAGCGGGCCAGTTCGAAAGAGATGGGCAATGACTCTGTTTCCTCCCCAAATGAATAGGTGTGTGTTGGGCACGTGTGTGTATAGAAAAATGACACCAGAGGCTTACAAAATGTTGACTCGAGTTGGACCTTTCTTTTGTCTTTTAAAATTTTTTCTTCCGTGTGTGTGTGTGTGTGTGTGTGTGCGTGTGTGCGTGTGTGTGTGTGTGTGCGCGTGCGCTCGCACTTGCAAGCACTACAGATTGAACGAAGGGCCTTCGCACTGAGCTACATCCCTCAGCCGTTTTAATATTTTATTGCAAGACAGGGTGTTGCTAAATCACTTTTGGTTCTCCTGCCTCAGCCTCCCAGAGAGCTGAGAGGATGTGGGTGCACCACTATGCTTCAGCCTTTTCTTTGTTTATTTTTGTCAGTAGCTTCGGAAATTTCTGCAGTTAACATAGCAGTGAACATAGCAAGAAATAAAAAAGGAAAATTAGGGGCTGGGGAGATGGCTCAGTGGAATAAGCACTTGCCTGGCAAGCGCAACAGCCTGAGTTCAATCCCTTGTTCCACCAAAAAAAAAAAAAAAAAAGGAAAATGAGTAACAGCTCAGTGCGCTAGTATACACTTATAATCCCAGGTAAAAAATTAGAAAGAATAACCTAGCAGTACAACAAGTAAGAAAGCTGTTGGGCATAATGGTGCACACTTGTAATCCTAGCACTTGGGAGACTGAGGCAGGAAGACTGTTGCAAATTTGAGGCCAGCCCAGATTACATAGTGAGTTCAAGACCACCCTGAACTATAAAATGAAAAACTGTCTCAAAAAAAAAATCAAAAAAGGTAAATTTTGTCACATATGATTTGAAAATACATATTCTTAGTCTGGTGATACAGCTCAGCGGCCTAAGTGCTAGTCTGGCAAGTCCTGAGTTCAATTCCCAGTATTTCCCTCAAAATGTTTAAAAATAAAATGCATGTTCTTGGCTATGCACTCTCTCTAAGAATGTACAGGAAAAACAACTGCCAAGCAGATCTTCCAAGTTTGGGGGAAAGTTTACAAGTGATCATTTTGGCTTGAAATGTCTTTGAAGGCTTTTCACTTAACATAGATTACTTTTATACTATGAAATATCAAGAGTAGTTTCATGACTTACTTTTCTCCTTGCTAAGACAAAATACCTGGCCCTCAAAGTGAATGGATATCATTTGTCACAGTTTGTAGAGCGTTCAGGCCATAGTCAGCTGGTTCCGAGGCTGGGTGGGGTGGCGCAGAGCCATCACAGATGGGTGGCAGAAGGAAGCACAGTATGGAAGCAACAAGGGACCCCAGCAGCCCTCTTCCTGTCCCTTATATTCTGTCCAGGCTGCATGCCTGGAGGGCGGGTGCACCCAGACCCAGGGAGGCCTTCCCATTATCCACTCCCAGAACTATGCCAAACCAATCAGTGGACTGATTTTTTTTTTTTTTTTGGAGTACCGGGGATTGAACTCAGGACCTTGCACTTGCCAGGCAAGTGGCTATTCTACTGAGCTATCTCCCTAGCCCTGAGCTATCTCCCCGGCCCAGGGGACTGATTTAGTCATTATACATCCTACATCCAGCATCACACACTAAATCCAGCCACCTCTGAAAAGCCCCACCTGTGAGTATGTGAGGTTTGGGGAGACATCTAGACACAAGTCATAACAATGACAGGCCAAGAAAAAGTAAAAAGAAAAAAGTTAAGATGATAGCATTAATGAATTAATGAGTGGAAACCAAAACAAGGTACAATGAATTAATAAAGGAATGATCAGGAAAGACAAGAGAAAGCCAGACATAGTGGCACATGCCTGTCATCCCAGCACTGGGGAGGCTGAGGCAGGAGCATCACCATGAGTTGAGGGCCAGCCTGGGCTACATAGTGAGTTCCAGGCCAGCCAGAGCGACATAGTGAAGCCCTTTCCCAAAAATGAGAAACAAAAACAAAAAGACTGGAGGTTTAATGTAAACTGCCACATTCCCTACTGGCTGTCTTTGCAATATCGGTGCTATTGTATCTGTATGTCTCCAAAACAGTGCTGGTGCTGCAGTGCTGGGGCAAAAGCAGGCAGACCTCAGGGCGCACGCGCACAATTGACTTGTGTGAGGGCGTCAGATGGGGAATCCATGGAAACAGAGAGATCTGTGGTTGCTGGGGGCGGTGGGGGGCAGGAGAAGCTGCTTCATGATTTCTCTGTTGGAATGGTGGAAATGTTTCAGAGCTAGACAGAGCTGGTAATGACATACATTCTGAGTGTGTCAGTGCTGGCCAGGCATTCACTGTAAAATTATTAATTTGGGTTTGGTGAATTTAAAAAATGATTATGATTCTGGATGTATAAGTATAGAATATGTCTCAGATCATATATATATATATATATATATATATATATATATATATATATATATATATATGATATTAGGTGATTTTAAGGGATTATTCTCTGAAACAATATCAAAGATGACACAAGATGTATATCTCTCTGTCACTTGTGCCACCCAGGCCCCTTCTCTAGGATCTCTTTCCATTCACAGACCCATGAAAGCACAGCCTGAACTAGGGCTCCTCAACCCCTTTTGGCAGGAAGGTGACCACCTGTGCTGTTCTACGTGTTCTTGTTTGTTTGTTTGATGGTGCTGACATTTATCAGGATGCACCGTAATACAGGCCCTGGGGATTGCCCATGGTGCTCTTGATGTACAGAGCCCGGACGTTCTGTTAATTCTTTTTTTAAATGTATTTTGTACAGCATCTCACTATGCAGCTCGAATTCATAGAGATCCACCTGTTTTCATCCTCCCCAGGGCTGGGATTACAGGTGTGTGTCACCATGCCTGGACTCAGTCGCCAACTCAGGAGCCCAAGAGTGGGGCCAGTGCGGCATGCAGTTCAAGGATCAAACCCCAGCCCCTGTACTTGCCTTGGCAGGCGCTTAGTCTGCTGAGCTATCTCGCTGACCCTTGCCAATTCTTCTTGAGCAATCACACCAGGAAGTTGTTAGCCAGGTGGATCTTGAGCACAGCTATCTTCAAATGACCAACAGCCACAGCCAGGTACAGGACCTTCTTCATCTGGAACTCGACTGTGGACTTCACCTTGTTGACCTTGGCCACCATGTTCTCATTGTGGGTCAGTAGGGAAGGGGACTTGCCAGCCTTATTGAGACTGGGTCCCGGGATGCGTGGGACCTGCTTGATCAGAGACTCTGAGGCCAGAAAAGGACTGTACTTCTTGACCCACTTTTTGACCAGCTTCTTGTTCTTATTGAGCTTCTTCAGCACCTTGATGCCCATGTAGGAGATGTTCATAGCCTTGGCCTGGCTGCAGTGCTGCTAGTTCCACAGGATGCACACAGAGAACTTGGGGCGGGGCATGGACTTGAGCCTGACGCTGCCTGAGAAGCACTCATCTTCTGAGGGCTACAGTTCTTCAAGTTGATGTGCCACTCTAGTCTCCTAAAACTTCTGGCACTTGAGCTGGTGCCCATGTAGGACCTTGTGCGCTGCCTCATACAGAGTGTCATGAGAGACTTTGCTGCTCAAGACTCCTTGTGCTGCAGAAACTGGAAAAAAGGAGCTTTTGTGACAGGGTCTTGCTATGTAGTTCAGGCTGGCCTTAAACTCACTACATAGTTCAGTAGCCTAGGCTGGCTTCAAATTCCAGCGATCTTCTGTCTTGACCTCCAGAGTACTGAGGTGACAAGTGTGTGCCACTGTACCCAACTCCTGAGAAGAGGGTTTTGCTTTGTTTATTTGTTTTTGTGGTGCTGGGGATCAAACCCAGGGCCTTGTGCATGTAGGGCCGGAGCTCTACCATTGAGCTATATCTCCAGTCCACTTTGTTTCATTTTGAGACAGAGATTCACTTTGTAGTCAATGCTGGCCTCAAATTTGTGATCCTCTTGCCTCAGCCTCACAAGTGCTGGCATTACAGATATGCATCACCATGCCGGCCTGAGAGAAGTCTTAAGTATCCTCTTCCTGGTAGAAGCAGCACCTCAGCATGTGCCAGTCTAATATACATGCTACAACCTACAATCAATAAGGCTGAGCAATCTGAGTAGAAAGTATAACTATTTTAAAGTGGGTATGACTGTGGGCCTGTCATCCTAGCACTTGGAAGCCTGAGGCAGGAGGATCACCATAAGTTGTAGGCCAACCTGGGCTACACAGTAGTTTTAGGCCAGCCTAAACTACATAGCAAGACCTTATCTCAAAAAACAAAACAGAGCTGGGATATAGCTCAGTGGCACAGCACCTGCCTGGCAAGCACAAGGCCCTGAGTTCAATTCCCAGTACCAAAACAATAAGAAAAAAAACCACAAAACAAAACTTCTGATCCAACTGGGTCATCTTAGTGCTTTAAAGCCTGTCTCAAAATAAAAAAAATAAAATAAAAGGGGTTGGGGATGTAGCTCAATTTGAAGGCTCTGATTTCAATCCCCAGTACCACAAAAGCAGAAATAAAGGAAAAAGAAAAGAATTACAATCATTTTAGCTAGTTAGTTGGCTGAGGCAGGAGGATTGCCATGAATTGTAGGCTACCCTGGGCTATATGGAGAGAACTTGTCTCCAAAGCAAAAATAGAAACAAAGTGATAATCGTTTTCTAAATCTCTCACTGTCTTATGGGAATGTGGACATCTGTAGGAAGTGCAGAATTTGGTCAAATTCCTGTGAGGACTAAAATTGGATTATCTCAGGAAGATGGTATTGGGAAATCTCAGGAAACAGCAAGCTCTTCGTCCTGTGGGAAGGTAGATGTGCTTTCACAATTTAAAGCCCTCGAATAGGCAGTAAATGTGAAAGCCAATGTTTTGGATTAATTAGTGCTCTGGGATAGCAGGGTGTGGTGGCACATATCTGTAATCCCAGCACTCAGGAGGCTGAGGCAAGAGGATCGCCAAAAGTTCAGAGCCAGCCTCAGCTACACAGTGAGTTCAAGGCCAGCGTGAACTACATAGTGAGACTCTCTCTCAAAAAACAAACAAACAAAAAACCAAAATCAGTGTATGTCTGGTGTGTAATAAAATGCTGAGAAGGTACTAGGGGTGTGTGTGTGTGTGTGTGTGTGTGTGTGTGTTTGATTGACAAATGAAAACTTCCTATTCTCGCCAGTGATCATGGTCCTGGGACTGTCTGAGATGTTCACAGTGTTACAGAGATATGTGGCTACCAGGAGGTTCTCTAAGAGGACATAGAAAGGGCAATCCCCTTAAACAACTGATAGTTTGACCCTCATTTGAAAAAAATCAGAGAATGGATTTCTGGATGAACTTGATCTTTGCTGAGAATCTTTTTTCCTCAGAGGGTTTGTGTGGAGTTCGCTCTCTATGCCTGGCGTCTTGCTGGGCATGAGGAATATAGGTGTCACATGAGCACCTCTGCCTTCACCATGAGTGTCACATGGCCAGGGAGAGTCCACCACTGTATGGAGGAGCCTTCTGGCCCAGCTGGGCAAGTGAGGTGTGCTTGCAGGCATGTGGGCTGCGGGGTCTCCCAGGCTACACTGCGCCTAAGCTCTCGGCCTGAAGACTAAACTCAGTGTGCCCTCCTTAACATGAGCAATGGGAGTGTCTCACAGAATGGGAACAATCTGTGTTAAACCCACTCAGAGAGCCTGATGTTAATGGGAAGGTTGACAGGTACACAATCAGAACAGTTCCTCCTGCTCACAGGCATTAGATTATGAGAGCGAGGTTCTCCAGGTGCAGGGAAGGAGAATAGACAGGAGTAGTCATCCAAACAGGGCCAATTATCCTCCTCCTTGTCACTTTGGTGTTCAGTGTGGAGGACTACCTGAGTAGCTGTCCTAGAAAAAAGAGCAATTGTCTCCATCTTGGCTGACTCTGACCCTATTTCCTTATATTGATATGTACAGAGCTGGCTAGGATTCTTCCTTATCCCTTCAATCGGCTTTAAGCAATGCATTATTGGTTTAGCCGAGGTGCTGGTGGTAGGCTCTGAAGATGGCACGTGTGTTTCTCTGATAACACACACCTGCTGCTCTTTAATGTGCGCCAGATCGAAACAGGAGGAAGAACCAATGCTCCGCGCTGTGGGCTGGGATTGAGCCTCAAATTAGAGACTATGATTTCCTGGGACTTGAAAGATCACACATTAGAGCTGAAGCACCAGACCCCAATATATTAGATACTATCTCAGTTGTGTAATGTAGCAGGCTCTGCACATCCTTCTCTCTGCACATTGCACAGGTAAATGCAGGCCTCCTACCTAGCCCAGCTCACAGAACTCACCTACTTCATGCCATTCTCAGTCATTCATCCTCACACCACGCCTCTCTTCACAAATGAATAAAAGCTGGGTTTGATTTTGAATAAGGGCCTTTGTTCTGGATAGCCATTTATGTGGCTGGACTTAGGACCCCTTTGCTTCCCATAATTATGAATATGCTTTAGTGTTTTTTTTCTCACTGTGAGTTGCACTGGAAGTGGTAGAATTGAATTAACTTGATGGGATTCCAATAATTTATCCTTGGGATTACAAATAGAAACTTCTTGAACCGAGAGGAGGACCAGGAAGAGTTCTCTACATTTGGTATTTGCTTGTTTTTTTGAGACAGGGTCTCAAAAAAAAAAAAAAAAAGCCCCAGGCTGGCCTCAAACTGATGGTAATCCTCCTGCCTCAGCCTCCCAGGTGCTGGGATGACAGGTGAATGCCTCCATGCCTGGCCAAAGTTCTCTTTTCAACCAAGATCTTCTGTCTTCCAGACGCTATGTGATGAGCTCTGGCAGTCTGGCCTATCTAGTGCTTACCCTGGGTTTGGAGGTTTTCTTTCTTTTCCTGGCCATCCTGTTTCTTTAGCTGTCCAATACCTTTCTCATATTACCAGGTGTGATGAGCTCGTAATTTCCTCCCCTGCAGAGGAAGAGGGGTGGCCTCAGCCCTGGTCTTTCCAGCCAGTGTGATGTTGTATCCGTGTGCTCTACATTCTAGCCACTGCATGCCAGGCTTGGCTCAGTGACAGAATGAAGGTTAGAAATGTATTTTTGCCGGGCCAGTGAGATAGCTCAGCGAACTAAAGCACCTGCCTAGGCAAGCTCAGGGACCACGGTTTGATCCCCCACACAACATGCCACACCAGTCAGAGTCTGGGTAGGCATAGTGGTACATTAACATTGGTAAAATTGGTGAAGTTCAAGGTATGTCACTCAGCCAGTCGTGGGACATGTGCATGTAATTCTAGCACTTGGGGAGACTGAGACAGGAAGACTGCAAGGTTAAACCCATGCTGGGCAGTGTAGTGATTTAGCAATGCCTTGTCCTGAAATAACAACAACAAAATGTTGATGGGAGTGTAGACTGGAACAACCATTATGAAAATCAGTGTGGAGATTCCTCAAAAAGCTAGAATTGGAGGTTTCATTTAACCCAGCTATTTCTTTCCTGAACAGTTTTCCAAATGAACTGAAAACATCATACCATAGCACTATATGTGCACTTATGTTTATAGCAGCACAATTTGTCATAGCTAAATCTTGGAAACAACCCAAATGCTCATCACCTGAGGAATGGATATAAAAGATGTGATATTTTTACACAACTGAGTATTATTCAGCTATAAAAAAATGATAAACTCAAAGCTTTTATAGGTAAATGGATGCAACTAGAGGCCATCCTCCTAAGTGAAATAAATCAGACCCACATGTGCAAACATCACATTGTCTCGATAGTGTAAGAACTTGAAAGAATAAATAAAATCTGAAAGGTGAAATAGATACCGTGAAAGGGAAAGAATCTGTTCAAAGGGAAGGAACAAGTGGGATGAGGAGAAGGACAAAAAAAAAGAAGGGGAGGCTTTCCACCACCTTGGGCCCCTGGCCGCCCTGGCACGTTATGCACTCCTCTGGAGCTGCCCTCCTCTGGAGCTGCCCGCACCTTGCACCCTGAGCAGCCAGAAGCCAGAGGATGAGCCCAGCAGGGACTCAGGCATGAGTCTCAGTGGCAGCGGCAGCGGCAGAAGCTCTGGAGGAAGAGAATGAAAAAGGAAAAGTGATCCTTTCTGCAGCTGATGGTATAATGACCTTTTGGTGCTAATGTCTCTGGAAGAACCTCGACTGCCCAGGGACGTTCAAACCCTGCTGCTCCTAATCTTCAGTCCTCTTCTGATCCCTTTAGAACTAGGATTGCCAGGGACCCAGATGCACTGGAGCACATGAACCCAGGAGTATGTGTATCCATCTCATACCACTCCCGAATAGGGCTCCATTCTGATGTCAAACATTGACAACGTGAGGACTGACTTTCTAATTAAAACCATTGCTAAACGGGGCAAGGCTGTGCTGTTAATAGGTGACCAAGAACAGGCAAAACAGTCATAATCGAACTTTTCATGTCAAAGTATGATCCTGCAAGTCAGGTGATCAAAAGTCTGACCTTTTCTTCTGCAAACACCCCTCTGATGTTACAGGTACTGGCTTTATGGTACTGCTCATGAAAGCCAAGTTTCTGATGCACTGTGGAACTCTCACAGCGCAAAAAATAAAATAAAGAAGGAAAGGGAAAAGATATATTTATGTACATATACAGGATAGCTTGGATAATTGTACTACTGATTTCTGCTGGTCTAATGAAATGAGGAGTTAAAGCTTTATATATTTTTCTCATTTTAGTTTCTTACATTTTTTTACTTTTTTTTTTTCAGAACTGGGAATTGAACTCAGGCCCTTGTGCTTTCCAGGGAAGCGCTTATTCCACTAAGCCATCTCCCTGCCCCCCCCCCTTTTAAACCAATTTTGCATGCTTACATCAGATAATCTAAACAACTAATTTGATTTTTTTTAGCTTTAAGGATTTTTTAATGAGTTCATCATTCTTTTGAAATCATGTGAAATAGATTTGCACAGATACCTTATGTGATTGGTATTGAATGAAGGTTTTCAAGAAGCTATTTTAAAAATTACTTCCTAAATTTTCCCTTAGATGGGAGGAAAATTTCAAACATTTTTGTTGTTGTTCTTGTTGTGGTTGTTGTTGGTGTTGGTAATAGCATAATGACAGTGGGAGGGTGGCAACAAAGGGATAAGAAAAATATTATGAATGATTTCTTCCAGTCCTGCCATATGTAACATTCTGTTACCTAAATCATAGTTAGATCACATGCAATCTACTTATTAAACTGCATTCTATTTACCAGCAGGGTTTTCTGCAGTAAACAACTAATTTGAAGACATTATGCAGTATAACAACCATTGTTGAATTCCTACTATTTTGCTTAGTGAAATTCTGTACCTTTTTTTTCACTATTTTTTATTCTCTTTAAAAAATAAAAATAAAGGGGCCGAGGAGATGGCTCAGTAGGATGAGCGCTTGACTGGAAAATGCAAGGATCTGAGTTCAATCCCCGGTTCCGCAAAAAATAAACAAATAAATAAATAAAAATAATAATAAAAATAAAGACTAAAATAGAAGAAACATGAATAGGAAGAAGAGAGAAGTTCAAATACTTCCCCAAGTCACATATTTTATTGTTGCAAATATATATATGTATATATATATATATATATATATATACATATATATACACTAATTTTTTTCCTTTATACTACTAGTTTATCTTAGGTTGTTGAAAAGAAAGTTTTTTGTTATTATCTGTTTCTTTTTTGTAAGGATCTTTTTGGTTTATCTTGTACCCTGAGTAATTACTTTAAAGATAACAATGCTCAGTGTATTAACTACTGTTATTCTCTTATTATTTTGTTAAGATTTTTTTTTCATAAAATAAGAAAAAAAAATCAAACAAATAACTGGGGAGATAGCTCAGCAACGTAACTGCCTGCCTGGCAAGCCTAAAGCCGTGAGCTCATTCCCCAGTACAAAACAAAACAAACAAACAAACAAACAAAAACCACAGGACTGAGGACATAGCTCAGTAGTAGAGTGCTTGCCTAGTATGCAGGACACCCTAGTTTAATCCTCAGTGTCCCAGAAGAAAAAAAAATATATGTATATAAACACAGAAAAAGAATACAGATAGAAAGGTAAAGGTTGAATGAGTTATGAGTTTATGTGTGGAGTGAAAGACATTAATGACAAAGGATAAGGAGACAAGTTGCTAAGTTCCTAGGTGTCCTCCCCCAAAGCCTCAGTGCTTGTAAGTGGAGCTTTTGAGAGGTGGCTGGACCTTAGGGGATACTGGGATTAAGGGTGTGTAATCCCTAAACTGGTGTAGTATAATTCTGGGTGTGGAAAATGGAAGGCCCATTCTGGGCTTGTAGCCTGGATGGCATATAGAGCAAAAGATGGACAGAAGGCTTCCCTGCTTGCTGTTGGCTGCTTGCTGTGCCCTGGACTGTTTCTCTTCTATGATGACCTCTGCCATGTGTCAGCGACTACGGACTGAAGCCTCTATAAACAGTGAACCGAAGTAAACTTTCCCTCCTTAAAAAAATAAATAAAAAGGCTGGGGATGTGGCTCAATCATTAGTTGCATTAGAAAATAATGTCACCGGCCCTCACATTAATAAAGTGTAAAAACCTGCCAAACATGAAGCCTGTTTCCTTTGGAATAATTGTCTACACCTCTATACCTTTCTTCCTATGTCCAGGAACCCATATTAACTTTGTGTTTTTCTCCCCATATTAACTTTGATCTCTGTGGGTTCCAGTTCCCTGAGGCTAGCTACAAAGCCAACAGAATTTGCCTCTGTAATATTGGCTGGTCTGTCCCCAGCACCCTAGGGCCACCACAATGTGCTTTCAAATTTTTAAAAAAATTTTATTCATTTTAATGGGAAAAAATAGCAATGAAACAGTTTCTAAACAGGTTAGTAGGACAGTTACAATAATACATACATTGCATATTGTTGTCTTCATAGTAGTTATTCAAAGGACAAGATGCAGACATGATATCTTTTTTTTTTCAAACCAAAT
The DNA here is from genome assembly GCF_000260255.1 of Octodon degus. Lineage (NCBI taxonomy): Eukaryota > Metazoa > Chordata > Mammalia > Rodentia > Octodontidae > Octodon > Octodon degus. The sequence continues at coordinate 9,730,602 of NW_004524645.1, forward strand.
TGGTAGGACAGTTTCAATAATTAACACATTGCATACATTCTTCCTAGTGGTTAACTGCTGTACAAGATGCAGACATAATATCCTATTTACAAACTCTATTAGAACAAATCCCTCTATTCATAAAGAGAATGGAACTATATATCTATCCTAACCACTTTGAATACACAGATACAAAATGAACATACATCTGTATCCCCTTTTTTTTGCTATGTTCTGTTATTTGAATATTATAGATGTGTTAACTCAGCAAATTATTCTAAGGGTCCAGTAGTTGCTTTCAAATTTTAATAAGAATCTGAATACATGCACTCCTTTTCAAGTTACTCAGCCCCTAGACAGCATGCAGAGAATGTCCCCTGCCTAATGAGGAAAGGCCCTTGTGGCCTTTCCCCTACTAGTAGTTTCCATTCCTAATGAAGGTGCTGTCTCCTGGAGCAAAGATAAGAAAAATCTTAATAGACAGAACACCAAGTGGGCCAGGTGTGGTGGGGCATGCCTGTAATCCCAGCATTAGGGAGGCTGAGGCAGGAGGATGTCCATGAGTTTGAGGCCAGCCTGCGCTACATAGCAGGTTCAAAGCCAGCCTGCACTACATAGGGAGACTCTGTCTAAAAAATTAAAACAAAACCCAAGAAGCAAACAAATGAAAACCCAACAAACATGGAATGCCTCTTAAAGTTTTGCAATAAAGAAATGATAACCCTTGAGGACCTAAGAGAGACTTAATACTGGATGCCAACAGAGGCAGGCAAAGTGCTTCATGAAGAAAGCTTTGGGGCCAGAGATATAGCTCAGTGGCACAGCACATTCCTGGAAAGCTCAAGGTCCTGAGTTCAATATATATTTTTTTTTCAATTTTTTTTTTGTATTGGGGATCAAACTCAGGACCTTGCACTGGACAGGCAGGTGCTTTGAGTTCAATTTCTGTTACCTCTTCCTAAAAAAAAAAAGATTTGGCCAAGCCTAACGTTGGAGATGAATGAATTAGGATGAACCTGAGATAAAGATCTAAAGAATGGGGATGATAAAAGTAAGGTTAGTCTAATTTAGAGAAGAGAATGATGGAAGATAACAGAATGGGCAGAAACTATTCTTTCATCCAGTTTTGGAAAATATGTACCATTTTCTAACACATTGTATTCCTTTTTCTTTTTTCCATCGTTTTGAAACAGGGTCTCACTATGCAGCTCTGGCTAAGCTCACTTTGTAGCCCAGGCTGACCTCGAATTCACAATGATCCTCTTGCCTCAGCCTCTGAGTGCTGGGATTATAGGCAGGCACCACCATGCCTGGCCACTCTATTGTTTAGAAATGGATTACTAAATGTGGCTCACATTCACGAGAAGGGGAATTAGACTTCATTTTTGGAAGGGAAGGACACTTGTAGACAGATTGGAAAACTACCAGAGTGTATATAAAAGATGATATAAGCCTGTGCCATGGTAGCACATGCCTGTAATCACAATACTGGAGGCCAGCTAGGCTACACAGTGAGTTCTAATCCAACCTGAACTACATAGTGACCCCCTGCCTCAAAAAGCTAAAACCCAAACCACATGATGTTATGAGAAACACTCCAGGCCGAGTGTGGTGGTGCACACCTCTAATCCCAGCCCCCTGGGAGGCTGAGGCAGGAGGATTGCTGCAAATATGAGGCCAGACTGGGCTACGTTATAAGTTGAGAACTTGTCTCAAAAAAAGAAAAGAAAAGAAAAAGAAGTATATCAGGCTGCAGGAGTAGATGTAGCTCAGGGGTAAAGTGCTTGCCTAGCATGCTTGGTACCCTGGTCTTGGTCCCTAACAGGGAAGGGAGGGAGAGAGGAAGTAAAAATCAAACACCCCCCCCCAAAAAAACCCCAACACACCAGATCTCTAATATCCATATTTCTCAAAGGATCAGTACTACATATGTTTCTCTTGAGCAACTAATTTGTTTTTGTTTTGAGATGTGCTAAATCAAACTGTAAATTGTTTTTCTCTTTTCTCAGCTATCAAGAAGGTCAAAAAAATTTTGTTTACCTCTCGCTTGAGTGTATGATCTTACAGTGTGCATTTCATGTGCCATGACATAGCCTTATTTTCCCATCTTATCCCTTTGTTACTTGAGTATATGCGTGCATGTGTGTATCTACACATGCACATGGTATGACATCTCTATTGTGTGTCATAGCATGTTGCATAGAATCATTCTAAATCCTTTTGATATGAAGATGTGGTTCAATAAATACAACTGAATATTCATTTCTCTTAAGACCTGCAGTTACAGAGTTATTTTTTCTTCATAATGACAATTTTATTGTTTTGTTTTCATACATAATGAAGCAATATATTAAATCCTGAAGTAAAATGATTCCCAAGTCTCACCACCCAGGAAAGATGTTATTAGCATTTTGATGAATAATCTTCTAAACATCTCTATCTAAACATACTCTTAGGCAACTCTACATAAATAAAATATCTTTTTTACCTGCCAATTTTTAAAAATGCTTACAATTTTAGGAGCTACCTGGTATTCTATTGTACTGTTAAGGCACACTTATAGAAGAGCAGACTTGCAGGCATATTATAAGAAAAGTTAGAAATCAATTCATAGCCCATAACTATGGTCATGCTCCCTGTCATGTAGCTAGCCTTGACTGTCTAGGCCAAGATGTACCCTGTTAACAATGTGTGGGGTCAATCTGACTGTGTCTGGCTTGCGTTTTAAAAATCCACAGTGATTGCAACTTGCTTCAAGGCTGTCCTGTTTGGGGGAAGACTGGCCCAGTCAAGGACACTTTCAACTCTACCTACTCTTTCAGACCCGTCCCTCCCAGAATGCTCCTGTACAAACCTGCCTGACAATATATGACATAATTCTTGTATTCCATATAACCAATCATGTAATAACCTGCTGTCAGCTTTGTACTTTCCACTCGCAAACCATATTTAAACTGAACTCAAACTTGACTCTGGGCTGGTGATTTGAATCTCTGGGTGCCCAAGCCTGCTAGTGTAATAAAAGTTGCTTTCTAACTCCTCAGTGCAAAGTCTTCCACTTGGTTTGATATTCTTTTTTCTGCTACAGCACTACAACTTAACTGCCATGCACCCTGCCACTCAATTTCCTAGCCAATTGTACTATGGATAGATTTATTCTACATTGTGCAGGAACTTCTTCCTTTAAGAAAATGAGATTTTGTGGCTCAGCCCATTAGGTTTACATAGTTTCGGTATAAGTTCATTATTAACTGCCATCTGTGTCTCAAATTCTTCCTTCGTTTTGAAATCTCAAAACTGATCAGATGTGTTCTGCCCATGAAACAAAACAATATTTTCCCGAATTTACAAAATAATTACAATCAATGCATGAGATTTTTCAGATATTGAAATTTACTCTCACACATTATTAAATTTTTGGCACCTGCTAACAATGTTTTGTATTCAACGCCAATAAAAGATGGTATATAGGTTTTGCACACATTTTCATAACGAATTATTTAAGACAGTAAGTCCGGATTTCATGATGGTGCTGTAACTTCAACATCTTGTGGGAATCTTTGGATTCCGTCAGCTGGAAACAGCGAACATTACGGAGGAAAACCACCTTCCCGGTCAAGGGAAGAAAAGCAACTGATTCAGTAAACTGAGTTTGTTGAAATATTTAAGAACGAAACTAATGGTGGAGAAAGTAGGACACATTTAACACGAATTAAGCTCCAACTAATTGTGCGGAACGGCGGCTCAGCCAAAGTGAAGGGGAGGCGGCGCCCACCCACTGGCGCTCAGTGCAGTTTGTGGTGAGAACGACAGTGGAAGGGCTGGACTTTGGGAAGTGTCCCAGTCCAAAAGCCTCATATTCTGAGAGCCATGACATCCACCTTGAGCATCGCGAATGTTCCTTTTATTCCTAAGTCATTTGCACTCCATTCAGAAGAACAGCAACAAAATTCCGCTCCTTCTCAAACCCTGCACTATATTTAAACTTTTCCGGTAGGACAATAACTAGTACCTTCTGCGGCCGAGACAGAGCCCAGAAACTACAAGTCCCACTGGACGGCACACACCGGTCCCGGGGTTCTCGGCCCTCCGTGCGTCTCACAGCACCCGTTTGACGCTCCAATCCTGATGCAGGCTTTTAAACCGGGCCCGCGCGGCCTGCTGGGACTTGTAGTCCGCTCCCGAGGCCCTCCCATGGTCCGCGCAGACTCGCGCGGCCTCTGCCTGCCCTTCCGCCCTAGCAGAATCCCAGCCTGGGATTTACTGTTCCCCACCCCCAACAGGGGCCTGCCCTTAGGGGCCAACCTCCTCCGGTCACGTGGGACACCTGCGCGCGGCGATTGGCCGTGGGGATTTGGGGGCGGGGCTCAGGGCCCTGAGAGGTTCCTTGCCTGTTGTCGGGCTGCTTGTTTGGCTGCTGCCGTCACCTCATGGCGACTCGGGTAGAAGAGGCAGCGCGGGGAAGAGGCGGCGGCGCTGAGGAGACTGTGGAGGCCGGACGGAGTGGACGGCGACGCAGCCCGCGGCAGAAGGTCAGTCAGGGGGACGTTTTTGTTGTTGCCGCGTGAGGGAGATGCTCGGACTACCCTTTTTGGGGTGCACCTCTTCACTCTCCCCGGGTACCTTTAGGCACGGGACGAACATCCGGCCTTTCTCCCTCCCGTGGGTGACGACAGTGGGAGCAGGTGGGGGGGTGGGACCAGGATGGATGGGGTGCGAAGGGACGTTGACTGGTGCTTGAGGGCGCGCGACGCGGGGGGTGAGGAAGGGCAAGGTGCACACGGGTCTCAGGGGTGCGGGCTGGCAGCGGGGGCGCGCCAGGTGTGACAGCCACGTGAGGGGCCGCGGGCGCCAGGTGTCCCCTCTCTCACCCCCCTGTGCTCACGGCGCACCGGTCCCAGCGCTGCGCTGCCTGTGCCGTGAGCGCCAACGTCCGCGGACTCTGGGGCTTGACTCTCCCTCTCGGCGGCGGGCAGGTGCGCAGGGCGCGCTGCGGGGCGCCCCGGGCACGCGGGCGCGGCTGTGGCGCAGCAAGATAACCGCGGGAGCCCCTTCCCCCGCCCCTGAGCTCCCCGCCGCCGCGCGCGGGCGGGAGGGACAGAGGGAGGGGGCGCCGCGGGCGGGCTGGGGCCCGGAGACCGGCCTGACGGGCCGGTGATGCTGGGTGACCTGTGTCCCGCAGAGTTGGGAGCAGCATCTTCTGGTCGCTGGTCTTCCCAGTCCTCCGGGTCCCACCTTCCTTTTTCTTACTTTTTTTCCTTTTTAATTTGATAAGCAGAACTCGAGAGCCTCCCCGACCCTGGCCTTTGGTCTTTCTTAATCTGGAAGTCAGGCTGGACCGTTTCCCCTTGCCTTCCTTCCTTGCTTCACGTCAAGGAGTTTTCTGTGTCTCCCTGGATACATTCAAGTCGAATGGGAGATTCCACTTGTTCTGGAGCTCAGTGGGCGGAGTTTGAAAAAGATTGCACAACAAGAGGGTAGAAGGCTTTTGGGGCCCAGGAATGAGTACTGCGGGGAATGGGCCTGGGGAAGGTCGAAAGCTCCTCTTTTTTTTTTCCTGGCAGGTGAACAGATTGAAAGGTTCAACTTGTTGGACTCCCTGCTTGATCACTCAAGGCTATTTAATATTACTTATGGATCTGGCTAATCTTAGAAATCACTCTTGTATGAAATTACGAAATACGTAATATTTTTTCTAATGCAATTCATGAACTTCAAAAGGGAGAACAAAGGTCCCATTGCACATTTGAACAAGTGTCAAGCATCTGACTTTTTGGGGCCTGTTTCCGAGGTCATGTCTCAGCAGGAGGGTGTTACTACTTCTCAGTTACCTTTCTTTTTTTTCTTTGTATTCTACAAAGGATTAAAAAAAGAGATGCAGTGCTTGTAAGACTGAAAAAAACTGTGGGCGAATGCACTTTAGGGTTTCAACACTGTCACATTGGACACTTATTCCCTCAGGGTGGGAAAGCCAGTCTCAGTGTTTGATTTCATAGGTTTCTCAGGAGAGAACTCTCCGATAAAAAGCCACTGCAGTTGAGGACATAAGTGCCCTTTTATGCCACTGGGATAAGGACAAAAAGTCATTGAATTAGGAACTGAAGTTTAATCAACTAGTATTTTAAAGGACCAAGATAAGAGGTAATGACCCTTTATGCAAAAGCTTTGGTTAACAACTAGATATGAATAGCCATATATCTATCCACTGCCTTATTTTTGTTTACTTTCTCCCCTTTTTGTCTTTCCTCGTGCTTCTATGGGAATATTTTTTCCTTTTGGTTTTCTACCAACTATGATGTGGAATTTAAACACATTGTTAAATGTCAGCTTTTGAATTTTAAAAGTGGGTGAATATTTTCAATTTTGACCTCACCTGGTGGTGTATGCTTGTAATATTGGTATTTGGAAGGCTGAGAGGACTGTGGAGACTTGAAGACGAGCCTGGACTGCTTCATGAGACCTTGGATCCAAACACCAAAACAAAGCAAACAAATCTGGCCTGGGGATTGTACCCAGGGCCTTCACACTGAGATGTATCTCCAGGCTCTTAATTTTTTTTTTTTTACTTTGAGATGGGTTCTCCCTAAATTCCTGTCTTCAGGGTCACTAACTTAATTGAGTATTCCTTAATTCTTTTTTTTTTTTTTTTTTGAGACAGGGTCTCACTTTCAGTTCAAGTTGGCTGCAAGATCACTTTGTAGCCCAGGCTGGTCTTGAACTTGGAACAATGCTCCTGCCTCAGGCTCCTGAGTGCTGGGAGTACAGGTGTGTGCCACCACACCCAGCTATTATTCCTTTATTCTAACTTGGCCTCTGCCATTTTTTTTTCTGGAAGCAGAAATGATGTATAACAAGTTGGGTTGTTTTTGAAAAAATACTGAAGAAATTAAAAGCCAGTTGTCATTGTAGGACTTGAAGAGCAGAAAGTTGGATATTGGCTTCGTTAGTTCCTGGGTTCCTGGTCATTTGAATCATCTACCTGGTTATTTTTTTTTTAACCTGATCATTTCGTTTTTGTTTGTTCTTTTGAGATAGGGTATTGCTGTGTAACCCAGGCTGGCCTGGAACTTGTAGTCATCTTTTGTGTCAGCCTCTTGAGTGCTGGGATTACAGGCCAGCACCACAACCCCCAGCTCCACATTTAATTTTTTTTTTATTTTTTAAAGATAGGGTCTCTTTATGTTGCCCAGGGTGGCCTTGAATTCCTGGGCTTCAGTACCTAGTCACTTTTTTTGGTACCAGAAATTGAACTCAAGACCTTGTGCTTGTCAGGTAGGTGCTTGTGCTACTGAGCTGTATCCCCAGCCCTAGTCACTCTTGACCTGCTCAGTTAATTGGTGGCATTGTTTCCCAACTAAATCCTTTTGCATGGTCTCTTAAGATAGCTTCTTCTTTTAAAGATAATATTACAGTACATTTATTTTTTATTTTATTGAGAAATAGCAATGAGACAGTTTCAAAACAGGTTAGTAGGATAGTTACAATAATTAATACATTGCGTATTGTTGTCTTCGTAGTAGTTATAGTATAAAATGCAGACATGATATCTAAACACTATTAGTACAAATCTTTCTTCTCATTGAACTAAGAGAAAGTAGCTGTATATCTCACAGTACATTTATTTTAAAGGTTTTCTTGGGGAATTGTCTAAAACTGTGCTGGAGGCCCAGGGATATAGCTCAGTGGCACAGCACCTGCCTGGCAAGCACAAGATCGTAAGTTCGATTCCCTGTACAACTCCCCCCCCCCAAAAAAAAAAGAAAAACTGTACTGGTATGAGAGCCACTGTGTGGCTTTTTAAATTTGTTAAATAAAAATTTTAAGTTATGTTTCTTAGTCATACTAACCAAATTTCAGGTGTTCCAATAGCCAGTGTGGCTAGAACCTACTGTATTCGAGGAAGCCTGTACTATATCCGTCATTGCGTAAAGTTCTTTTGGATAACATGGTCTTTTAAAAATGTGGTCTTAAAAGATGGTTGTACACTTATCAAGTAGTCCAGATGCATTAATTATATATTTATTTATTTGGTGATAAGGTCATATAGTTCAGGCTGGCCTCGAACTTGAATCCTTCCTGCCTCCCGAGTCCTGGGATTATAGGCATGTGCCACCACTCCTGGTCACATTCAGGTGATTTTAGAATATCAAGGTTATTTGTATTGCTTCTTAAAGCTTTATGTAGAATTTCTTTCTTTTTCTTTTTTTGGTCTTTTTAAGGTAGGGTCTCACTAGGTAGTTCAGGCTGGCCTTGAGCTCACTTTGTAGCCCAGGCTGGACTTGAACTCTCAGTGCTACTCCTACCTTAGCCTCCCAAGTGCTTGGATTACAGGCGTGTGTCACCATGCCTGGCAAAGATTTGTTTCACAAGGTTGATTTTTTTAAAAAAAGACATTTTGGAGAGCTTTTAGTTTTACAAAAAACTTGAGCAGAAAGTATAGAGTTCCCATTAATCTCAAAATACTGTTTCCCCTTACTTATATCTTATACTAGTACAGTATATTTGTTATAATTGTTGGGGAATCACTACCAGATGTGGTGGTGTATAACTGTAATCCCAGCACATGGGAGGCTGGGCTATATATATTCAACATTACAGTGTCACATATAATAGTTTCACTGCCCTGAAAGTCCACATGCCTGCCTTAGTCATCTTCTCTTATTCCTCCAAAATACTGACAAAGCTGAACATTTCACTCTCCATATTTTCATGTTTTCCAGAATGCCTAAGGTAGATTTTTTTTGTTATTCTTGTACTGAGAATTCTGGGAATTGAGCCCAGGGCCTTTGCACTGAGTTACAACTCCTCCCATTACAAGTCTTTTAAAATTATAAGACAGGATCTTGCTAAGTTGCTAAGGTGCCCCAGCTGAGCTTAAACTTGGAATCCTTCTACCACAGCCTCCTGAGTGCTGGGTCTATAGGACTATGCCACCATGCCTATATGTTATTTCAACCATGTAAACTAGATTTTTGCTTGAAATATTAAAAATTACTTAGAAAATTATTTTTATCTTCATAAACCATTTATTTTATTTTTGTCTTTTCTTTTGAGACAGGGTCTTACTATGCAGTTCAAGCTGGCCTTGAGCTCGCTTTGTAGCCTGGGCTGGTCTTGAATTTACAATGTTCCTCCTGCCTCGGCCTCCCAAGTGCTGGGATTATTGGCATCTGCTACCACATCCAGTCTCATACACCATTTAGAAGGCTAAAAATATATGTAATTTAAACTCATGCAAGTTCTGTTTAAATAGTGCCCTAGGCTGAGTATTGTGATTTCACCTGTAATCCCAGCACTAGGGAGGCTGAGGCAGGAAGAGAGCTGTGAGTTTGAGGCCACACTGAACTGCATAGCAAAATCTTGTCTCAAAAAGGCCAAATACATAGAAAATAAAAAAATATTGCCCTATAGTATTTGCTTGTCTTGGTTTTGGTTTTTTGAGACAGGATTTTTCTAGTTCAGGTGGCCATGAACTTACTATGTAGTCCAGGTTGACCTTGAACCCTTGAAGATCCTCCTGTGTCAGCCTCAGCCTCTTGAATGCTGGGACTATAGGTATGCACCACCATGACTGGCTCTGCACATTTCTTTTAGCACCATTTAGGTGTCATGGAGAAGGCTTAGACAGCTTTCATTGCGCACACTTAATGATGACCAAGGGACTTGGTCAGTGGACTTGCCTAAGGGTTAAAGCCGAGTCTGGAACCCAGTACCCTTTCATCTGTGCTGTGCTAATTAGTTACAGTGAGGATAAATAATATAGATTTTAGAGTCAGGACTCTTGGCACACTGCCACTGGAGAGCTTTGCAACCTCAGGCAGGTTTGTTGGTCTGTGAACCTCTGCTACCTCATCTGCCAAGTGGGAAGGACGCTCATGCCCGCCCCATTATGGTTAAGAGTGGGCGTGACATTGGGCATAGCGCGGTATGTAAGGTTTGACAGGCTGCTGGGGGAGAATATCTGTAAGACACGTTTTTCTTCTTTTAGAGTGCAACTGCTTACATAAATCCAGGCGCCCACCTTCCTAGTCCCCTCTCTTCAGAACTATTACATGGTAGGAGAATTCATAATGGGTCAGGAGATGGGTAGGAAGAAACCATTTTGTTAATCTTTTTTTTTCTCCCCACTTGCCAACTTGATGAATGTCCACTTTGCTGGCATAGATATTAAATAATAAGAAGCAAAGTGAGCTTTTATTTTCAACATTGTTTTCTAACCATACTGACAAGCTCTGGTAGATTTCACTTTTTTATGAGAGTCAAACTGGAAGAGCAATAATGAGAAGAGACCAGATATTACAATTCCTGTAGTAGTAACACATTTCCATATTATAACATGGCATGTTTATTTAAGTTGCATCTAGAAAACTATCAAATGTAGACAACAAAATGGGGTGTGTGTATAAGTGATTTGATTGTTTGGGGTTCTTTTTCCCCTCTTTCAGTGCTAGGGATCTTTTTTTAGTTTTGAGAGGGTCTTGCTGTGTAGTCCAGGCTGGCCTTGAACTCACCTCAATCCTCCTACAGTGCTAGGGATCTTACCCAGGGGCTTGGCATGCTAGTCAGGTGCCTACCACTGGGCTACATCCTTGTTCCATTTTGTGTGATTCTCTACAGGACTCACCATACCAGGTTTTTTCTACATAGATATGTTGTTCACATTTTATGCTTGTCATTGTTTTAAAGGAGAGACATTTGGTCAGATTTCATGTTTCATATACCATTTAAATATGCATGCATTCTATTATCTCTTTAACTGCAAAGGTGGTATCCTCACATATTGATGAGATGCCTGAGGTGCAGTCAAAACAGCCAAACCAGTGTGTGCGTGAGGCGTGAGGATTGGAGGACTTTGAGGCCAGCCCAGGCAATTTTGGGAGATCTTGTTGCCAAATGAAATGGGCTAGGGGTCCAGCTCAGCAGAGACCCTTAGTTTAATTCCCAGGACTGCAAAACCAAACTTGCTTAAATAATAGCTCCTAGTGGGTGAGATTGACCTAAGTTGGCATATAATTGTGTAACTGATAGTACAGTGGATGCCCTCACTGCATGGGTGGTTCTTGCTTACCTACTGAGCTCTAACTCTGTAGCCCTTTCCAGCTCCCTCCTCAGTTTCTTTTTTCTGCAGTAGTTGGGATTGAACCCAGGGCCTTTACATGGAGTTACATCTGCAACCCTTTTATGAACCAGGATCTTTTTAAGTAACTGAATGGTCCTGGCTGGAGTCAGACTTAGATCTTCCTTTCTCAACCTCCCAGAGTGCTGGGATTACAGGTGTACAACACTATGGTTGGCCTAAATTTCTTTCCATTAGGTTCTATCATGATTATTATTATTATTATTATTATTATTATTATTTTGAGACAGGCTCTTGCTATTTTAGCACATGTTGGTCTCAAATTCTGAATGATCTTCCTAACTCAGCCTCCAAAGTGCTGGGAGTGCTGGGATTATAGCCACGCACCACCATACTTGGCTCTAGGTGAACTTTTTTTTAAAAATGTATTTAGTACAGGGTCTATAGGGTCTCACTACATAGATGGGACTTGCCGTGATCCTTCCTGTTTTTCAGCCTCCCTGGCGCTGAGATTACAGGTCCGTGCCATCACGCCCAGTCTGAATCACCTTTTCAATGCGCCCCGGGGGCAGGGCCAACAGGGCAGGACAGGGATGAAGCCCTGCCCCTGCGTCTGCCTAAGCGGGTGCTTTAATCCGCTGAGCTATCTGGCTCCCCCTGTGTTTTTTTTTAAGGTACTGGAGATCAAATTCAGAACCTTATGCTTGCCAGGCAGGCGCTTATGCTGCTGAGCTATCTCCCTGGCCCTTAGTTGAAATTCTGTTGTCACTTTTTAATTGTCATATTTTATCTTAATTTTTATTCTGCTGGCACTGTTGCCTGCTTAAATTTTAGTAATTAAAATACATGGAATGATCATTGTTGTCCTGTGTGGTTAAAAATTTTAATCTTCCTCTCCCTTTCTGTCTCACTCTCTTTTTTTTTTTTGAATCAGGCTGTCACTGTGTAGTATAGGCTGGCCTTGAACTTGTGTTGCCCAGGGTGGCCTAGAACTCACAGAGATACTCCTATATTTGACACCACACTCAGCCCTTAACACATTTCTTGAGCATAGTAATGGTCAAAAATGTTGAGTGAGCAAACTTGATAGTAGATATAACAATAGTTTTTGGTAAATAAAAAAAATTATGGAGGGTGGGGTTGGGTGATTAGAGAATGTGGAAAAATCTGTTATGATTTAGATACCAGGGAGCTTTGAGCCTTCCAGGCTGGATACCTCTTTCATTCACTTAGGCCTTAGGGTGACATTAAAGACACCTGATATTTGAGGTGTGCCTTACAGTAATTTCCTATAAAGTGCCTCCAAGTGTAATTTGGATAAATTGAAAGGTAAAGGGTTTAGAAAGACCCTTTCAACTTCTGTTAAATCAAGTCCACACAGCACCCAGCCTGACATTAACAAAGAGTTGAAGTGGTCTGGGTTAAGTAGGACAGGCAAAAAGAAGGCTTGGTGTTTGTTTGGAAGGTGTGTGGGGATTGGTCCACGTGGGGCTGGGGAGGGTGGTGGAATTGGGACAAGGGTGTTCCACTTAGATAACCCGTATAGTAGAGGACCATTTTGCATGTAGCAGTCTGTGGTGTTCCTTGACTGCTGCCCCTCTGCTAAATAGGCCAGGCCCAGCATATATTTGTTTTCATGGCTTTGGGCATCAGAACTAAAAGTGATTTTGCAAATCCTAGAATCCAGTACTTTGCCTCCTGTTGCTTATACTACCAAGGATTGAAACCAGAGGCTTACACATGTCTTTGTTTTTAATTTAATTTAATTAATTATACAATGCTTGAGATTGAATTCAGGGCCTTCACATTTAACTACATTCTGCTTCTGCCTTTTTTTCAAAGACAGGGTCTAGCTAATTCCATAGTTTGCCCAGGCTTATCTTAAAATTTCCATCCTCCTGCCTCAGCCTCCTAGAATGCTGGGATTGTTGGCATGTGTCATCATACCTAGCTTATTTATTTTTTCATCACCTGGAGAAGAGCATTCTCCTTGGAACATTGCAGAGAAAGCTAAGAATCCAGTCTGTCTTCCATGTCTCAGCCCCACAAGCCTGGAGCAGCACGGTGCTCATGCTTCCCTGGAGACCGAGACTAATGTCCGACTCTGTGCTTATAAGAGGAAAGGTTCTGCAGATCAAATGAGGAAGTCATCAAGTGCTGGTACAGAGGCTTTGCAGTGAGCCCGGGACAGGAGGGCAAAGGTTAGGTGTGTGTGCCAGGTCCCTGGCACTGCCCATCTACGGTGTCTGGACTGTACTCTGTTGCTCCCTGGCTGCAGTGGAGCAAGAAGAGAGGAAGAGAGCAGCCCTGTTCCCCTAGTCCTCCCAGCTGGGCTCAGCACCCACTGCTTCTTGGTGCCAGGAGGTGGCTCGCTCTGGTCATTGTGACTGAGCTGGCTGTCTGGTCTGTCTCCATTCCAGTTCTCACTGTCTCTGAGAAGGAAGTTCTCAAACATTTACCTACTAAGAAGTGTCAAGAAGCCTGTGGAACTTTCTGTGGGCCTGGCTCTGTAGCCACACCATCGTTGACCTCATAATCCTCTTGCCCCGGCCTCGCGAGTTCGAGGATTGTAGATGTGCACCACCACAATTGGCCCTAAGGAACTTGTGTTTGTGCAGCCTATACCTAATCATAGTTGCCATACTAATGAGATTGAGCAAAGAATTTAAGTTATTAATTCATTTTTAAAAGGAACTGGCATTGTACTACTTCTTCATTGCTATGTAACAAACCATCTCAAAATGTACAAGCTTAAACCGTGTGTGGGCTCAGATTCCCGAGCTAGGAATCTGGGTAAGGCCTGGTGGGTCCAGCCAGGTAGAGGCGTGATCAGGACATCCTCACTTCCTGCCTGGCTCATAGGCGTGCTTGCCTGTGGCTTTGGCAGGGCTCTGTTCCGGGGACTGTTGGATAGAAGTCTCAGCTCCCCACGAGCTGATGGCTGGAGCTACCTTGCTCTTTGCCACGTGGGCCGTTGCAGCCTGGCAGCTGGCACTGTGGAGTGCGTTTGCCAGTGGGGGAGAGAGGGAAGGGAATCTGGGCTCCTCTTGTAACCATCCCCTTTTGCTTAAATCCCCTTCCACACTGCTGCGGGGGTCTCACTGTATTATACAGGCTGGCCTGGAATGTGCTGTCCCCCTACCTTAGCCTCCACATAGCTGGGGTACAGGAGACATCACTCTGCCAGCTACTTCTCTCATAACAGTTACTGCGCTCAGCCCACTCCCATGGGAGGGGAGTGGCCAAGATTAGGACTACCAGAAGGGTCTTCTAGCCTTTGAGGCTCCTGTCATAAACTGCCTGCCCTACCCTCTGTGTTAACAGAAGTGATTTTTCTGTTTAAAAAAAAGGTTGATTTTTTTTTCAACATACAGATTAGTGAGAAGAAAGGATTGTTTGTTTTTAATTGTATAGCCTAGGATGGACTTTACCTCACTATATAGTCCAGACTGACCTTGAACTTTCAGGGATCTTCCTGCTTCAGCCTCCCAAATGCTAGGATTACAGGCATATGCCATCACACCCCCACCACTGGGGATTGAACAAAGGACCATGTACATGCTAAACAAGTGCTCTCTGCCTCTGAGCTACATGCCCCAGAGTGGCATTCTTGCCTTCCTCCTCCTCCTCCTCTTCCTCTTTTTCCCAAGACAGGCTTTCACTATTCACTTCAGGCTGGCCTTGAACTTGTAGCAATCCTTCTGCTTCAGCTTCCTAGGTGTTTGGGTTACAGGCATGTACCACCATGTCCGCCTCTTTTTATTATTTTTTAAAAAATATTTTATTTATTTATTTGGTACAGGGTCTTGCTACACAGCTCGGACTCATAGTGATCCTCCTGTCTCAGCCTCCCCAGTGCTGGTATTACACGTGTGTGTCATCATGCCTGGTTTCTAGGGTTCTGGGGCCACACAATATATGGTACTGGGGATTGAACCCATGCCCTTGCACTTGCCAGGCAGATGCTTAGGTCACTGAGCTATCTCCCCAGCCCATTTTTTTTTATTATTCTTATGTTAGTATTTATTATTTCATTTGTTTTTCTTTCTTTCTTCCTTCCTTAGCAGTGTTAAGGATCAGATCCAGGAGTGCTGTACCACTGAGTGCTGAGTTATATCCCAATCCTTATTTTTTATTTTGATACAAGGTCATGTTCAATTGTCCAGGCTGGCTTTAAATTTGTAATCCTGTCAGCCAGAGTGGTGAACACCTATAATCCCAGCTCTTAGGAAGCTGGGGAAGGAGGATCACTGTGAGTTGGAGACCAGCCTGAGCTACACAGTGAGTTCAAAGTCAGCCTGAACTACATAGTGAGACTCATCTCAAAAGACAAAACAAAATAAAACAAACCAAACTTGGAATCGTACCTCAGCTTCCCAAGTGTGTGGGATCATAGGAGTGTACCAGCATGCCACCTTTTTCTACATTTGTGTTGGGTTTTTTATTTCCTGATTTTTTGTTTTTTGACAGAGTCTCACCATGTAGTTCAGGCTGGAGGTCCTCTTACCTCAGCCTCCCAAATGCTAGGATTATAGGCTTATTGGTTTCTTTACAGAATTGCTGAAAGAGGGTCAGCAAGACAGATCAGCGGACAAAGTGCCTGCTTTGGCAAGTGCAGGGACCAGGGTTCAATCCCAGTCCCACATGCTGCACAGGCCCCGCCCCTGGGGCATGATGAGCCAGGGACAGAGTTCAGGTGTGGTGGCGCATGCCTGTGATCCCGGTGCTGGGAAGCCTGAAAATTGGAGGATCACCACGAGTCCAGTCTGCATAATAAGACTCTACCAAACACACACACACACACACACACACACACACACACACACAGAATTGCTGATAGAAAAATAGGTAAATTCTGGGGTCAGGGTGATAGCTCCATGGCATAAGCTCCTGTTTGTCAATGCAAGGTCCTGAGTTCAACCCCCAGGTCAAAAAAAAAAAAAAGGTAAATTCTCAATCTATTGTAATATGCCATTTCAGTTGATATATATGAAGACAGTCTGGACTCGTACATACATGTAGTTTAAATGGAAGATTATTTTAGTAGTTTTTTTAAGATAGTCTCCCTCTAATTCAGGTTGATCTTGAACTCACTAGGTAGCCCAGGCTGGTCTCAAATTCACAGTGATCCTCCTTCCTCAGCCTCGAAGTGCGAGCACTGAGATTACAAGTGTACACCACTATACCTGACTCCATTAGTAATTTTTTCTTTTAGTGTGGGAATTGAACTCAGGAACTTGCACTTGCCAGGCCAGCACTTGTGTCACTGAACTACATCAAAGGCCCAACATTTTTTGATGATACAGAATTCTTTGATTTGAGTTCTCTGTCTTTCACAGTTCTTCTTTTTTTAATCTTTCTAATTTTGTACAACTGAGGCTCAAACCCAGGTTTGGAGCCTGTTAAGTCTTTGCTCTCTCTCTGAGCTACACCTCCTCTAGTCCTGTCTTGCAAATTTAGTAGATCTTTTTCCTGTGCATCATTTTATAATATCAGTCATTTAGAAAATACAGGTTTACTGAATTCTGTTGATCTTCAAATGCTGACATATTTTATTAAGCAATATTTTATTTTATTTAATTTATTTTTTTTCAAAATTTTATTGATAAACAGATAGCAATGAGACAGTTTCAAATCAAATCGGAAGTACAGTTTCAACAAATAATACACTGCATATATTCTTCTTAGTGGTTAATTGCTGTACAAGATGCGGACTTGAGATCCTATTTACAAACACCATTAGAACAAATCATTCTATTCATTAAGAGAATGCAACTATATATCTATCCTAACCACTTTGAATACACAGATACAAAATGGACATTCATCGGTATACCCCATTTGTTCTAAGTTCCGTTATTGAATATTATAGGTGTGTAAACTCAGCAAAATATTCTAAAAGAGTCCAGTAGCCCATAATAGCATTGGGTCTTCTGTTTAACTGGCAATGTCAGAAATTATTGACCTGAGTCCCCCACAGTTCAACATAACAACATGGCTTTACTTCCTATATTTCATCTTCATACTTTTCTGTTGGATGGTTAATATTAAGCAATATTTTAAAATCACAGTAATTGCAACTAATCAAAGCAGAAAAGCCTTACTTTTTATTTTGAGACAGAGTCTTGCTAAGTTTTTCTAGGCTGTGCACAAACTTGTAATTTTTCTGCCTCAGCCTCCCAAGTAGCTGGAATCACAGGCATGTGTCGCTATGCCTGGCTGATCAGAGAAACCTTTTTAGGAATTAGGAAACTGGGCTGGGGATGTAGCTTAGCATAGAGCACTTGCCTCAAGTGTGCAGGATTCTGGGCTCAAACCCCCCAAATGAAATGAAGCTATAAAGTTCGGGGTGGCACGTAGATTTCAAGAATTTACTTTTTTGTTTGAAAGCTAAAGTTTTATCATTGGCAACAAGTGCTGTTGGTTGCTTGACTTAAAATGATAGGCATTGTACGTGGTGGTCCCAGCACTCAGAGACTGAGGCAGGGGGATCACCAAATTTTGAGGCCAGCCTGGGCTACACAGTAAGACCCTGTCTCAAATAACAGCAACAACAACAAAAGATAAATAACTGGCATATAGCAATTATAATGTTTTTTTTTCCTTTTTCTTTCTCTTAAAATTTAGCCCTGTGTATTGTATGTCAGTTTCCTTTTGTATATTCCGTGTGTCTCAAACAGGAAGTTTAGATATTATCTAGTTCTACTTGGAAATAGTTAATTGTCTACCATTGATTTGTTTTTAAACTTGTAATTTGGCAGATGTCCTGAGCATACTTTAAAATTGAGGCGGGGTTCAAATGAGATATTTCACTTTCCAGAATTGTTTTAGGAAGGAAGGAAATAAATGAGGGCTGTCATGAATCCCATGCCTGGGGCATCCTGCTTCTACGATAATCCAGTAGATGTGAGTCAGACTCGATGGCATCGCTTCTTGGCCTTTTGGCTAAGATCAAGTGCAGACTGGAGGGCATAGGCCCAGACAACCCATGTCACCTGTGGCGGAATCTTGTGGAAAAAGACCTGTTTCCTTATTGTATTTCCTATCAAAGTATTCTTTTCCCCAGCAAGTTCAGATCTTTCCTTTTCAGTGTATACTTGTGTTCTATTTCTAAAAGCATTTAGATAGTGAAGAATTTTCTCTCTATTCAGTGGTCAATTGACTTACCTTTCCCTTAAAGATAATATTTTCTTTGAAACTATTGGTTGAAGAGACAGAATCTGGCTATTTTTCCTGCTTATCAATTCATCCACGAAGCCTGGTAAACTCTTGTATGTGGTACTGGGTATTAACCAGTACCACAGGGCATTGTACCATTGAGCTACAACCCCAATTCTAAATTCTTTTTTTTTTTAATTTTGAGACAAGGTCTTTTTTTTTCAGAACTGGGGATTGAACTCAGGCCTTGTACTTGCCAGGCAAGTGCTTATTCTACTGAGCTATCTCCCCAGCCCCAAGACAAAGTGTTGTGAACTAGTCCTGGTAGGTGTTGGACTTGGAGTCCTCCTCCTTCAGCCTCCTAAAGTATTGAGATTACAGTCATGTGCTACTGTACCTCTCTGGTCTTTCGCTCTTTCTCACTTGGTTTCTTTTCTCTTGCTCTCATTTTTAAGCTTTCTTTGTTTGAGACAGGGTCTTAGTATGTTCAGGCTGATTTTGAAGTCACTATGGACTCTAGGCTGACCTCAAACTTTCTGTGATCCTCCTGCCTCAGTCTCCTGAGTGCTTGGATAACAGGCATGTGTCACCACAACTGGCTTAGGGATATCCTTGTAGGCAAATTTTATCTGTACTCTGGTTTATATATGCATGCTTTTTTGGGGGGGAGTAGTCACTGGAACTTTGAACCAAGGGCCTTAGGCAGTGTAAGCATGTGCTGTACCACTGAGCTACATTGCCAGTCCGCATTTTTTATTTATATTTTTATGCTTATCCTGTACCACAAGTTAGCCATTTTTGTACTTCATGACAGCTTTTAAAACTGTACATATTGGCATGGAATCTAATTTACTCTTTTGGAAGCCCCTCACAGTGTTGGAGATGCAACCCAGGGTCTCATGCATATGAACCAAATGTGTAACTACTGAGCTACACAGGCATCACAGCCCTGGAAAGGGTGCCTACCCCATGGTGAGGATCGAACCTTATTGTTTTGGATAGCTGCGAAGTTTTACCCTCTTACCTTGACTTGGGTGACCATTAGTTCCTTATTGATGGACATTGAATATTGTTTCAAGACTTTGCATGGTACCAAGCATTGGTTTGGTAAATAAACTTTTGTACTTCAGTGAGAATATCTTAAGAATAAATCCCAAATGGTGGAACTGCTAAGTGAATGTGTTTGAGACATTGATGGAGATTGTTAAATATCTCTATAAAACCCACTCTACCAATTTAGATTCCTTAGGAATAGAGAGTGATTTTTGGCCACAATGAGATTTGCTTTTGTTTTGTTTGTTGTTTTAATCTCCCTTAACATCTGGTAGGTAAAAGATGATGCCTTACTTTGATTGGCTTGCCCCTTCCTTCCTTCCTTCCTTCCTTCCTTCCTTCCTTCCTTCCTTCCTTCCAACAGGGTCTCGCTTTGTAATTCAGGCTGGTCTTCAACTCACTTTGTAGCCCAGGTTGGTCTTCAATTCTCCTGCTTCAGCTTGCTGAGTGCTGGGATTATAAGAATGAGCCACCACACCCGGGTGCATTTCTTTCATTTTGTTTTGTTTTTGAGTATCTGGAATTTAACTCAGGACCTTGCACTTGCCAGGCAGGTGCTGGCTGAGCCACTGAGCTATATCCAGGACACATTTCTTTCATTGTGAGCAAAGTTGAAATAATGGGCATTTTTAGTTCTTTAATTGTGGTCTGCTTGTTCAGAGACCCTTGAGAATTGTGTTAGGGCTTCCTGTGGTCCTTTGGCTTGTCAAAAATTCTCAGTTACTACTTAATAAACTCATTTTCCTCTCATTCTTCCCCAGGTTCTGAAATGTTTACTTTCTTTAAAATGCCCTCCTTTTGCCAGGGTTACGAAAAAAAATCTAGGATTTCTTCTAGTTCTTTCCTTTCCCCTTCTCTTTCTCTTTCTCTCCCTCTCTCTGTCTCTTTCTGTGTCTGTCAGTCTGTCTGTCTGTCTGTCTCTCTCTCTCTCTCTCTGTCTCTCTCTCTCTGTCTCTCTCTCTCTCTCTCTCTCTCTCTCTCTCTCTCTCTCTCTCTTGCTCATTTGCTCGCTCCAACACACACACAGGTCTTGCTGTGTAGTTCAGGCTGGCTTTGAACTCACCGTGTAGCC
The DNA here is from genome assembly GCF_000260255.1 of Octodon degus. Taxonomy (NCBI): domain Eukaryota; kingdom Metazoa; phylum Chordata; class Mammalia; order Rodentia; family Octodontidae; genus Octodon; species Octodon degus. The sequence continues at coordinate 9,750,941 of NW_004524645.1, forward strand.
CAGAGTGGCCTCAAATTCCCACCATCTTCCTGCTTCAGCCTCCAAAGTCCTGTAATTACGGGTGTGTACCACCTATGCATTTTTCATTTTTATGGTTTGATCTTGGTGTTTCTAGAGAGGTGAGATAGGATACTAGGATACCAGTTTGCCTGCCCCCCCATCACACATGGTTCAGCAGATATTGCATATCATTTCCTTACTGATTTATTTTTCTTATTTGTGATACTAGAGATTTAACCCAAGGCCTTCACTCTGAGCTTCAGCCCTAGCTTAATTTTTTTTTTTAATTTGGTTTTGCTGAATAGCCCAGTCAGGGCTTGAACTTGGGATCCTTCTGTCTCAGCCTCTAAGAGCATTAGGGTTAAAGTCCTATGCCACTGTATCCAGTTAACACCATTTTTAATGCAGTAAATTCTCATATATGGATGTTTGTTGAGTTATTAAAGATGTGTATGCTATACAATTAAGAGTTTTAAGAAATATTTCATGACTGCAGTATAAGTTTCACCTTTGGGAATTTATATTTTGAGGAATGAAGAATTCTTTTAAAGAATATAGGCATATTGTAGGGACATGTGTATTAGAATCTAATTATATGCTGGTGCATTGTAATGTATCACTTTATCTGGTAAAATAAAACCCTTTCATTTCATTCTTGTTCTAACACTATTTAAAGAGGCATGGAGTTGTGTAATATATATTGTAAAGACTGATCCAACATATTTAAGACAAGATTTTTGAAATGATTTATCTGCGAGAAAATATAGAATAATTAATTGAAAAATTAAAATAGTCTTAGTATATAAACTTTTAAATGACTTCATAAAACTGAAGTAATTTGCAAGATTTTAATATGAAAATGTAAATTATTTGTCTTTTTGAGAGAGTGTCTCGCTGTGCAGTTTAGGCTGGCCTTGAGCTCACTTTGTAACCCGGGCTGATCTCAAACTTGCAATGATCTTCCTGCCTTAGTTTCCTGAGTGCCGGGATTACAGCTCTGCACCAGTACACCCAGCTTGAAAATGTAATTTTCAGGGGCCGGGGAGATGGCTCAGTAGAATAAGCACTTCCTGGCAAGTGCAAGGGTGTGAGTTCAATCCCCGGTTCTGCAAAAAAAAAAAAAAGAAAAGAAAAGATAATTTTCATAGAGGTTTGTTTATAAAACTTTGTATTGGAGCTGTAAAAGTCTGTAGACATCCAGGTGCAGTGGCACATACCTGTGATCCTAGTACTCTGGAGGCTGAGGCAGGAGGATTGCTGGGTATTCAAGGCTAGCCTAAACTGCATAGTGAAATTCTGTCTTAAAAAACAAAAAGTCTGTTGACATACTTGGAAGAGTTTAGGAGTTCATATTTTTGTTTGTTTGCTTGCTTATTTATTTTTTTGTCTTTTTGAGACAGGTTGCTCAGGCTAGCCTTGAGCTCACTGTGTAGCCCAGGTTTGCCTGGAACTTGTGGCCAGTCTTCCACCTCAGCCACCTGAGCACTGGGATGACAGGCATGTGGCCCCTCACCCAGCTTGACCTTCATGCTTCACAAAGGTGCTTAACTGATGCTGTCTGAGACATCTGTGTTTTCTGGCCCATTCATAGAGTTCAGACACTTTGATCTTTACTTTCCCATCCATGGCACTCAGCTCACCTAGCAAATGGCTCAGAACATAATGTTGGGGAGCCACTTAGGACTAATTTAGTTTATCATGCATATAAAGTTAAGAATAAACAACAAACTTTTTTTTTTTTTGGTGGAAACGGGGATTGAACTCAGGCCCTTGTGCTTGCCAGGCAAGTGCTTATTCTACTGAGCCATCTCCCTGGCCCCAAAACAACAAACTCTTAACCTAAACCTTTATTATTATTATTTTAAAGCCCTTTATTATTAAAGGTGTATCTCCTGCAAACGAGACCTGCATGACTTCCTGCGAAAGGAGCACTACAGCTCTTTGCCAAGGGATTCCTAGTATGTGCAGCATGCTGTGTACCCATAGCATTCCTTTTCTTACATTTATTTTGTGCCTGCATCAGAGCTCTGTTTGTCTTTGAACTTTGATTTCCCAAGGCTGATTTCTAAGTGGGGGGGTGTAGTGTAATGGAGAGAAAACATTGAGATTTTAGGCCTGGTTTTGAGTTTTACTGGCCCCTATCCTGAGTTGTGTCTGATTTGGGGTAAGTTATGTCAAAGGCTGTTTTCCTAGTCTGGGAACCTATCAGTCGCCTCTCCCCAAAGTGGGGAAGGTTACATGGACAGATGCTGACAGTACTTGGTGTGACTGGTGCAGAGGTGCTCAAGAACCTTTTTCCTTATCCTGGTAGCTTCTTGCCAGATTCTGGGAACCCAAGTCAAGTTAAGAATCTCTGCTTTGGAAAAAGTGAAATTGTGTGGAGGCCTGGTCACTTATTCCCACTAAGGTTTCCTCTCGCACCTGTCTGGCCAGGATCCAGGATTTCTCCTCTGCACATGTGCATGTCAGGCACTGGTCAGGTTGTCTGAGGTTGGGAAAGCAGTTGGTGGTTGAAATGACTAGGAGGTAACTGTGTGTTGGCTGTTTCATGGTTTTTGCCAGTGTGTGTAAAAGAACATATATTACTATTTTTTTATTTTAAAGAGAAAGAAACAAAATTTCAAAACAAGATAATAGGAGGATAACAGTGTTTAATACAGTGCATGTATTTACCTTTAAATTCGTTACTCAGAACACAAGATATCAGCATTTATTGTCCAAATGAGGTTAGTACAGACCTTTCTTTTCCATGAACTAAGAAAAATTAGTAGTATAATTATGTTAACTAGAATATGTATAGGGGCCAGGGAGATAGCTCAGTGGAATAAGCACTTGCCTGGTAAGCACAAGGTCGAGTTTGATTCCTGGTAACACACACACACACACACACACACACACACACACACACACGAATATATATAATATATAGTTATATATATGTGTGTGTGTGTGTGTGTACTGTTTTTCTTTTCCCTTCCTTTTCTTCATTCCTCCATACCAGTTTTTCTTTCCTTTTGAAGTTTGTTCCCATTTCACAATATCTATTATACATTGTGGATCTTATTTATTCTTTCAGCTTCTCACACTAGGGAGACAGTACAATGTTTACACATATGCATCTGCTTTATTTCACTTATAAGTATGGTCTCTAGTTGCATCCATTTACATATAAATGTCTCCAGCTTCTCCTTTATGGCTGAGTAGTACTCCATAATATAAAATCTTTTATTATCTTTTTTGTCTGTTCCTTGGTTGATGGATATTTGGGTTGTTTCCAAGATTTAGCTATTACAAATTGTGCTGCTGTAAACATGGGTGCACATACATTGCTGTGGTATGATGTTTTTAATTCTTCTGGAAAGATACCCGGAAGGGGAGTAGCTGGGTCAAATTTGACCTCCAGTCCTAGTGTTTTTGAGGAATCTGCACACTGATTTTCTCATTGGTTGTACCAATCTGCAGTCCTACTAACAGTGGAGAAGGGTTCTTTTTTCTAACATCCCCTCTAGCACTTTTTGGTTGTTTTCTTTCTTTCTTTTTTTTTTTTTTTGATGACAGCCATTCTTGGTATTAACTTTTTTTTTTGGTGGTACTAGGAATCGAACACAGGACCTTGTGCTTGCCAGGGAATCACTTTTTCCACTGAGCTATCTCCCTGGCCCTTGACAGCCATTCTTTCTGGGGTGAGATGGAATCTCAGTGTTTTAATTTGTATCTCTCAAATGACCAGTGTTAACATTTTTTCATGTATTATTTGCAGTTTGTATTTCTTCATCTGAGAAGTGTGTATTCATCTCAGTTGTCCATTTTTTGAGGGTTTTTTTTCTTTTCTTTTTTTTTTTTGCAGAACCAGGGATTGAACTCAGGCCCTTGTGCTTGCCAGGCAAGTGTTCATTCTACTGAGCTATCTCCCCGGCCCCTTTTGAGTTCTTTATATCAAGAACACATATTAATATTGAGCATGGTGGTACAAACCTATAATTTCAGCACTTGGGAGGTCAAGACAGGAGAATTGCTGTGAGCTTGAGGCCAGCCTGCACTACTGAGACCCCGTCTTAGAAAAAAGAAAGAGTATCTATTACTAAAAGCACTTGAGCCCTATAAAATAAGCCAATGAAATGTGGTTCTCCAGAAATCATTGTTACTAACTGTAGTTTATTTTGTTGTGGTATGATTACATGCTTTGTAGTATTTTTTTTCTTTTTTTTTGTACTGGGATTGAACCCAGAGCCTCACACTTAGGTATATCCTCAGGCAGGGCCTCACTGGGTTGCTAAATTACCCAGGCTGAGTTGGCACTTGTGATCCTTCTTCCTTGGCCTCCCAGCGTAATGGAATTGCAGGCAAGGGCCACCATGCCTGGCATGCTTTGTTTTAAAATTGATTGGATATGGTGGTGCTTGCCTGTGGTTCCATTGCTTGGAAGGCTGAGGGAGGTTGATTGCCACAAGTTTGAGACCAGCCTGGGCAACATAGTGAGCAGGATCCTATCTCAGAAAATTAAAACAAAACAAAATGTTGAGGTGTCTTATATCACCCAAAATGTAGTCTATCTTGATGAACATTCCATGTTGTTATAGCTTAAATCTAGATGTCTCCCTAAAGCCTCGTGTACTCATAGGTGAGGCTATTGTGACTTGATCATGGCTGTGTGATGTGGGATCATAGGCATATGATAGTGGCTTAGACCTGTGACTGGTTTATCATAGCTCTGGGTACAGATGATGGATTTATTTTTATTTATTTATTTTTTTTGCGGAACCGGGGATTGAACTCAGACCCGCAAGCGCTTATTCTACTAAGCCATCTCCCCAGCCCCCAGATGATGGATTTATTGAAGAGGTAAGAACCACTTTGAGTATGGGTGGTTCAAACTAGTAAGTTTGTAGCCAAGCTGGAGTAAAAAGGGAAGAAGGAAGTCCTGCTGCTTCTTGCTTGCAGTGCTATGGCCAGCTTCTTCTCTTTGATACCCTTCTGCCATGCTGTTCTGCCCTGAGGCCAACCAACTATGGACTGAAACCTCTATAAACTGTGACCCAGAATAAACCTTTTCATCCTTAACTTTGGATGTTGGGTATTTTGTCCTAGCAATGAGAAAATAAGACAGGTTTTGGTACTGGGAGTGGCCCACTGCTATAATGCTACCTGACCATGTGGTTCAGAAGCTTTTGGAAGTAGCTTGAGGGAGGAGTTTGGAAAGGTTTCAAGATGCCAGCTGAAGAAGTTGCCCTAGAATGCTGTGAGCCAAGCTTGATGGGTGCTTCTGGTCAGAGGGCAGAAGACCAGAATGCTGATAGAAGCACAGCTGGAAAAGACAAGGCTCAGGAGGTTTCAGTTGGGGATAAAGACTGCATTGGCACTTGGACTCCAGGTCATTTGTGCTATTTTCTGGAGGCAAAATTGTCTGCATTTTGCTTGTTTCCAGAGACTTCAAAGGAGATTGAGATTAATGGCAGCAGACTAATTGATCTAATAAAAGAAGTTTCAAGGTCGTCTAATGTTGAGGTGGTGGCATACCTACAGTTGAGGGCTTTGTATCTTGAGAATCAAAAGCAAAGGGCCCAGCAGAATGACTTAAAAATTTTTGAGTTTGGCACGAAAGGAATCTCTAGTAAAGTTGCAGCCTGCAAAGATGGAAAAGAGAACTTGGTTGCTAAAGAGATTAGCATTAAGAAAAATTCCAAGTACTTAGGAACAGGAGTGCAAAAGATGGCCTGCTAGCTGGGTGTGGTGACACATGCCTATAATCCCAGCACCGGGGGAAGGGGGGGTTGTTGAGGAAAGAAGATTGCTGTGAGTTCAAGACCAGCCTGTGTTACAAAGTGAGCTCAAGGTCAGCCTGAACTGCATAGTGAGACCTTGTCTCGAAAAGACAGGAAAAAACAATAATAACAACAAAAACCTATGACCTGCTGGACATGGTGGCACATACCTGTAATCCCAGCACTTGTGAGGCTGAGGTAGGAGGATCACTGTGAATTTGAGGCCAGCCTGCGCTACATGGTGGGTTCAAGGCCATGCCAAACTAGTACTGAGACTTTGTCTCAAAAAAAAGGAAGAGAAACAGAAATGGCCTAGTCCCTCACTAGAATCAAAAGGACTCTACTCTTTGTAGCCTCAAAATTGCAAAAGTTAAAGAGTTTGTTTTCAGAAAAGAGCCCTCAGGACACCATGTTCCAGAATGGTGACAGCCTAGAGAAAATTTCTTGGAATTGGGTTCAGAGTGCTTAGCAATCCAGGCACTTTACTCCTATAGGCAAGAGAGAGGGAAGCCTGCCTATGGCTCCAGCTGGTGGTAGATCTTGGTATCATCGAGGGGCATGCACAATGCATCGTGGTGTCAGAAATGCTTCCACCCAGATTTCAGAAAGTCTAGGAAGTCAGGCAGTGTGCTCCTGTGAGGGCAGTGTGTAAAGCTGTGAGTATGAAACCAAAGATAGTGGAGACCCCAGAAGGTTGGAGAAACCAGGAACATGAATGGTTGAAGGAAAGCTGCAAAGAGGGAGCAGAGTGGGCCAAGAGAGAAACCATGAGTGTTACAAACATCAGCAAGACTGTGGGGGTAGCATCATTCAAGCCCACATGAAACTGTGGGATTTAACATTTGCCCTGCTGGACTTGGGTCTTGGTTTAGTTCTATTCTTTTCTGTTCCATTATTTATAGCTTTTTGAATGGCATTGTTTATCTTGTACCATTGTATATTGGAAGTATCTAATTTTCTTTTCATTTTTACAGGGATCTGCAGATAGGAGTTTGCCTTAAATTTTGGAGAATTTCTACTTGCACTTTCCAGTAATGCTGAAAATGTTAGGACTTTGGCAACTCTTAGAGATGGACTAAATGCATTTTGTATAAAGGAATGCATATGAGTTTGGGGGACCAGGGGTCAAATGTTGGAGCTTATATATGGATATTACCCCAAAACCTCATATGCTCATAGGTGGAGCTTTTGGGGGTGACTAGATCATGAGTGTGTGATACTGAATCAGCCCACTGATTGGTTTAGCATAGTGCTGACTGTGGATGATAGACTTACTGAAGAGGAAATATCCACTGTGGGTGTGTGTGGTGTCACCCAATAGGTTTGTAACCTGGATGGAATAAAAAGGGAAAGAAGGAAGTCTTGATACTTTTTGCCTGCCATGCCATGAACTGTTTGACTTCTGTCCTACCTTAGGGCCAGCTAGCTATGGGCTAAAATATCTATAAGCTATGAGCTAAGCCTTTCCTCCTTAAAGTAATTAATTAACTAATTTTTTACCTATCTTTATTGCTTCAGAATTCAGAATGCTGTGATTACAGGTGTGTAGCACCATGCCTGGACATTCACATTATTTTTAAAATTTGAAGAATATGATACTATTTCATTTTTTCCTCTCTTTATTGCTTTTTGCATAAAAGGTCTCTGTTGACATTATTTATATGCTTCGCTACTAGTATATGGTAGTTTAATGTTTGATAAAAAGAAATGGAAGTAGTGGTTATATATGTCATGTAGCAGCATTAAAGTGATCACTTAGCCTCTAATTTGTTGGTAGTTTCTTTTTTTTTAAGACACGGTATTGGTATGTAGTTTAGCCTGGCCAAGAATTTATAATGATCTTCCTGCCTCAGCCTCCTGAGTGCTGTGATTATAAGTGTGTGCCACCACCCCTGGCACAGAGGATTAAGTTTTTAAAGAAAGCAAATTTTTGCACGTACATCGTGTTAAAATAATCATGAAAAGCAAACTTGTTTGTTGTGTTTTACAGTGCTGAGGATAGAACCTAGGGCCTAACATATATAAGTGCTTAGCTGCTGAGCAGTAGCCCAGACCCAAAGGCAACACATTTTTATATTCTTTCCTTAGAGGAACAGCTTCCTTCCTTCCTTCCTTCCTTCCTTTCTCTTTTGCCATGGGGTCCTGCTACATGGCCAGGCTGGCCTTGAAAGTTCATGTAATCTGCCTGCCTCAGCTTCTCACATACCTGGGACTGTAGGCATTAGACCACCAGGCCTAGCTAGGAGGGAAATACTTGTTCTTCCTAACACTTGAGTAATGGATACATTGAAATGTTCAAAACAATATTTATTGACATAAAACATACATTCAGAAAAGTATACAGATCGTTAATATGTGGATGTGCCCAAAGTACGCAGCTAGATCAAGACATGGACCTTAAAGCCCCCTCTGCCACAGTCATCACTCCTGAGTTCTAGTGCCATGAGGCAAGTTGGCCTGTCTTTCTCCAGCAGGTACTTTTCTGGCACCTGCCTAGCATTGTCTGTGCACCTCCCTTTCTGGCAATGTGTTCCTGTTTCCTAATAGTGTGAATGGACTACATTTTCTCAATCTTCTTTGAGGACTTGGGGTGAATTCCATCTTAGGGCCACTACATGTAGTGCTGCTTTAACATTCCTGGCCTTTGGCACACTGTGCACACTGGATGAAGGCCTGGGAGTTGCCTTCACTGGCTTAGAAGGCATCCATGCTGTGGAAGAGTTTTTCAGAGTGCTGGTGCCAGTTCTTCCAAAAGCACAGTACTTGATTTATTGACATTAGACTATAAAAACAAAGTTTTAACTTCTTAACCTCCTCTCTATCCCTTCCTACTCTGATATTTTAAGTTATTCACAGTTCTTCAATGGTATGAGTTACAACTTGAAATAATATCTCTGCTCTCCTATTTATTCATTTATTGAGAGAAGGGGTCTTGGTTTGCAGTTCATTCTGCCCTGTAGTCATGTAGTCCAGGCTGACCCCAAATTTTCAGTCATCTTTCTGCCTCAGCTTCCTAAGTGCTAGGATTACAGGGGTTTGCCACCATACCTGGCTCTCCCATTAAATTGTATTTGTTTGCTGTATAGGGGATCAAACTCAGCGCCCTATGTATGCTAGGTAAGCACTCTAACATTGAACTATTTCCCCACCATCTCATGAGGGTGATGATAATGATGATTTTTGGCAGTACTTAGGATTGAACCTACAGCTTTTGCACTGAACTACTTTTCTAGTTCTTCCTCTGTTTTTCCTTTTGAGACTGGGTCTTGGTAATTTGTTAAATTTCCCAGGCTAGGTTTGGATTTGGGATCTTGCCTCAGCCTCCCAGAGTGCTGGAATCACAGATGTGTATTCCTGTGCCTGGCCCATTAATTTTTGAAAGTAGCTTTTGTCCACATGTAATAAATAAGACAAGGATATTAGAAGCCAGATATGGTGGCACACACCTGTAATCCTAGCACTTAGGTGGCTGAGGCAGGAGAATCATCATGAGTTTGAGGCCAGGCTGGGCTACATAAGCGAGTTCAGGGCCAGCCTGCACTACATAACAAGATCTTGTGTCAAAACACAAACAAGCAAGCAAAATTTTAAAAAGAAGGAATCCTCTTTCAGTCACAGAGAATTTATATTTGTGCTACATGGTTATTTAATAATAGTGTTAACAAGTATACCAAGTAGGTCAGTAGGGTTAAGTGTTGTAGAAGAGTGAAGTAAAATTACTGACTCAAGAAGGAAACACTGAAATGAATCTATCTTTCCCATGCATATTATCTGTATTATTTAGGGTAGGAAGGGCTGCTTAAAATGACAGTTTCTATGGCTTGCTGTGAAAAATCTTAGTGCTGGCTGGTGTCTTGCCAGGGGAGGGTGAGTGTGTTTAAGATATTTAGGGCTTTACTGTTCAATCCTCTACCTCTGCCTCCATCTCCCTGGAGCATCTTGGTGACCCACCCAGTGATAGTGGAGAAAAGATGGCAGAGAAAGAGTTGTAGCTGGCGGTAACCCTTCATTAGCTCATTAATGCATTTTATTTATTTGCTTGTGGTACTGGGGACTCAACCCAAGCCTTTGTACTGAGGTATGTTCCTAGCCTTTTTTTTTTTTTGTCTGAACTGTACAGTGTCTTGCCGTACAGTTCAGGCTGGCCTTGAACTCACTTTGTACCCCATGCTAGTCTTGAACTTGCAACGATCCCCCTGCCCCGGTATCCTGAGTGCTGGGATTATAGGTGTGCACCATCACGCCTGGCTCTTAGCCCTTTCTGATTTTTAAAAATTTTTTATTTTTTATTTTTAGGGAAGGGTCTACAGGTTGTTCAGGGTCTCACTACTAGATCGAATTCATAGTGATCTGCCTGTTTACAGCCTCCCAAGAGCTGGGATTATAGGCACATGCCAGCACACCCAGTCTCAATTGCTGTCTCAGCACTCCCGGGGACGGGGCTAGTACAGTAGGCCCAGGGATCGAACCCCTGGTCCCTATACCTGCTTGCAGGTGCTTTAACCCACTGAGCTATTTAGCCGGCCCTTGATTTTTTATTTTGAGATAACTGAGTTGCCCAGTCTTGGCTCAAACTTGTGCTTCTCCTGCTTCAACCTCCCAGATGCTGGGATAACAGTGGTGTGCCACCACACCTAGTGAGAAGTGCATGTTTCTGAGAGTATGAAGTGTGGTGGTAGAGGTGACAGTTATGCCTTTGCTCATATTCCACTGTTGGGGAGTTTGAGTGTGTCACATGGCCCTGGGAGAAGGCTAGGAAACAGAATGGGGCTGGACATCTGCCCTGCAGTGCTAGGGACATTTTGTCCTGTGGTACCAGTGTCTCCTGTGCCTTGTGCTTCATGACAGTTAATGTTCATTAACCTGGGACCTTTGGCTTCTGTTAAGCTGCTAAGTTCTTTTTTTAAAATGTAACTCAATCTGTTTTGTAAAATGAGATTTTCTTGATACATTTTAGGTATATATAATGATTATATTCTTTTTTTGTTGTTTTTGGTACCAGGAATCAAACTCAAGACCTTGCATTTGCTAGGCAGGTTCTTATGCTGCTGAGCCATCTCCCTGGCACATAAGGATTATATTTATCACGGATAATTTGTATCTGTACATGGTGGAACTTTTTTCTCTGTTCTGTTCTGTTCTCTTTTCTTTCCTTTTCTTTTGAGACACGGTCTCACTATGTAGTTCAAGCTGGCTTAGACTCACTGTGTAGTCCAGGCTGGCCTCCAACTTGCAGATTTGCAGACTTGCAGACTTGCAATGCTTCTCCTGCAGCCTCCCCAAAGCTGGGATTATAGGCATGTGCCTCCATGCCGAGCTTATAACTTGGTTCATTTTTCCCCCACTCCCCCACCCTCTCTTCAACCCTTCCTCTCTTCCCTATTTACAAATGTTTCTACCTTTTCTTATTCTCATTTTTTTATTGTTCCTCTCCTTTTCCACACCCTCCTCCCATGTTCCCCTTCCCATTTGAACATTTTCTTTCTATTGCACAATTCCTATTATACATTCTGGTCCTTACTTACACTTTTGGTTTTCCATACCAGAGGAATAGTGTGGTATTTACATAGGTGTATCTGATTTATTTTGCTTAAGACTATGGTCTCAAGGTGCATACATTTACCTAGAAATGTCTCAAGCCTATCCTTTATGGCAGAGTAGTCCTCAATTGTATAAAAGAACCACACTTTCTATATCTGTTCATCAGTTGATAAGCATTTGGACTGTTTCTAAGATTTGGCTGTTGTAAACTGTGCCACTGTAAACATGGCTGCGCATATATCACTGTATATTATGCTTTTGATCCTTCTGGGAAGATAAGGTGCTAATTCTTCTTAATGGTGGGCTCATATAGGGAAATAAGTTCAGATTTACAACGAGATGGCATTTATGACCCCTTGTGTTATTGTGTAGTTGTATACCTTTAACTTTATTCCTTGCAGTGCTGGGGTTCAAACCCAGGGCATCTTGCATGCCGTGCAAGGCCCCATCAATGAGCTTTGCCCCAAACTTTCACTTTTTTTGTCTTTCAGTGCTAGAGCCCTTGACTAGTTATTAGGTGTAGGATTCTGCATTCAGTTCCCCAGCGTAGCAAGACAAAAACAACAGAAGTTAAAATCTATCTTGGTGAAACTTTAAAAACTTCCATTCTTTACATGGATTTTATAAGCCACCAAGAAAGAAAGAAAGCTATCCCGGTGTGGTGGCACACGCTTGGAATCCCAGCACTCGGGAGGCTGAGGCAGGAAGATTGCCACAAGTTCGAGGCCAGCAGATGAACAAGCCAAAAAATAAAAATGCTGTTGAGATGTGATGTGCTGCTGGTTGTGACTAGGGATCCTTACTGAATCGCTTCTTCTCTCTTTCCCCCCCCCTCTAGTGTGAGATGGGCACCATGGAAGAAGCTGGAATTTGTGGGCTAGGGGTGAAAGCAGATATGCTGTGTAACCCCCAGCCAGGTGATATTCTGCAGCACCAAGACTCTAGTTGTGGCACAAGTACCAAGCACTCATTGGACGAGGATGAAGGCACTAACTTTATCACCAAGAGCAGGAATTTGGTGAGCTCAGCGTACCGCTCGAAGGAGGCAAGACAGGCAGTTCCTGCGCGGGAGGCCCGGACTGACCCCCCTGATGGCCAGCAGGACTCAGAGTGCAGCAGAAACAAAGAGAAGACCTTAGGTAGGGGTCGCTGGTGCTGACCTTTGCATACCGCTCCACTTGCTTCTTTCTGTGGTGCAGGGGACCGTGGTCCTGGGTGAGGTCAGTTTGCTTGTGTGCTGTAGTATTTGCAGGAGGCAGTAGCAGCAGAGGGGAGCTTAGTTATTGTAATTAATCAAAACTTAGCTTTCTTGAAAAGTTTGGGCCAACTTGACAGAAGTGGTATTTGACTTGCCTTGTTTGTGTGGGTAACATAGTCTGAACTGAACTTATATGAAAACTATTTATTTGATCAGCTTATTTAAACACTAGGCACAGGATGTTATCTGTGGTTCAAAAAGTTGGGGGCCTGGCTTTCAGGGGTGTTTTCATTCTCCTGCTATGTAGTTAGCAATTTAGAGCAAGAATGTGGCAGGCTGAAACCTAATGAATGGAATTTGAAACCCTATTTTATTTCTTTTATGGTTGTCCCCTCCCCTTTTTTCTCCTTTGTGGTACGATAGATTAAATCCTAGCTTTGTACATGCTAGGCAAGCAGGCTACCACTGAGCTGTAACTCTAGCCATATATAGATATATTTTTTAGGGGAGGTTACTAGGCATCGAACACAAGACCTTGCACTTGTCAGGCAGGTGTTTATGCTGCTAAGCTGTCTCCCTGGCCCATAGGCCTGGATTTTTATTTTGAGATAGGATCTTGCGAAGTTGCCCAGGCTGGGTTTGAAGTTGCTGTCTTCCTGCTTGACCCTCTCAGGTAGCTGGATTTATAGGTGTGTGTCATTTACCTGGCAGTCCTCTTTTTTTGAGACACAATCTCACTATGTAGTTCAGGCTGGCCAGAGCTCTCCTTTTTTGCTTGTTTTTTTATTTTTATGTATTTATTTTTTGTCTTTATTTTATTGAGAAACAAATAGCAATGTGAGTTTTCAAAACAGGTCAGTAGGACAGTTCAATAATTTAATACATTGCATATTGTTGTCTTCGTAGTAGTTATTCATATTACAAGGTGCAGGCATGATATCCTGTCCAAACAGTATTAGTACAAATCTTTCTTTTCATTGAATTAAGAGAAAGTAGCTGTATATCTATCTTATTTTGTATATAGAGATACAAAATGGTCCTTCATTTGTATCCCCTTTTTTTGTTTAGTTTTGTCAGAGATGGGTATTCCATTGCCATTTAAATATTGTAGGTACAATATTCACCAAAATAATCCAATATAGTCTAGTAGTCCATAATGGTACAAGGTTTCAGGGTAAATCCTGAGGGGATTTGACTGACCTTGTCAGATACAAAAGTTACATTTCTTGTTATATAAGTCTTGCTTTATCTTGGTCTTAACCATCCAGCAGAAAAGTATAAAAACAAGGTATAAAAAGTAAAGCCATGTTAATAGACTGAGCTGTAAAAGGCTCAAGTCAACTACTTCTAACATTGCCAGTCCTACGGATATTTTTTGTCTTTTTTTGAGACAGGGTCTTGCTATGCAGTTTAGGCTGGCCTTGAGCTCACTTTATAGCCCAGGATGGGTCTTGAACTCACAGTAATCCTCCTGCCTCGTTTTTTTTTTTCAGCACTGGTGACTGAACTCGGGACCTTGTACCTGCCAACCAGGCGCTTATGCTGCTGAGCTATATCCCTGGCCCCACCTCAGCTTCTTGATTACTGGGATTATAGGCATAAGTCATCATGCCTGGCTTGAGCCCTCCTTTTTTTTTACTATTATTATAACTCAGATTTTTAGGCTGGGTATGGTGGTACATACCTATAACCTCAATACTTGGGAGGCTGAGGCTGGAGGATTGTGAGTTTGAGGTCAGCCTGGGCTACATAATGGGTTCAAGGCCAGCCTGAACTACATAGCAAGACCCTGTCTCAAAAATAAAGAATGTGTACACAGACTCTTACACATGAATGTTCATAGAATATTATTCGTAATAGCCCAAACGTAGAAGAGATACAACATCCACTAGATAATAAATGGATAAGGTATGGTGTATCCATATGACAGAATATTATTCAACCCTATAAAGGAATGAAGCATTGATAAGTCCTACTTGAATAAACCTCAGAAAACATTTTACAAAGTAATAGAAGCCATATATAAAAGTCACATATTGTCTAATCACATTTTTATTTATTTAGTCTTTTGGAGGCAGGGTCACACTATGCTGTTTAGGTTGGCCTTGAGCTCACTTTGTAGCCCAAGCTGGTCTTGAAATTGCAACTATCCTCTTGCCTCAGTCTCTCTCTCTCTCTCTCTCTCTCTCTTTTTTCTGTGGTACTGGGGATTGAACTCAGGATCCTGCACTTGCTAGGCAGGCACTTATTCTATCTCTCTAGCCCATTGCCTCAGTCTCTTGATTACCGGGATTACAGGTGTGCACCACCATGCCCAGCATGAATACATTTTTATATGAAATATCCAGAATTGGGAAGTACATGAAGATAGAAAGTAGATTGGTGGTAGTGAGAGCCTTTCTTAAAGAAAGAAAGCACTGAAGATGCAACTCTGGTAAACTACTCTTTGGTTTGATCCTCAGTACCATAAATACTGTAAATAAGTAAAGTGAACTTCTGTAGGGCTAGGGATATAGCTCAGCAGCACAAGTGCCTGCCTGGCACAGGCAAGGTCCTGAGGTCAATTCCTGGCACTCCCCCTTCCCCCCCACCAAAAAAAAAAGCCAACACAAAGTCAACTTTCTGGGATGTGAATTTTTTCAAAAAACAATCCGATGCAGTTTGAGTTAAAAAATTCTTCATAAAGTTGTAAATTATATTCAACAGTGGTGTATAATCATCTCTTAATGTTCTTTCAGCCATGGGCTAAATGAGAGAAGATTTTTTTTTTAAAATTTTGTGTGTGTGTGTGTGTGTGTGTGTGGCCAGCTCAGTCCACCAGGGGGCGGGCTGGCTGGCATGTGATGCTGGGGGATTGAACCGTGGTCCCTGTGCTTTTTTGCTAAGCTTGTTCTAAGTAGGTGCTTTAGACCACTGAGCCATCTCACCAGCCCCGAGAGAAGATTTCATAAATAAAATTTATGTGGATTGAAAAGATTTCTTTGGAGACAGGGTCTTTCTAGGTTGCCCAGAGTGGTCCTGAATGCTTAGCTCTAGAGATCATCCTGCTTCAGCATCCCAAGTAGTAGCTGGACCGTAGGAGTAGGTCATCACATCTACCTAGAAAAGTAATCTTTATTTTGTTTTTTTTGAGACAGGGTCTCACTACGTAGTGTAGGCTGGCTTGGAACTCTGAGTGATCCTTCTGCCTCAGTGTCCTGAGTGCTGTGATAGCAGGCATGTGCTACCCTGCTCAGCAAAGCATTCTTTATTTTGAAGTTAGCCTGCTTTCTGCCCCCATAGCAGTCTCTATGCCAAAGACAAATAATTTCAGTATTTTTAATGAAATATCTTACATGTGAGGATGAACACTTAAAAAAATAAAAATACTACCAATGACCCAGTTTAAGAAATACAACATGTGGCTTATTTTGAAATATCGTTTCCCCCTCCTATCTCAGCTGCCTGCTCTGTGTTGCCAGAGTCCTTCAGATACTGTTGGTAAGCCCCATTCTCCAAGGGAAGAGCTGGCTTGCCGTCCTTTATTTATACTAACCTTCGTTCCACAGTGGATGTGCTTAGTAAGTTACCAGAAAGCAAGTTCCTTAACTTGCTCCTGGAAAGAGATATGCATGGCCAATGATTATATGCATTTTAGATAGACTAAGCCTAATACCAGCTGCAACTCCCTTTGAACTGGCTTCTGTATGTGCGCTTGCTTAGGAGGAGGCTTGGAGAAAGACTGTCTCTGCCCTTTGTAACTTGCCCTTTGTTTTCACTCTGGTTAGGCAAGGGAAATGTGACGCTTCCAGCACTTCTTACGAATAATTAGCAGTGTGAGTAAGTGGTGAAATTTGGGGTGGGATGGGAGTTGAGGGAGCCTGCTGATCCAGAATTGGAAACAAGCTCTCTTTTGCTTTCCTTTGAGGTGCTGGGGTTTGAAGCCAGGGCCCCATGCACTATAGCGGAGCACTCTCCTCCAGCCCCACATAGCTTTGGGACTTGAGAGGATAAATAACTCATTTCTAGTAAGAGGCATAATTCTGTTTGCAGCAGAATGCGGAGGATGCACAGGTCAGATTGGACTTCTTTCTTGTCCTTAAGTGGGACTTATGAGTCTTATCTTATTAATCAATAGGAAAAGAAGTTTTATTACTGATGCAAGCCCTAAACACCCTTTCAACCCCAGAGGAGAAGCTGGCAGCTCTCTGTAAGAAGTATGCTGATCTCGTGAGTATTAACCAAGGGCAAAATGTATGTGTGCTTGATGGGCTTTTCATTGGTTTTTGTTGTTGTAAATAAGCTTTAAAAATATGATTTTGATGTATTTTAAATGTCAAATTATATTTTATTCCAGAATTGAAGAAGACAGTATTTATTTTGGTTTCTGGAAATAGCATCTTGCTAGGTAGCCCAGCCTGGCCTTGAGCAGTGATATCCTGCCTCAGTCTCCTAAATATTGGGATTGTAGTTGTGCGCTACCACACCTGGCTCTATTTTTATTTTTTATTTTTTTTTTTGAGGCAGGGTCTGGCTGTATAGTCTGGGTGGATCTTGAACTTACTGTGTATCCCAGGCTGCCCTCAAACTTGAGATGATCCTCCTGCCTCAGCTTTCTGAGTGCTTGGATTACAGGTGTGTACTGCTGTGCCTGGCTTGCCAGCTCTTAATTTTTTTTTTTTTTTTTTGAGATACGGTCTTACCAAGTTGCCAAGGCTCTGCTGGAACTTGTAGCCTTTCTGCCTCAGCCTCACAGAGTGCTAGGATCACAGGTGTATACCACCATGCCTGGCGCTTGGGGCTTTTTCTTGGTTGTGTGATTTACTACGCCATATATATAGTACATTATAGTCCTGAGCTGTAGCATATATTTTTGTCTTTTTCGAAGTTGGGTGTTGCTATGTTGCCCAAGCTGGCCCTGAATTTCAAATGATCCTCCTGCTCTGCCTCCCAGGTCACCAGAACTACATGTGAACCCACTGTGGCAGCTGGTATAGATTTTTTGGAACTGTATTGTACTTTCTAGAGCAGCCTCTTCATTGATGTGTTGTGATCCTCTAGAGGCCACTTGGTTGTACTGTAGTGATTTCTATAGTTCATTTTTCCTAAAGGAGTGCAAGAGGCAGAGGTTCTAAACATTTTAATTGGAATTGTGAGTTGGATGAAGTGGTCCAGTGAAACAATACTGTGTCTCAGAGAGTGTTTCGCATCTAGGGTATGCCAGCATTGTTTCTTCCATCTTCCAAAGAAATTGATCCCATCTAAAACTTTATTGTAGTCTATTTTATTGATTATCTTCATGGTATTGTGACAGCAGCATCCGCTTGGAAACCTGCCACTTTGTTCAGATTGAAGAATGGGAAAGTTAGAGCACTATGAAGAGGGGCTGGTGGGGTACTTGTACAATAAGCTGTTCAAGAGTGAATGCTAAACTTACTGTTCTCTGTGACAGACTTAGGGAAATTACTATTTGCAATTTTATGTAATTTTGGCTGTTGTTAGAAAAGTTATTCCATATTATAAACCATCGTTTTTGTCAGCAAGCAGCTCAGGGCAGTCAGTCCTGCTTATTTCTCAAAGAACAACAGTGTGACTTTCCCTCGGCTCACGGAGCGGACCAGGTTGCCCTCGTGGCCGGCGGTCAGCAGTGCAGTAGCTTCTGCTGTGCACCTCTGGGGAGCCCTGTGCCTTGGCAAGCGGGTTGCAGATGTCTTGGCCACAGAGGTGGTGCAAGTGCCGTGTGGACTTCTGGCTCAGGGAAGGCGTACTTCCACTAGCCTCGGAAGCCGGCCTCTGCTGCCACCCATCACGTAAGGACAATTGCAGAAGAAGTGCAGAAAATGACACGTCCACAAATGGGCAAAGCATGTCCTGTGCAGAAGACTAGGCCACGGAAAAGGCAGTGCAGGTGGAGCCATCTGAGCCAGCACTACCGGAGCAGCAGACAGCAGGTGCGGCGCAGGAGAGTGTGTGAGCAGTCAGCGGCTGCTCCCGGTGCCCACATGGCCTGTGGGCCCATGTGTCCAGCCTGGCCTGCAAATCCACATCTTCAGGAGCTCCTGGGCAACATCAAGGGTACTGCTGGACCTCAGGTCCCACTTGAAGTAGCACTACTCTTCGTGGTTTTGGTTGTTTGAATGGGTATGGTCCTCTGTATTAATCTTCAGACATGGCACACTGCAGACTTGCTTGGTGAGGATTCTATCTTTGCTATGCATTTGTGGTAGACATACCAAAGATGAAATGTGTAATGTCTTCAGAAAAAGCAATAAAGCTTTACTTGTTGAAACGACACTCATTTTCCTGAAGAGGTGTGGCATCCAGGTCGCATGGTGGTGAAGCCAGCAGGGAGTAGCCTTCTCATAGGAGCATTTGGAAAGTTTCATTTCTCACCCCGCCTGTGTTTTTTCCAGGATGCCCTCTGGCATTGTCACTGCTTGTCACACTGCCGTGTAGAGGTGTGGTGTGGAGCATGTGGGGCAAGGGAGACCGTATGGCCCTCACACCACATGGCAGGCAGTGCCAGTCACATGATTTTGCACTGTGGTCCTGAAGCACTTCCAATCTTATTCTTTTCCTTTTCTTATGTTTGTGTAGGATATTATTGTGTAATAAGGTTTGGTAGCTAAATCCCTCCCCTTTTTTGTCAAATATATTGGGTATATTGACCCGCTTATTCTATAAATTTTAAGTTTAATTTAGTAGTTAGATGGGGCTGGGAAGCACATTTTTTAAAAAATAAAACATCTTATGGAGGCTGGTCTTGAATTTGTTGGCTCCATTGATCCTCCATTTGACTTTGAAGGCTTTCATAGAATCTGGATGCATTAGGCTGGAGAGATAGCTCAGTGGCTCAAGTGCATGCCTGACAAGTGCAAGGTCCTGAGTTTGATTCCTGGTACAAAAAAAGAAGGAATCTGGATACATTTAGGGGAGAATACCATCCTTATGTTAGGGTTGGAACTTAAAAAGTTTATTCTTATGGAAAAAAATGAAACTCGCAACCAGGCATGGTGGCACATACTTATAACACCAGTCCTCTAGGAGGCTGAAGTAGGGGGATCTCAAGTTCCAGCCCAGGTTGGGTGACTTAATGTGACCCTGTCCCAAATTTTTAAAAATTTGAAAATGAACTAGGAATGTAGCTCACTGAGAAATCAGGCCTAATATGGCTTACTTGTGGTCTTAACACTCAGAAAGCTGAAGCTGTAGGATAACAAGTTCAAGAGCAGCTTTCGCTGTGTAATAGCAAGTTCAAGGCTGCCTTAGGTTACGTGGTGAGACTGTGTCTCAGAAAACAAAGCAAAACGTGAAAGCAAAGAGATATGAACTGAGGGAACATATTTCCTTTTAACAAATGCAGTGAAGATTTTGTGTCAGAAATACTTAATACCTACAGATAAGCAGGAAGAGGACTGTCACCCAGGGCAAAGTTGGGCAGAAGACTTGGAGAGGTGTTTCATGGAAGTAGAAAAGGATACAGTGATAACTTAAGGCCCATCAGCACAAATCAGGAAAATGCGGATGAGATGACAGTGAGAAGCCAGTTTTCGTCCATTCTAGTGGCAGGAACGAAGACATGGAAACATACTATGATTTGGGTGTGGGTCTGCATGATCTCGCACATACTGCTGTTGGGAACAAAATGTGCTGGCCACTTTGAAGAGCTGGTAATGTCACATGAAATCGAACATTCAGAACTCATTGCCCCAACTGTGTCCTAGGAAACACAAGAGAGTTTTGGTGCCACTGTGTGTCCTGACAAAGCCTGCCTGTGACCAGATGCCCACTGCGCAAGAAGGGCCGGAGGCAGGCTTGTGTGCAGTATGCAGGCCAAGTTGGTTATGCCTGGTTTTGTGTATGCTGACAAGCTAAGAATGGTTTCATATTTTTAGATGTTAAAAAATAAACAATACATGACAGAGACCATATGTGGCCCTGCAGTGCCTAAAATACTGACTTGCTGGCTCTTTACAGAAAAGTCTTCTAACCCGTGGTCTGAGCTACAGGCCAGCAAGGTCACTGAGCCCAAGAAACTGAGTTGTGTGAAGACAGGTAGCCACTTAAGTTTAATTAATAGAAAACAAGAGACAATAAATTCCTCAGCTGTGCTAGTCACAATAAAGTCACAATAACTAAAGCCTAAAAGGTTCGTTTGCTTTTTATTAGCATTACATGGGGAAATGAAATGACTTGCTTCCAAAGGGAAGCCAGGAATGCTGAGCACAGGATTCTGGTGTCGCGATCCCGGGCCGGGGGCGGGGCTAGGGTGGGGCTGCTGGGGACCCTGCACTGCTGCCCCAGGCGGCCATCAGGTGGTGGGCAACTTCAGTGGGAGGCGCTAGGGTGTTTCCTGTGCACCGGCGAGTACAACGCCTGGAGGACGCTTGGTGTGCTTGGCGGGCCACACGATGGCGCTCTTGCTCTTGAAGTTGTGACTCAGCATCGTATCCTTCCCCAGTAAGAGACCTGCGGAGATCAGTGAGGCTGCCATCTTATCTGCTATGGATTGAACCATGAAATACACTCATTTGCTTCAAACTTCAACTCGTAGCCTTTTTCCTCACAAAGAACTGAGTGCTGCTTACTGAGTTCTAGATTCTCACGATGATTTCAGTACCATAGCCTGTGGTGTTTAGAAAAAGAAAACTCAGTGTTAATTCCTGAAGTATCACTTCTTTTAAATGAGAGACATAAAGCACAATAAAAGCAGTTTTATATTTAGATTTCAGCTGTCTTTGTAGGGCAAGGTCCAGACAGACATGCAGCAGACCGTTCAGGACACTGGCGTGGGAGCCATGTGTGGCCTGGCTTCTGTAGGGCTGGGCAGGTCATTTCCTCAAGAATAGCCCGAATGCCAGTGGAGCCCTGCCAGAGGCCTGGGACCTTCTGGGATGGCAGGTGCCCTGTTGGAGGGTGGCCTGAGTTTAGAACTCAGAGCTGGACATGGAGCCATCCCCATGTGACCTGGGAGTCACTGAGTTGGAGTGAGAAAGCTCTGATCAGTGTCTGAAGTTGGGCAAGGTGACAGAATGAAGGATCCTGGCCAGCTCAGTGGGGACACCAAGGAAGCAGTGATGCAATTGTGAGGGTCACATCCCTATGGCACTCTGTCCTAATTATGGAATCCTGGGCAGTGCAGTAAAAGTCTGGGCTATAGATGTCTTCTGTTTTAAAAAAAAATTGATAATAAAGCTAAGTGTGGGTAATAAAAGGTGGTGAAAAGTAAATGTATCTAAATGCAAAAGGAAAAAGCCCCATGATCACTTCCACCTACCCTGGACTCGCTTACTTCCCCTGTTGCAGCTGGAAAAGAGGAGGTGGGCAGTGTTCCGTGGCTGGAAGCAATTTAACTGAAATACTGCAGTACACCGTCCGGCTTTGTGTTTGCTGCTTGGGGTACACGCGGGGCCTCGAGCTGCTCAGCAAGTGCTTCCCCCTAAACTTTGCCCCAGCCCCAGTGTTTGGCTTCGTGAAGAGTGGGCGGCTTTTCCTCCTGGCAGAGACTGAGCTGCTACCATCCTTCCTAAATGTAAAGTGCTTGTTGATTGCAGCTGGAGGAGAGCAGGAATGTTCAGAAGCAGATGAAGATTCTGCAGAAGAAGCAAGCCCAGATCGTGAAAGAGAAAGTTCACTTACAGAGCGAACACAGCAAAGCTATTTTGGCGAGAAGCAAACTGGAGTCTCTTTGCAGGGAGCTTCAACGTCACAATAAGACCTTAAAGGTTAGTTGGTTTTTCTGGTTTGCAGGAGGCACTCTGCTGCCTTTATAATCACCTTGTCCCATTTGAAGGAAATACATGTCAGCACGTGGAGAGCAGGACACACCTCCTCTCTGTCGTGCCTGGGCTGACCCTGGGTGTGTGGCCAGTGTGACGTAAGACTGATGACTGAAAATTGCTCCATGTATTTGAGTTTCCTGGGAAGCGTTAGTTACCTCCTGATTGCTCACCACTCACGGGAATAGCCGGGACTGCTGTTGACACCGCAGCTCTCCTAAAGCCGTGGGCTGGGAAGCTCAGAGGGGTTGCTTTTTTGCTGAGCAGTGATGTGGCTAACCCCTATGGATAGAAGCTGCTGGGAAATGAGAGAACAGTGAGAGACCCGAGTCTAGGCTCTGAAGAGAGCTGTAGTAGCGCTCCGGTCCCCGCCTGGCCGCAGCTGCCTGCTGCTGAGTGCCTTTGCAGCAGTTCTCACACCTCGCTGTGACTGCGAAGGGAGAACCAGGGGTGTCCAGAGCCGGGCCAGCATGCACAGGGCAGGAGAGGCAGAGCCGAGCCTTGCCGAGATGATCTCCACCTGTCCTCATCTCGTCCTCCTTCGCAATTCCTTGGCTTAAGTAAAGTGGGTGGGGTTGTTTGTCCCATGACAGGTCATTTTGAGTGCACTGATCTATTTAAACATGTAAGGGTCTTTTTACACTTGTAGTTTTCACAGTAAGCATTCCACTTGCCCCTTGTCCCATGGAGAGTGGGGAGGGCTCTGTCCCTTTGGGTTGAGCTGAGGTGACAGCAAGTGGGAGCTGACTATGGAGAGAATCCCCAGACCTATAGCTCAGCGCAGTGGCTTTCGGTGCTTAGAGTAGAGCAGGATAGTTTGTGTCATGTTACTGTGTCTCCGTGGTAAGAGCAGCTTGGTTTTAAATGAGAGCCTTAAAAAATAATAAATAAATAAATAAATGAGAGCCTTTGGGGAGTAAGTGGAGCTCAGAAGCAGCCTTTCCAGTAGCAATAATGAGCCTACATCACAGCAGCTGCTTCTGTGAGCCTCTTATCTGTAGGCCCACATGGTTAACAGACATTATTTTGGACACCAAGGAGGAAAATATGCAGCAGGCACGGGAGGAGGAAGAACGGCGTAAGGAGGCAACGGCACATTTCCAGATGACTTTAAACGAGATCCAGGCCCAGCTGGAGCAGCATGACATCCACAACGCCAAGCTCCGCCAGGAGAACATGGAGCTAGGGGAGAAGCTGAAGAAACTCATTGAGCAGTACGCACTGAGGGAAGAGGTAGGGTGCCTCCCTGGCCAGCCCAGTGCAGCAGATGTGCTCACAGCCAGTGGCTCCGGAGCTTCTGGATGTGCCTGGGGGAGGGATGCCCCTCTGAAGGGAGGGTTCCCGATGAATCCCTGGAGAACCAGTGAGTGTCACAATCGTTGATCCTTGCATAAAATCTGCGAGGTGGCAGCTTTCACGTAGCCTTTTCCTTATCCAGATTTACAAGGGGTGTTTGGCCCCTAAATGCCCTGGACAGTAGCCACTACCGTCACAGTATAGCCATGCTTTACTTGTTCTGTCTTTTGAGACAAGGTCTTGTTACGTTGGCCTGGTTGGTCATGAATACTTGGGATCAAGTGATCCTCCTGCCTCAGCTTTCTGAGTAGCAGAGACTATTGTGTGCTGCTGCTCCTGTACCCAGCTCCAGATTGTTTTGTACGAGGAATTGAACTCAGGACCTCGTACTTGCCAGGCAGGTGTTGTGCTGCTGAGCTATAGCCCTAGCCCCCAGCTCCAGATTTAAAGAATGTTTTTTTCTTTTTGGCAGAACCAGGGATTGAACTCAGGCCCTTGTGGTTGGCAGGGAAGCGCTTACTCTATTGAGCCATCTCCCCAGTCCCTAGAGTTGAGATGGACTTTTTGGGGGGGGGGGCTGGCTCAGGATGCCTTCAGGGCAGGTCTGGTAAGACTTGAGGATCTTGGGATCGAACTGCAGCATTATGAGCCTGACTGCTTTAAGCAGTCACTTAAACAACTGAGCTAAGGGGAAGGCCCCCCCCCCGCTTCAGATTTAAAAACAAAAAACTATATTTGTAGTGTGGGGATCAGATGTGCATCCTCCTGTGTGCTGGGCTCATGCTCTGTTGAGCAACACCCTAACCATGGCTTTTTTCCTGTTTTTTGAATTTGCCTTTCACTTATTTTTGGTGTTGGGATCAGACCTAGGGCTGTGCGTGTGTTAAATGTGTGCCCACCTGCTGCACTAAACCCCAACCCTATGATTTTATTTTTGAAGGATTGTTTTTTGTATGTGTGTAGTATTGGGAATTGAATTCAGGACCTTGTGCCTGCCAGGCAGGCACTTGTGTCGCTGAACTATATCCCCAGCCCCTGATGATTTTTTTTTTTTTTTTGGCGGAACCGAGGATTGAACTCAGGCCCTTGCGCTTGCCAGGGAAGCGCTTATTCCACTGAGCCATCTCCCCAGCCCTGATGATTTTATTTTTAGAGTTTCATACCATTTAAGAGAAAAAAGAAGCTACCTTTAGCCCCTGGTGCACACTGCAGCACAGATTAGTGGAAGGGGTCAGGGTTCTTGCCTCCGGTGAAGGCTCCCTCACACTGGCCAGCAGCATCAGGGAGATCACAGGTAGAGTCCTGCTGAACAAAACTGCCTGTGCCTTTCAGGCAGTTTGTGGCCTCACATGGGTATATTTAGCTAGATAAGATGGTGGCGTCTCCTTCCTACCCAGCTTTCAGGTTTATATTTACAGTATTACAGACCTGCAAAAACTTAAGATTTCCTTTTGATCACTCACATATTTTTTTTCTTTTTTTATGGTACTGGGGATTGATCTCAGGAACTTGCACTTGCCAGGCAGGCACTTATGCCACTGAGCTATATCCCAACACACTCTCATATTTTTTAATACTAAGGATTCATTCTCTCTCTGTCTCTGTCTCTCAGTTCTTTGAGACAAGGTCTCACTATGTAGTTTTTATTCTATTCTATTTTAGGTACCAGGGATTGAACTCATATCCATGCCCTTGCCAGTCAGGTGCTATGCTGCTGAGCTATATCCCTAGCCCTCACTATGTAGTTCATACCGGCCTTGAACTCGCTTTGTAGCCCAGGCTGATCTGAAACTCAATGATTTTCCTGTGTCAGCCTTCCAAGTGCTAGGATTACAGGTGTCCACCACCACGTCCAGCTTTGTTTTTCCTTTCTTTTTTTGTATCTTAGGGAAGGGTCTACAGGTTGTTCAGGGTCTCACTACTAGATTAGACTCATAGTGATCTGCCTGTTTACAGCCTTCCAAGAACTGGGATTACAGATGCATGCCACCACGCCCAGTTTCAATTGCCAACTCGGTCGCCCTGGGGGCAGGGCCGGAGCAGCAGGCCATGGGATTAAACCCCAGGCCCCTGCATCTGCTTGCAGGCGCTTTAATCTGCTGAGCTATTTGGCCAGCCCTAAAACTTGAAAAGGATTTTTTTTTTGGCTGGCTTAGGCTGCCTTAAGGGCGGGTCTGGTAAGGCATGTGGAGCTGGAGATTGAATCCTGGTATCCTGCGCCTGACTGTTTGCATAAATACGTATTTAAACAACTGAGCTAACTGGCAGGGCACCCCGGCTTTTGAAGTGTGTTTATTGAAGAACTTTTTTTTGCAGGGGGCAGGGGTCTGGGAGGTTACTTTACTTTTATTAGATTAATACAGCCCTATTTTTCTTAAATGATTTTTATAGTTTTGTTGTATAGTAAGTGACAGTATACCTCATCACCTTTGATGTAGCAAATTCGAAACTCAAGCTTAAATCGTATTTCTGCTTTTAATTCCCTTGAATGTGATGAGTGGCCTTTCTTTGAGCAGGGATAATGAACAGTGGTCACACCATTTGCCACTCTCGTCAGATGGTAGGCCTTGCCTGGCTCATACAGCCTACTGTGACTGGGAGAGGTCTGTTTCTGCAGCAGCATGGCTCTGAGGATGAAGCTCTGGCCACTTTATTTTTTTATTTATTTATTTTTTTTTGGCGGTACCAGGGATTGAACTCATCTGGCCACTTTAGAGTTCATCCCTAGCCACATGACCATACCATGACCAGTGTGTGTCAGGCACAAGGTCTCCTCTGTGCTTCTACCATTGCAGCACTGGCCTGGCTCATGCAAGTGGGTATCGTTATCTTGCCACCTAGGTCCCCAGTGCAGGCTCTCAGAGGCCATGAGGCAGCCGGAATGTGAAGGAACGGGCCATGCAAGGGGGCTGCTGTGAGGGCTATGCACAGAGAGTGTGTTCCTGGCATGGGATGGAGTCATGGAGAAATGGGAGAGGCAGACAGAAGGGATTAAGGGTAGGATACCTGCACTTCCTCATGTGCTCCACTTTCTCATCTCTCTCTTGATGCATTTGGAACCTTATTTTTAGGGTATACAACTGGGTCTGGGACTGTGAGGCCGCTGTGGGGATGCACAGCCCTGCTATGGGCTGGGCCAGATACTCGGGAGCGCTGGCTGTGCACTTTCTTTCAGAAGTGACAGAGGCTTTCGCTCTTCCCTCAGCACATTGACAAAGTGTTCAAGCATAAGGAACTGCAGCAGCAGCTTGTGGATGCCAAACTTCAGCAGACGACACAGCTGATAAAAGAAGCTGATGAGAAGCACCAGAGAGAGCGAGAGTTTGTAAGTTTAGTTTCTTTCAAACAACAAGAAAGCATTGCCAAATTGTAAAGAAAACCACTTAAAACATTTATATTTACTCCGTATTTAATGTTGCACCCGGGGCATGCTAGTTAGCTTTTTGCTGCACAAAGCCTTTGCCTGTTTATTTTTGTTTTAACATTTTATACAGAAAAGGTACTGGTGATGTTGGACCATGTCATTTGAAAGACCTGCACTTGTCTAGTTTTTCTGTACTTAGAATATTTATTTTACTGCTTAGCAGGTTTAAGAAAAATTTGGCCATTCACACACACAAATAAATAAACAAATAAACAAACAAATAAAAAAAAAAGAAAAATTTGGCCATTCAAATGAACATCAAACTTACGAAATACAGATTTCCTAGCTCTACCTCAGATTTTGTTTTTCAAATTGTCAAACTAGGGAAGCCTTTACTGTGGTGTAAGTTTTCATAACATGTTCACCAAATTCTCTGTGCTCTGGTCCCTCAGCATTGCTCTTGGCATGCGTGTTCAGATTCTGTTGCCCATCAGTATATGAAGATGGTGGCATCTGATTGGGGATAGACTTTGAACCACTGCAAATTCAACTCTCTGTGCTTTTCCAGAGCAGTGACACAGGGAGAAATGGTTAGAACATCCACCAAAAAGACCCCACAGTGGCCCTCATGGTGCTGGCATGCTGTGTGGAGGGCCAGGAGATGCTTTGCGTACATGCATTCCTGCTGCGTCCTCCCGCAGGTCCTGCCAGTGTAGACATTGTTCTGCTGATGAGTGGCTATCATTTCTGAAGATAAGAGTGTACATTTTACACACACACACACACACAGAGTTATGAGCATGTACTTTCTGGTTGGTTCAGTAGGACTTCTTAAGGCTTCTTTGGACTGTATGTCCATTTTACTTTAGGCACTGAATTTCACAACTGCCTACTGTGCAACTTTACCGTATCAGTTTCATGGAAACTGAGATATATAAATGAAATCTCCAAGGGCCAGGGATACAGCTCAGTGGCACTGCACCTGTGAGGCAAGTGTGAGGTCATGAGTTCTATTCCTGGTACCAAAAAAAAAATGGAAATCTCCCATCCTTCCCTCCTGTTTACAAACAATGTATAGAAAACAGGTTCTGGATTTCATTACTGTGCTTCACACCTTTTGACCTGGTCTCATCTTCCTCTCAGGGAGTAGCAGGCTTTTGTCATGTAAGTAATGTCAGGCTTCCTAGGTATGTTTTCTGCTAATACTAGACATGTAGATATTTTTGCCTAAAATACGACTTAATCTGAGCTTTGTGAGTGTCTTGAGGTCTTGGGTCCCTTTTCCACTTGAGCAGTAAGAGAGTGGTCCTCCGTCCCTGAGTGTCAGCAGGTGGGACCAACTGGAGATGGCAGGAAATGGCCATCTGCATCCAGTGTTCTTGCTTAGACTGAGAAGGGTGCAGCCTGAGTGTGTGGTCGTTTACTACTAGTATTGCCAGAATGTTTCTGTTTTCCAGTTACTGAAAGAAGCAACAGAATCAAGGCACAAATACGAACAAATGAAACAGCAAGAAGTACAGCTAAAACAGCAGGTAACTGGACAGCAGGGACAGAAGTGTAAGGAAAGTCATAGGGCTCATTTGCCACTTACCTCGAGTGTCCTGTCACTGTAAGGGGATCTCAGTTTCCCAGTCAGAGCTGGTCCAACTGAGGAAGAAGTTCACATGTCTCTCACGGAGGTGTCTTATTCTTTTCAGGTGACCAGCTTATCTCCACTTGAGGAGGACTTGCCTGGTTTTAGTGTTGAAAGTCCTGTGTCCCAGAAACTTCTGCTTCCCTACCTCAGGCAGACTGGGACAGCTGGTCACAGAGCCTCCACTGTCCCCTTTGCACAATACTAGATACTTCATTTCTCAATCTGTTCCCTCCTGTCACCTAATTTGCCACTTAAGGAAAATGAATAGATTTTCAGTACTACTTTTTTGGTATCAAGTGGAATTAGGAAATCACTGAAGAAGTCAAGGTACTCTTTTGACCTATAAAATGGTGGTCTCCCAAGTGAGTCACTAGCCCAACCCCCAACGGAAAGAGACCCTGTCCTGTATTCATGCCCACTTACTCCGTGACTCACTTCCCCATTTGGTCCTGGGCGTAATCAATTTTACCTGAGCAGTGGTGCTTGTAATCTCATTGGTTGACCATAGTTTTGTCCCACCTCACATCCACCTAAGTTCCCATTCTCTCCACCTTAGCCCCACATAGTTTTACACTATAAAAGTCCCTGGAAGAGACAGCTTCCCGGGGAACAACCCTCTTGGGCCCCCCTCCGTCCATCTCTTGGACAGGAGCTTTCTTTCCCTCAATAAATATATTCTGTTCTTTAAAAAAAATAAAAAAATGGTAGTCTCATATAGTTTAATGTAGTGACTGGAATTTGTGTTCTGTGCATGAACCACACAGCCTTCATGGCATGAACTTTGGAGTGGCGCACTGTTTGGCTACCCTTTGCAGTGCAGGCCCTATGAGCCTCTGTCACAGTCTGAGGCTGTCTCCTTAACTAAAGTGTAAGAAGGACTTCTGTCTTTCAAAACAGTACTCCTTTTTAGCTAGCTAGATTATGTTGTTGGGTAAAGGTGCGCCTTGGTTTTGAAGTTTTAAGAACATTAGTTGGAAAATTCCCTGAATCATGAGGGCTAGCACAAGCCTCCATGAATGTGGCCTCCAGAACAACTAGCAGTGGGGCTGGAGCTGGCCCAGCAGGGCAGCAGCAGTCCCAGGAGTTCCCTCAAGTGTTCTGTGAGGCAGGAATCGAGCCCCTTCTCCCCAGCCCTGTGTAAGGAGGCCAGTTGGGGAGGAGGACTTGTTTCTCTCCTGCTGCACGTGGCCATCCTGCCCTCTCACCTTGCAGCCCTCCCTGGCTGGCCATCTCTTGCTCTTCCGGTTAGGCCTGGGCCAGAGTTGCCCTGCAAGAGGGTTGTTATTAGTGGCCACCATGCTGGGCTTTTCCCTGGGTACTGGTCTGCAGCAGCTTTTGTCCCCACTGCTAGAAGGGCTCCCTGCTAATGCCGACCCCAGCCAAGGAGGCCTTGTCAGTGTGGGCTATTCCCACCACTGCCCTCCCCATCCCTGCTGTGCTGCCCCCAGGAGCCTTTGCCCTCTTTCCTCCCCAAGATTGCCAAGTATTCTGTGCTTCTGTATTGTGACAGCAGTGTGGCCCCAGAGGCAGTCTCCACTGAGCTCCTCAGCCCTGTGAGGTGCTGGGCCTCCCTGCAGAGCTATTTGCCTGTGCCCTTGGCCTGCCTTCTGCTTGTAATGCTGGGTGACTGGGGAGAGCCGTGCTTGCTTTGCACTCTGCTGGCCTTGGTGGGGTTTCTTCCCTCAAAGGTAGAAGTTCAGAGAAAGATTTGGGTTGCTGCTTTGGGTTTTTTCTCACCTGTCCTGGCTGAACACCCCTCCCCAGCTGCCTCCCGCGGCTCTGGCCCCATCCCTGCCCATGCGCAGGGGGCAGGTGCTGGCTAAGACACCTTTTCCTTCCCCAAGAACAGTTGTTCTTGTGGAGCAGAGGGGTAAAGGGCTGTCGTGCAGGGCTCACAAGGTGGAGCAAGTGGGTCTGCATGTGAAACCCGACAAATAGCAGAACTCCCCAGGGATTCATGCTGTCTGCCTGCAGTCCAAAGACTGCATGCGGTGGTTCTTTTTTCTGTCATGTAACAGTAACGGGACTAACCATATTAGATTTTGACAATTTCAGAATCTGAATTGTTTATCTGGAACTCAGTCTCTTGCATTTTTTTCTCTAGCTTTCTCTTTATATGGATAAGTTTGAAGAATTCCAGACTACTATGGCAAAAAGCAATGAATTGTTTACAACCTTCAGGCAGGAAATGGAAAAGGTATCTGTATGTTTTTTATAGACTGTCACATAAAAAGGACTTTAGATTTGCCCTTTCAAGTGTGTTTAATACTTGGATGAACTTAATGTTTAACACCATCTTCATTTTATCTGATTCTCCAGTGGAATATTCAGTCATCTTGACCTCGGTGTATCTATCCTGAGTAGCTAATAGGTTGCTATGCTCTTAGAATTCTAAGTTGTAACAGTGATTGCATTGATTAAATACAGTTTGTAGTTAGGAACAAGGTGGCTTTTTGTTCACTGTTTTAATTGCTTGGGAAGATCACTCTTCAGTCTTCTTATAACAAAATTTCTGTCCTTAAGAGATTAAAGGCATCTGTGCTTAGAAGACTACACATTTTGCTGTTTCCACTTTAACATTTTTTCTCTTATTTTACACTCAATGAATCCTTTCCTTTTCTTTCCAAGCCAAACCATTCCTTTGGCTTTTGTTGTATTTTCCTGCTTGCATTAAGCAAAAAAGATGTCCTTGATATCAAGCTAAAGAGCAGAAAGTTACCACGGTAAAAGACACTGTAGTTAACGCCCTGAGTGCTGTGCTGTCCCCACTTTTGAGCACAGGGACCCCGTCCTATCGTGACGCACATCATACATGCTGCCTTCTGCAGCAGCTCTGGAGTCCTGTCCCAAGGGCCTTTATGAGGTGAGAGCAGAAAGCCAGCGAGTGCTGGTGCTGAGCACCACCCACCTTGGAAAGGCAGACTGGAAAAGCATCATGGGTGTCCTTATCCACCGTAGTCACCAAATCTGGCACTGTGACTTCTGACTTTTTCCCCTAAATCAAAAGGACATGAAAGGCAAACACGAATCCCTTCAGGACACAGAGGCAGCCATGACAGAACAACTAAAGACACTCATGAAAGAATTATTTTGGAACTGCTTCACAAAATATTTAAAGGATAAATGACAGTGTCTTACATTGTAATAAATCTAAAATAAAATGTAAATATTCACTGTATTTTTTGATAACACCTCTTTGAAGCCCGTCTTGCTCTCCCTTTTTTGAGATAGGGTACTAAATTGCCCATGCTGGGCTTGAATTTGCCATCTGCTTGCCTCAGTATCCAAGAGCCAAAATCTATTGTTATATCCACACATACCCATTTGTTGTTTTCTTAGAGCCAAAATCTTACTATGTAGTTCAGGTTGGCCTTGGACTGTATACCCAGGCTGGCCTTGAACTCTGAGTGCCTCACCTGCCATCCAATCTCATTTTACTTAGTGACTTCCTTTTAGATAGGACACTTTTGTTTTTCTTATGAGAATGTGATCTCAGTGTGTTGCCCAGACTCGCCTTGGCCTCCTTCTGCCTCAGCCTCCTAGATAACTGGAACTACAGTTACATGCTATGCTAGCATAGCCAGCTAAAATGAAAGCTTTAAAAAAACTGTGTCCAGACAGCAGACCTAACTTCAGCCATACTAATAATATTAAAGTTATATGGATTAAATAAGCAATTAAAAATTTGGTTTTGAGGACAGTGGCACCTGGCACTTGCAAGCATTCAGTAGGTAGCAGCTATGACTTAGTCTTGTACAGTCACTGAACTTGTCCTTGCTTTTCTGTTCCTTCCTGAAACATGTGAACTTTCTAGATTCCATGAGCTGGCCTGGGCTCAGGTTTTTACCTGGAACCATCTTCATTTTGTGTGATTTTTAATTCATTTTTTTTTTTTGAGACAGGGTCTCACTTAATTCAGGCTGGCCTTGAACTCACTTTGTAGCCTAGGCTGGCCTTGAACTTCTGTGGTGATCCTCCTGCCTCAGCCTCCCAAGTGCTGGGATTACAGGCGTGCGCCACCACGCCCGGCTTGGAACCATTTTTATACCTGGGATTCTAGTGTGGCCCTGGGCAGTAGGTTCCTGTGGCCAATGATCCTTGCACACGACACTCCAGGGGGTGGCAGAGCTCAGGACTGGCCTGTTCTTCTGTTAGTGGCTACAGAGGGCACCAGAACACTCTTAAGTTGCCTGACTGAACAGCGTGGCAGTCACCTATGGCTAGTTCCCCTGCCAGCACCAGGCCCAGAGCGGGCAAGGATATCGTAAGGTGGCTAACAGGCGGTGTCAGTCTCAGGTTCAGTTTTGGAAATGTGAGCTCTCCTGGCAGAGGCCTGAGAATTTACCGTTTTAGACCCACTTTTCTTTAGCAAACCTGAAGTGAAAGGGCCTTGCTCATTGAGAGGGTGAGCGCAACATGTGGAACTTTGCTGTAACTACAGCCTTAACTCAACTGATGGTGGCAGAGGTTGTGGGAAAGCACCAGTACGTCATCTCATTTTTTGTGGGCCCGAGGAAATGACCAAGAGGCTGAGGAGTTAGACTGTGGACAGGCAATCCACATACATGGCCACTTTGCCACACTGCTGGTGGAGGAGGAGCACTCACCTCTTGCTGCCTCTTGGTGTCGTGAAGGCATCACGCCTGCCCCAGCTGCAAGTGGAAGAGCACGGTGCAGCGTTGCCTCTGGAAGCTGATTTGAGCTAAGCTCTGCTGCCCACACAGCAGCAGCTGTTACGAAGGTGCAGGCATTGATGAGGGTGTCATGACAATCACACATTTTGTGTGTGTGTGTGTGTGTGTGTGTGTGTGTGTGAGAGAGACAAGGCCTCTCCGTGTAGTCTAGGCTGGCCTAGAACTCATGGTGGTTTGCCTCTGCCTTCTGAGGGCTGGGATCACAGGCGTGTGCCACCACACCCAGCTTCCAAACATTTTGTGTGTGTGTGCAGGGGGTGGGGGGACAGATATAAAAATGGAATTTGGATCTTATACTTGCAATTGTGTTGATTCACAGATGACGAAGAAAATTAAAAAGCTGGAAAAAGAAACAATAATATGGCGCACCAAGTGGGAAAACAATAATAAAGCACTTCTGCAAATGGCTGAAGAGGTGAGAGGGTTTCCTCTGACCAATGCCCATTCCTAGTCCTGGGGACTCCTCAAAGTTCAGGTGTTTATCTGGGCAGGCTCATGGCAGTCGGTAGGTGGCAGTGGACCAGAGAGA
The DNA here is from genome assembly GCF_000260255.1 of Octodon degus. Taxonomy (NCBI): domain Eukaryota; kingdom Metazoa; phylum Chordata; class Mammalia; order Rodentia; family Octodontidae; genus Octodon; species Octodon degus. The sequence continues at coordinate 9,784,719 of NW_004524645.1, forward strand.
ACCAGTGTAGGACACTGCCTCTCTTACAGGCCAGGGTGGGGCTTGGTAGCCTGGCGGGCCCTAGCTTGGGCAGTACCTTTTTCACTGTACTGTCGTCATCTTCAAAGGGCAACTGACACTTTTTCTGCTGTTTTAAGGTGACAGGTATAACTTGTAAACTTTGCATTTCCCATCTTAAAGTCATTTATTCTGTCTACTATCCTAGTGACAGAACTCTTTTAACAGTTGACAGTACAGAATGCTTTAGAAAGTGACTTTGAGAGTGAATTTAATCTTGCCCCATGGAGCACTTGCTGTGTCACCAGGATGTGGTGACGCTGCCAGGCCACCACACCAGCAGTGCCTGAGCAGCTGAGCAGGGTATGTGTTGCGTGTATAGGTTACTCCTGACTTCCATGGAGAGGTGGCTGACTTCATTTTGTTTTGTTTTTTTTTTTAAGAAAACTGTCCGTGATAAAGAGTACAAGGCCTTTCAGATAAAACTGGAACGCTTAGAGAAGTTGTGTAGAGCTCTTCAAACAGAGAGAAATGAGCTCAATGAGAAGGTGGAAGTCCTGAAAGAGCAGGTCTCTGTCAAAGTAGCAGATGGGGACTTGGTGGCACCCACGCCACAGCCCTGCACCGCCCTGGCCCTGGATGCTCACAAGGAGCTGCACACGTCCTCGCGAGGATCCCTGGGTGCGCAGCTGCAGGCAGGGGTGACAGGTGCAGGTGGGGGCAGTGTGCTATACAAGCCCCGGGGTCCCACTCCTGGCCTCGGAGCCCCCGGCATCGAGTCTGTTGACTAAGGTGAAATGTGCTCACTGCGATGTGGAGAGATCTATTTTGTGTATAACTTTCTCTGTTAGTAGTAACTATTGGTTTTGTGGTGAAAATTTTCTTACTTTTTCTACCATATCTGTATTTTCTTAGAACTACTGGATTTATGTGGTACAGGAGGCTGCTTAGCAGTTTTGAATAGTTTTATTCTATAAATTCCTGTCAGCTATGTTGCACATCTGCCTCAGTTTCCCCTTCATTGGAATGCATGTATTCACTGCCTTTTCTTTCTGCTCCTTGCATATAATTTTCCTAAATAGTTTCACTCAAGACAGGGTTGACCATCCCAAGGGAACTCTGTTGTGAAAATACAATTAAAACATTTTGGATCTCCCATTAATATTATTTAAAAATATGCCAATATGATCAGTTTTGTCTAATTCCATGTGAAAAATAAAACTCTAGTGTTGGGTCAGATATAAAGATAGCATATTTGATTCAAATCAGCTTTTTGGTATTTGTATCTCTTGACAAAACAAGTTGGCCACAAGCCTTAACCACCAGGTTTTGGCAGAACATGTACAGTGTCATTTGTGAACAAAGCAGTATGCAGCAACAGACACAACACTGGGCTCAGTGTGCATGTGACTCCAGGTAGCTGCTGCTTTTGTTCCAGGTTAGAACCTGGCATGCAGTGTGGCCTGAGTGAGGCAGCCCCACTCAGCTCAAGGTGACACCCGGGTGTGTACTTCTACACTTGCACAGAAGGCCGGGTCTTTGGCTGGCGGCTCCCAAGTGTGGTTAAGACAAGAAGGACAAACTCTTGTGGCTTTCGCTAGGCAAAAGTTCCTCTGCCACCTTGTGGCTACTTTAATGTTGGTGTCCATTTTCACAAGAGTCCAACTGGGAAAGTATTCAAATTTTTGGTTTTCTTAAAAAGGGAATATAAATTAGGGATTGCATTAAGTGCAGAGTGATTTCACTTCCAAAAGAGAAAACACTGGAAAACCAGCATCTTTACCTTGGGAAAACTTGGCAGAGTGTCACATAGTCAGGATCTGTAACTTGGCTCTCAAGTCTGTTTCTCCTTTCTTCATTGCTTTTTTTTTTTTTTTTCAAAAGAAAGAAAAACCAGTATTATCACGATCTCTATGCTTGGAATGGGGAAATTTTAGAATTAAGCACATTAACTTTTGAATTGGTTCTTGAAATTCTGTTTCCTTCAGTGTTGACTGTAGCTCTATTAGGCACATGAGCACTGCATCAGGCTGCCCAGGAAGCCTGGTGTAACTGCGCTGGAATACTTCACAAAATAAAGGGTTCTGCTAGAGCTGATCTTGGCACATTCCACTGGGAACTATCAAACTGACACCTGTCAAACTGCTTACTGGACTGAATAATCTCCATTTTGTCCAGTTAAAATAGTTTTGTTAAAAGTTTTATTTGTAAAGTCCTGTCACATTCCTGGTCTAAACTGGGCTGAAAAACTTGAAAATTTCTAACAGATGGGTAATAGTGCCTGGAGTGTCTGTCTGAGCTTTACCATCAGGCTTGTTAATCAAGGGGCAAGCTGGTGGAGAAGCAGTGCAGAGCACAGTAGGTTATCTGATGACCCCATCACTATGAGCTGGAAGCCCAACAATCTGCTACCCAGCAGCCTACTATAAACACCTTCCCCTCGAGCTACTGCTGGAACCCTGGACTCACTTCCGGGGGGAGGGTGTGTGAAGGTATCTATCAGAAACAATCTACCTTAAAAATCAGTACTAATGATCACATTTTACACAACTCTGCTGGATATATCACTCTTAACATTTTACCAAGGCATGTGTGTTGTGTAGGTCACCACACTCTTTGTGGTGCCTGTCCTGTGTGGAAGACTGTAAATCTTGGACCTGTTGCATTTTTCAAGGGCTTTATAAAGCAATGTGATTAACAGTACTTGGCCTGCTGCTTTTGGCTTACATGTATTTTTTGCTAGATGCTACCATGCCATTTAAAGGATATGGATTCTGCCTGGGAACTCATTCAGAACCATACCTACTACCCTGTGAATAGGCAAAAATGGGACCCTGAGGACACCCCTCCTCTGAAGTGATTGCCCCAGCAGCCCAGTGTTGTGGCTTCATAGCACACCCCATATCTCCTGTGTTCTACAACACTGTAACACTACTAGGCCGGCCCAGAAAGGTCAACACTTAACATCACGCCAACTGCCTTGGTGCACCATCTCCATGTGTTGTTATAGTGGCAACAGACCCCCTGGTGTAGGAGAACTTGGGTCTTAGGTAACGGACCGTTTCACCCTGACTTGTAGGAGTATGTTTCTTGGTCTCGACATCAGTATGTTTTAGTTATGTATGCAACTGCCTTTACTACACCTGGCTATCACAATTCAATTCTCAGGTGTTGCAGAAAAATCTACCTCTTTCAGACTGTAGATGGAAATAACTGTGAAAAAATGATGCAGATATCTCTAGTTTGTGCTAAACACACTGCTTTATTTTTACAGCCCACGTCTTTCATGAGGATACGAATTGTTAAGAGGCAGTCTTGTTTTGCTTTTCAAAGACATTTTGTAGATTTTTCACTAATGTGAATTGATTTTATCTACTCGATTCTGTATAGATTAAGTAAATATGTATGATGAATTTAACAGCTTCTGTGTATTCTTTTGTTACCCATGTGGCCCTAATTGCCCAAGTCCAAAGGTACCATTTTATCCATTTCTGTTCAAGGGAGGGAGGGGAGAACTACAAGTACATACAGCCATCCCCCCAGCTTCCAAAAGAAAAGAATAAAACAATTTATTTTAAAACTTTTATTTCTGCAAAGCCAATCAAGAAGTGTTGAAGGAAAAAGTGTAAAAGTTATCCTTGCATATTTGGGAACAGCAAGCACTTAAGTTTGAGAAAATGAGGGCTTAGGACAGTTGAATCAAAGGCAGTACCCTGCTACTTATTTTTTAAAACGATGTGATATTCCTTCCGAAGCAACATTCCTTCTTCCCTAATAACTACAATATGATACAGTACGCAACAGCTCACTTGAAAGTGCTAGAATCATAGGGTCAAGAATGCCATAAGCCACCCCACTTAACCTTTCCCACTATACAATGTTGTTTTGGTGCTTGAGAAATCAAGCATTTGTGTAGCATTACATTCAACAAAAACAGCTCTCATACTTTGGGTTTAAGATCCTTGTCCCTCCAGTTCCGAAGTTGTGACATCTGACTCTTCATCATTGTAAATATTTTCAGCCTAGAGACAATAACCAAATAAATTCATAGATAAAATTCCCCAAGGGTTTCATACAATAATCTAAAGATAAATTTAAACCTGCTAATCCAGATTTTAGGATTTGCTGTCCATGACATATTTTCAGAGGAATTTACCAGTGTGATTTTTGTACTACACCACCCAGAAAAAGACAGGTAGGCCATTATTCTTAGAAGTTGCCACTGTATGGTCCTGCATACACGTCTAACCTCACATACTCAGTCCTTGTTCACATGAACGTCACTTGGTGATGGTCTTGCTGATTATCCGAGGTGTGGATGACACATCACCACCTTAGGAAGCCATCTATCACTGCACAACCTCAGTCCCCTCTTGGGCCAGTACTCAAACACTTAAGGACCTGTAGATAGCAACAGTGATGCTGAAAGCCCAGGACCCACAGTGCCATGCCAGCAAACACTGGAGCGGATGCTGTGTCTGCATCTGTTTACACAGATTTCTCCTGACCCAGCAGGTGCCACAGGCAGTGGACCAAGTGCCAATACTGAATTCAGGACTTGTCAAATGGGGCTTTATCTTACATTCCAAGAAGTTATAGGTACCTAAACATTTCTATTACAGCACTAGTAAATCTCTTCTTTACAAAACAGGCTTTTGGGAAAAAATAATTTTAGCTTACCATTTGCCATATCTGCATGATGTTATCCTCAGACACTGAGCAGATAACCCAAGGCTCATTGGGGTTCCAACTAAAGTCTGAAATCTTGGCAGTGTGTCCTCCATGAATAAACTGGAAAGGAGGAATGCCTCAGTAAGTATGAGGTCCTGTCTACATGTACTACTACACACAGTTAGCTGCAGATAGGATGCCCCTCCCCAACATTCTTTGGCCTGTGTCCCTGAAAAGAGCTTTCTCCTAACAATGTGGCCAGGTGTGGTGGTGAATGCCCCTAATCTCAGCACTTTAGAGACTGATGCAGGAGGATCTCCTTAAATGTGAGGCCAGCTCTGGCTACATAATGAGTTCCAGGAACAATTTGCACCACTGTGTTGCACAGCTGTTCATGTGTAAGGTAAGCTCTCCTATACTGGGCCCCCTGCACTAGAAGGCACAGGCCTCACTTTCACTCAGTCTGCAGATAAAACACCTTACCCTGGGGTGCCCAACCCCCAGGGCTCCACAGGTCTAAAATCTCTCAGGGACAGAGCTTTACAAAGAAATGCTTGAAGGAGGCAGTTTGATTTCCTACAGGAGGCAACCTTGAGAGCAAGCACTGTACCTTCTACATCTCTGAATAAGAATTCAAAATAACTTCTTTCAAAGGACACAAATATTAACATTATCTAGAACTGGCAAGTCACACTTTCTGATAAATGCTGTCTTGACTCTTTGACAATGAGGTCTCTGTCTTCTGGGCAGAGATTGTATGAAATGTGTGTCTTTGACCTAATCAGTATTTCAATTTGAAAATGTGAGGTAGGCCTGGTTGTGGTGCCAAGTGCTCATGATCCCAGCATTTTGGGAAGCTGAGGCAGCAGGATCAAGTTTGAGGCCAACTTGGGCAACTTGAGACCCAGTCTCAACATAAAATTTAAAAAGGGCTGGGGATGCGACATTGTAGAGTGCTCCTATACTGGAAACTGAGTTGAGGAAACTTTTCAGAGCAGTCCCAAGGGGTATAATCAAAGTATTTAAAGACCACTGCTTTGGAATGTACACAGCAATCATTGTAACAAGATCCATAAAAGAAACACATCAGGGGCTGGAAGAAGAGAACATAAGAAGGTGATAGATTTTTTTTTAACAGGAAAAAATGTAGAACTGACTTGAGATGGTTGTACAATTCTGCGTAATTACTGAATTGTAAACTTAATATGAATTGTACTGTATGTGAATATCATACTAAAGCTTTAAAATAAGTGAAAACAGCTGGACAAAAGCCAGGAGCAATGTGTTTTCTAGGAAATATAATAAAACTGCTTCACAAGCAGACTTCTCAGAGTCAGTCAGTCACTGTAGAATAAAAGCGCATATCTCAGTTACTGAGAAATCCTCCTGTCTCAGCTGTACTGAGGCCCATTCCAATTCTACCACTTGCTGCCTGGAAGCAGCCGGTAAGGAGTACAAGGGCCTGGATAGGGCAGTGGTGGTGAACCTCTGGCACGCATGCTGCAAAACGTTATTTAGATCTTTGAAAACTCCTAAAAAGTTCGCTGTCACTGGCTTAGGAGCTTCACACAGTAGGGCCCAGCATCTTGCTGGCTTAGTCATAGGGCCTCTGCTTTTTATGACTGTGGGCAAAGTATATGTTAACCAAAAATAAGCAGTGCTAGAAGAGCTAAAAAAAAAAAACCTATGCTAAAAGCAACGAGTGACCAACTGCCTAAGACTAGGAGATGAATGTTTACTTCAGAGCAAGAACAAAGAGCCACTGCTAAGTTTGGCAATGCTTCATAAAAGAGTGCCCTGAACTTACAGCAGGTTACTACCAATTATCCACCCTGTTAGAAGGTGTGAACTACTGTCCAGTGAGTAACAATAGGACTCCTTCCTTCAAATAAAGCATTCAGAATATAGGAAGGCTGAAACCAGTGAGAAATTACTATTCAGTATGTTCCAGGAGCTCAAAGAACTTACTAAAACATTTGTAAAAACTAACTGGGTTTCATGTACTATTTTGAATAAATTTCAGAGCTCAATCACTTAGCAGCAAGACTTCCACTCTGAAGCCATTTCTGAGAGCTAGAATAGAAGGTTCTGACTCATCCCTGTGCTAAGTGGCTTGGTGACAAAGAGCCCACCCTGCATGTAGCACCTCCTCTCCCAGAGCACCTACCAGGAGTTCTGGAGGCCCATCTTCTGCATCCTCAGCTGACTGTTCTTCTCCAATTTTGCTAGTAACAAAGAATAGAATGCTTTCATTATTGCAAATTCTCACAGCAAGAGTACACACTACACTAGCATCATCCAGAAAGTTCACCCTAAAGCACAGGCACACACCCGAGTGCAACTTCTTGCTAGGATGGTTGCTTTCTGCAAACAGGTGAGTGCTATTCATAATTATAACTGCAGAACGAACTGTTCATAATACCCACTAACACAAAATTTCTCCCACATTTTCAGCTGAGCGTGGTAGTGGTGCACGCCTGTAATCTCAGCATGCAGGAAGACAAAGTAGGAGGATTATTGCAAGTTTGAGGCCAACATGGACTACACCCTGTGACCCTATCTCAACCCCACCCCACCCCCAATGTACATGCCAACGAACATGTAGCCTCTATATTCCTAAAGCCTTTGCATTCCAGGGGTGAAGTACAACCACACAGCATATTCTCAATCTGTCTATATATGAAAACAAAACAATTTTAACTGTGGAATATATTAAGCCAAAGCAGTATGTTTTTAGTGTTGAGGACTAAACCCAGGGCCTGATGCATGTCAGGCAAATGCTACATACAACCCCTAAATAAAAGGTTTTTAGGGAGTTTTCTCTTAAAAATTTCAGTTTGTAAGTCAAAATACAGTCACTTGAGTTTTTCCCCTTCCCATAAAACAATTTAGTCCACGTCAAGGGAGTACAAACTAAGCAACTTTATCAATGGCTCTAAAGGTTCAAAGCAGACTCAAATTCTTAGAATAGTAGCTCTGAAGCCAAAGGACTTAGTTTTCAGTCTGGCCAAGAACTTGTCATCCTTCAGCCTCAGCCTCCCAAGTGCTGGGGTTACAGATATATACCACCACTCCTAGATTTAGGGAATCACTGGGGATTGAATCCAGTGTTGTTTCAAGGAATTTCATCTCCCATTCCTTTTGGTTTTTTGATGCAAGGTCTCACTAAATCAGAGTTGCCCAGCATGGGCTTGAACTTGCAATCTTCCTGCTTCAGGCTCCCAGAGGGCTAGAATTACAGGCATGCGCTGGCTCTTCTACATGCTGAGAAAAACTACAGTGAGCCCCCAGAGAACACAAAGGTCACAGCATGGGTTGCCTCTGTCTTCTTTACAAAGGAGTCCTGGCGTACACAAGCTCTGAGAGCTCACACATGTAGAATGAATGGATAAATCACAGGAGAGCAAATGGTACAGAACCTGAGCAGGAGCAGTGCTGCAGATGTGCAGCGAGAGCCTCCAAGACAAAAGCAGCTGACATCAATTCTTTTCTACAGCAAGTTTTTGAACTATACAACTATCTGGGTGCATGTGCACACACACTCTCCTGTCTACTGACAAACATCTCAACAGAGAAATTGATTTTATGGTCCATTTGCTGCCTCACCCCTATTTTATAGAACAAAAACTCTTTAGAAAGGTAGTTGAAATTTTGTTGCTTTTCATATTAGGGTTATTGAAGTGGGAGTAACAAAGTGCTTTTCTAGTTTATGCACTATTATATAACTTACTACATTAGCATACCATTCACAAAATATCTTGTCTCCAGATCTTAAATTACCTCAAATCCCACACGTTCAGGCGACGATCGGTACCACTTGAAGCCAGAATAGTTTCGTTATGTGGAGACCAGTGGACCTAGCAACAAATATTCTAAGAATGTACGTAAAGCACCCCTAACCCTCAGTTTGTGCTGCTGTTCTAACCCATGTTATTTTTATCTTTTACTAGCTCCATCTTGGCCCAGAGGCCCAAGTCTCCTGTTCCCCACTTTGAAATGCTCTTGGAGAGCCCAATCTCCAGCCTCCCCACTGGAAGTTCCATTCCCCAGTATACCAAGGAACTCAGCCAGGGCTCCCAATAAACTGAGCTCAACAGCCATCCCATGCAAGTTGACTTCTTAAGCTAGTACTATCTTTTCTTCTAGTTTTGAACTAAGAGCCTCTTAAAAAGCTCCAACTTGTTTCCTCTACTTTACTTAAACCAGAAGGAGCTTTATTAAAAACAAAAAGCCCACATCCATTATCAACATACAAGAAAAAACTTTAAAGTTTACCTATGCCAATTACGCCAGGCATATAAAAAGAAGTGTCACATACCTGGAAAATCTCATCCTTATGAGACTCGAAGGTATGAAGTTTTAATTTTAAGTTACGTAGGTCCCACAAAGCTACCGTCTGAAGGAAAAAACAAATGAATTCATTTCTATGCTTTACATAAAATCTTTTAAATACCCGGTTAAAGTATAAACTATTGGGTTTCATAAACACTAATTATGCAAAAGCTTCGGACACCTTATCCGCAGAGCCCGTTGCTAGAATGAATTCGCTGTAGGGATTGAAGGAGAGGCAGTTGACCTCGGCAGTATGCGCATCCACCAAGTGGCTCGGCTTTGAGGTGGTGTTGGACCTGGTGTCCCATCTGAAACAGAGGTATGAGGTGCATAGCACTCAAGGAGGACTCTGAGGCCCCCAAACTTTGTACACACTTATTGCTAGGCCAACCCTTCCCACTCCGCTCCACTGCCCCCTTCAGACACCAATCACACAGAGTTGGCAATCTGGACCTTACTACTAAATGACATCTTTTAATGCTTCAGGTAACTATCACTTATTACTTCTGGTTCTTCATACAGATGCTTAACCATTCCAAGATACACAAAATAGAGGCTATCTCTAACAGAGAAAAATGTAGCAAAACCCAATACCTACAACTAGCCCTGTCAAGTTCAGTATTTTGCCACATTTGTCTCAGCATTTCTTTTGGAGACAAGAAATGGCTTAAGTGGCTAAATTCACCTAGCTCCACATCCCAATGGAATCACTCTTGATCGCAATTCTGCCGTTTGCCACTACCACTCATTTTCCTTCACATGTGTACAGCTGTTTTTCTTTTACAAAAGTTTATCCATATAGCAGTTTCACATAAAATGGCTACTACATAGTTTATTGTATGTCTACTATACCTCACCTAAAGCTTTTTATGCTCTAAAAAAGCAATCAAATCAGTCTAGCACAATTACTGATGCTTATTCAAACCACCCATCAAAACCCCACCAAACTCTCCTCCATACATCATGAGTTTCTGATCATCAGCGACTGATCCAAACAAGGACTCATGCAGCAGATGCCAGGCCACATCCTCTACAACAGCTGAGTGGCCAGTAAAGATGGCTTTAGCATCCACAATTTTGCCTTCCTTTGGTCCTGCATTTATATCCCACAGGCAGACAGTCTGAGGAGAAAAAAAAAAGAGGTAAAGGCTGTAAGACAGTGTATCTTAAAGACAAACTTCTTATCTAGTATCTTCATTAAAAGTAAAGCTAGGTAAAAATTAGAAACACACAGAGAAAAAATACAAGCAGAAGACTGTGGGTGCAGCCTCCATGATGGAAGATGCAGAAGGGACGGAAACTATACTGGGGAAGACAGAGTATGGTAGTAGGTAAAAGGACACTGGCTTTTACTTGCTATCTATGCACAAACAGTTGATGACACAAATCACAGAGCCAGCAGCTTAACAGCTACTGCCCAGCAATGCACATCCCAAAACTAGACACTGGGCTGGGAAGGCTGATAGTGAAAATAAAAACCTGCCTTAAAAAATAAAAGCCCCCTGGATAAGTCTGACTTCCTGGTAGGAACTACCAGACATGAAGGCAGCATGGCAGTGGGATGACCCTATGCCAGAACACCCACCCCTGCTCTGCTCTAGAGGTCAAAGGTTAGGCCCCCAGACCTATCTCCATGGTGCACTATCCCAGTATCAGCGGAGCCAAGAAGAGATCACGACCTTCTCAGGCCTCAGAGATCACAGCAGCCTACAGATTATGAGGCTTTATGTTTAAGGTTCTCTTGTGACATCTCATCACAACGAATTAAGAGCAAAGTCTTAAGTTTTAAGTAAGCTATTGAGCAAAGATTCTCAGTAGTATAAAAGAAATAATTCATTTTGAGGTTTGTTGACAATAATTGTAATCTCACTGGAATTAGCCCCAGTGCACGTGCTCATGCTCTCTCTCTCCCCCTCCCTCCCTCCCATTTGAGACAGGGTCCGTTATGCAGTTCAGGCTGGCTCTGAGCTCACTTTGCAGCTCCAGCTGGTCTAGAACTTACAATTACCCTCTTGCTTCAGCTTCCTGAGTGGATAGGATTACAGGTATGCACCACAATGCCTGGCTAATCCCTTATCTTTTTAAATCACTTAGCCTCCTGTGTGGTACTGGAAGGATCGATCACACACGCTAGACAAGTGTTCTACAACTATATTTTACCCCTAGCCCCTTAAACCAATTTCCTGTATGATGATGTTACTGCTACAAATTTACTTCTCAGGAATATCTATTTTCCAAGAAACATTTTTTTTTTGGTGGTACCAGGGGTTGAACTCAAGGATGCTCTACCACTGAGCTATACCCTAACCCTTTGTAATTTCTGAGACACAGCCTTGCTAAATTGCCCAGGATGGACCTGAACTGTGATCCTTTTCCTTCAGCATTCTAAACAGCTGGGATTATAGGTGTGTAACACACCTAGATGAGCAACAAAAACTTTTAGATACAAGTGGCTCTTATGTTACTCACACATCCTGACATGCAATTTACATGCAATGAGAACAGTGTGCAGGGCTCCCAATTTCTACCCCCACTCCTGCTAAGGCCAGAGCCAGAGAAGCTCAGCACTGTGCGTGACCCTCAGAATTCTTCGATGTTGTGATGTCTTCAGAAAGACCTGGTTAAGCAGGTTACTGGGTCGAGCCCACTGTTCCTATCTCACAGGAAGCAGAGTCTTGTCTCTGTGCCTCTGGCAGCTGAGCTCCAAGTTTGTGACAGCAGCCCCATGAGTGGCCTCCAACCTTGAATCCTTAAAGAGCGACCAGGAAGAGCTGTTCTGATGGTGTGGGAAGGATGAAATCCTCACCGGTCTGCTTTGGTTTGTGGATCTGCCCTCTTCTTTCAGGGAGTGTGCAAAGCCTTGCTCTCCAGCCATCACAGCAGCCTGTGAGCTCCCCCCTGTTGTCCTTCTGAATTCCTTTCCCACTAATTCAGAGTTGGTTTTGGCTGTGTGCAACTAGAGAATCTTGACTGAGGCATTTATTTTTATTTTTAATTCATTTATTTTTTTGCCGAACCTGAGATTGAACTCAGGCCCATGCACTTGCCAGGGAAGAGCTTATTCCACTGAGCCATCTCCCTGGCCCCCTACTGAGGCATTTATTCATTTTGGATATTCAAAACACTTAACAGCCATGGCCATCAACAAAGACAGAAGGCCATATACTAGGTCCAGGAATATACTAAGTTAAAAGGCAAGCAATCTGCTCCCGTGAAGCAGGCATGAAGTGAAACTGTGGTCAAGGTATATGAGCATTCAGAAGGCCCAAAAGTGTTCCTTTTTTCCTAGAATCATATCAAATGCCTTTCCCTTATAGTAAGGGATGCACAAGAGGATACAGGACTGTTGGCAGTGAGAATGGTATTCTGATGTGCAATGAATGAATCAAACTGATTTCAAATTGTGTGGTACTTTAAACTGTTAATGTTTTATAATAAGAGTATCAAGATGATTTAATAGGCCAAAGTCACTTTTCAACAAATGGTGCTAGGAAAACTAGATTATCACATGCAAAAGAATGAAGTGCAACCCCATCTCAAAGCATAAACAGAAATTTACCCAAAATAGATGAAAGACCTAAATCTAAGACAAAATTCCAAAATTCTTGGAATACAAATGAACACCTTAGTGACACTGGATTATGCAATAGCTTCTTAGATACAAAACCAAAATGCAAGTGAAAAAATTTAGAACATTAATTGGACAAAATTTTTTAAAAACTGTATTTCAAAGAACACTATTGCAGGGGCCGGGGTTCGATCCCTGGGCCTGCCATGCCAGCCCTGCCCCCGGAACGTGCTGAGGTCGCAACTGAGACTGGGCATGGTGGCACGCGCCTGTAATCCCAGCTCTTGGGAGGTTGTAAACAGGTGGATCACTACGAGTCCGATTTAGTAGTGAGACCCTGAACACCCTATAGACTGTTCCCTAAAAAAATACAAAAAGAAACCCAAACCAAAAACCCCCAAAGAACACTATCATGGGACTCAGGAGACAGCTCAGTGGTCTAAGTGTCTCCCTGGGGAGAGCAAGGACCCGAGTTCAATCCCTGCTATGGCATGCCATGCCAGTCCCTAAACTGGGTGTGGTGATGCACATTTGTAATCCCAGTATTGGGAAGGTGTAGACAGAAGGATCACTACAAGTTTGAATGGTGTAGTTAGACCCTGTAGCCAATAAAAAAACAAAACAAAAAAACCACCAAAAATGGGAGAAACTCTGGAAATCACATCTGACAAAAGATTTGTATCTAGAGCACATAAAGAATTTTTGCAATTCAATATAACGACAATAAAGCCAGCTGGGCATAGTGATGCACACTTATCCCCGCTACTTTGGAGGCTGAGGCAGAAGGATCACAAACTAAAGGCCAGCTTTACCACAGACCGCAAAAGAGAGAAAAGACAGTATTTTAAAAAATGGACAAAGGCTTTGAAAACATATTTCAACAAAGAATGTATAAAAATGACCAATAAACACAAGAAAAGATGCTGATCATCATCATCAGGTAAGAAGAAAATGTGAATCAAATCTAGAATGTGTTTGCACTAAGAGGGCTGTAAATGCAAAGGCAAGTGTTGGTAGCATGAACAGAAAAGGGAACACTGAAGACAACTCAAACATCCATTACACTGATAAATGGATAAGCAAACTGTGGTAGATATACTGAAATACTACAAGAAAGGAGAAATGTTACTTGAAAACATGTGAAAACCAGACAGAAAAGGCCACACAGTGTATGACTCTACTTGTATGTGAAATACCTAGAACAGTAGTAGACAGAAAATAAAATTATTGGTTCCTAGGAGCTATGGTAAGGGACAAGGAAGGACTGCTTCACCGGTACACAATTTCCTTTTGGGGTATTTGATGGAAATAAGTCCAGGTTTATAGGTAATGGTTGTGGAACTTTGAACACAGTAAAATCCATTCAGTTGTACACTTTAAAAAGTACAGTAGTCTAGTTTTATAAATGCTTTATAATTTCCATTATAAGGGTATTGAGATCCTCTTTAAAATAGGAGATCTTTTGCCCATTATCCCTCCATCCCAAGAATGCTTCGAGTTTTGTGAGGAGCTTGAGGGTATAACTAGTAGAGCAGTTGCCTAGCACATCAGACCCCAGGCTTGACCCCTAGCACTACAAAAATAGTGTTATTTTTTTTTCAGACAAGGTTTCACTATACAGTTCAGGCTGAACTCAGTGATCCTCCCGCCTCAGCCTCTTGAATGTTACAATCCAAGGTATGCACCACGCACCCAACTTAAGCGTTAATTTTTTTTTTTTAAAAATGAAACAAATCTTTGTGAAAACCTAAGACTCCAACAGAGCAGTCTGAAAAAAACCACTGCTCTAAAACCTGGGAAAATGTTATCACAAATCATCAACAGAGTTATCTTAGAAAACTGTTCATCTATATAGTGCTCCTTAGTGCAGAGCTGTCCTGTGACACTTTAATTCTCAGTATATGAGCAGATTAGGAAGAACACATTTCTCACATGGTCGTCGGATGCACTTAGGAGATGTCCACTCAAATTAGAATTCCAGGAAAGACCATAGCCTTCCTTTTGGTGACCTCTTAACCTAAGATCAGGATTACATTCTCCACTTGGGTCTAAGGAGAAAAGAAATACATTAACTACTAAGTTATTATATTGTTTATCAGAACTGGTGAAAACAAATCCTCACTCTTTCACTGAGTGAGCTTAACAGAAATCCACATGAAATAAGGACTTATTCTGGTACACAATCACCTTTGAAAAGCTATTTTTTTCTGCTTCATTTTAAATACTTGATGCAAACTGTGCTTCAGGACCACTAAATGCCTGTTTCTTTAGAAAATCTAGTACTATTTCCACCACAGAAACACTGAAACTAGCTACCTGAAAATATATACAGTGGCAACCCACCCCCAACCCCTGATCAATTTTCAGAAGAACTCCTAGCACAGCAGGTTGGGCCACTCTTGCATGTCTTAAAGGTAGCCTGCAACCATCAATGACCCTTGACCAAACTGAGAACGTGACCTCTGGAAGGTTCCTGTCACTGTCTCATGAAACTGTGTATGCCCAAAGCAGCAAGGTGTGCTCTAGCAACTTGTCAAGACTTGCAGGACTGTTCAGCAAGAATCAAGATGCATCTGGCTTCACTGCTAGGGTCGTTTCATTAGTGTGGCCTGTCACAGCACAGGATGTACCCATGTGACCAGACCTCCAAGAAAAACCCAGACCCTAGCACTCACAAAGCCTTCTCTGGGCACATGCTGCTATTTGCTGCTAGCAAAACAGCACATGTCCTTGTGTCCCTGGAGAGGAAAGACTTGCAGGCCTGGCCTGAATTCTCGGGACTACATCTGCTGTGTGTCTTTCTCCTGCTTTTGTTCTGGCTCCTTTGCTATAATAACCCTCAGCTGTAAGGATATTCTGTTGCTGGCTCTTTTGGACAAATCACCTGAAAATAGTTATGTGAATCCTTAAACTATTTTTAAACCTTACAGTCTATTTTGAATAAGAATGGTTTAAGTACTAGGCTGCCTTTATTACTACATACCTGGTTTAGCAGGATGTTTTGTGTAGTCAAAAACCAACACATCAGAAGATGGTGTTTTTGTAGCAATGATGTGAGGATTTTGTGGCATGTAACGGGCACGATTCACTTCTCCTTCATGATTGATTTTAATTTCACATTCAATTTTTCCTGTTACAGAACCAAAGCCACCAAATTCTAATGCGAGGAAAAAAGAAACACATACTTTAGATTGAAATTTAAATGCCACTTAACTTACCAGATTTTATCCTAACAGAATGCAATATAAATTTTTTTTTTCAGAACCAGGAATTGAACTCAGGCCCTGGTACTTGCCAGGGAAGCACTTATTCCACTGAGCCATCTCCCCGGCCCCTATAAATTTATGATAGACAAAAAAACCCTCCGAGACCCCAAACACCATAGTGGTCTATTTGCCACTTGGAATTTATTTTCAAAGCCCACTTACATTAGAAAATACTGGTAGCTACCTTATGTAAGTGGATTCACTTCCACCTTGCACTTAAATAAAAATTGGCCTCTTTCAGTTGTAAAGATACAGTTATTCACAAACAATTTCAAACCACATAATAAAGAGAACAATACTTTTAGCTCAAATCCAACTCATCTGGCATGGTTGTTACATCAAAACAACAAAGATTAAGGCCAGGTATTTAGCTGAGTAGCACAGTGCCTGACTAGCATGAGGTCCCGAGTTCGACTCCTGATATCCCTTAAAACAAAAACAAAGCAAAGATTTACTCTCACAAATACAAACAGTCCTTAAGTCTAAAGTCAGAAAACATTGTCAAACAAAACCCATGATGACTAACACCTACCTTTGCCTAAGATACACGCATGCATGCGCACACAAACACAGGTCTTGCTGGCATACTTGGTCCAGCTGCTTATGTAAGGTTAAAATCAGGGGATTAACCTCTCCATCTGGTAGGTAAATAAGGCTGTAGTGTTACAGCCAGGAATGAGGCCTTGAAAAATTGAAGTTTCATAAAAAGAAAGATAACTTCTGAAAAGCAGCAAGCTATCAGCAAAAAAATACAAATACAGACGATTAAGCAGATACTATATAGTAAATATTTTCTTTTTTGTGCTTATAAAAACTTGAATAGTCTTGCTGACGCTCAGAAAAGTTATCAGACTTCACAACGTAATTGTGTTATTTCTTACTTATAATGCTGCTTTGCACATTCCTTTTTAGCTTACCCTATGTCTTGGGTCAGGGACCACTAATTCAAATGCCTAATGGAGCCAGGCAGGTAGTAAAATAAAGTGGCCTCTGCTGAGCATGGTGGCACCCGCCTGTAATTGCAGCACTTGGGGGGCTGACACAGGAGGTTCGTCCTGAGTTCAAGGCTACCATGGGCTACATAGTGAGACCCTGTCTTAAAAAACAAAACAAAATAAACCCAATCCAACCCAAAACAGTGGCCTGAAGAAAACACACAGGAAAAAAAAGGAAACCATTTCTTAGTGCTATCCAGTTCTCACTATCTGGGAAGGATTAATGAGCACTGGCTCCTGCATCTTAGTATCAGCATCTCTAGCCATTCTCTGTAGCAAACATAACTATTTCAGTGTGGCTAGAGCTCCTCCACCCACGACCCTCACAGCCATATATAAAGCACCCATTTCCCTCTCAACCTTTCCATTTTGTCCAAGAAAGTATGGCTCAACCTTCCTGACTACCCCTCCAGCTGTAGCCCAAGGAGGACCCTGCCAGTAGTCGGGAGGAGGGTGATCCAGCAGGATCACAAGACTCCATGAGTTTGAGACCAGCTTAGGCAACATAGTGAGACTCCACCTCTAAAAAAGTTAAAATTAAAAATAAAATTTAAAAAGCTAGGCTTCCAAGTACAACTTACTGTGAACACAGCACTTTTCAAATTCAAAAACTATCTGGCCATAGCTGGGAGTGGTGGTACACACCCGTAATGCCATTATTTGGGAGGCTGAGGAAGGTGGACTGCTATGAGTTCCAGGCTACAGTGAGTTCAAGGCCAGCCTGAACTACATAATGAGACCCAGTATCAAAAAATAAAGTTCCGACAGGTATGGTGATACATACATGTAATTGCAGCATTCATTAGGCTGAGTCAGGACAATCACTGTGATTTTGAGGACAGCCTGGGCTACATAGTGAGTTCAAGGCTTGGCTGAATTATACAGTGATACCTTGTCTCAAAACAAAAAACCCCAAAACAAACAAAACCCTAAATAAGCTGAGCATTTACACTGATGACAACAATATACAATATAAGAACCACTGTCTAAATATCTACCCATTTTTGTTTGAAATTGTGTATCATTTCTAATGTCTTATCTTTCTATGTTCTTTAGAAATCCTCTAAAATAAAGTATCCCCTTTCTTCTAAAAAACATAAACCAAACTGAGGCCACGAAGGAGTCATTTACCTGGGAGGTCTGGTGGCTTAGGCTTTGTATATCTGAGGTATACCTCCAAGGGACATCAGGACCATTACTGACTCCTGGCACAATATGGGAACACGGACCTCAGAATGTTCTTTGTCACTGATGGACTGATGCTTCTGTGGGACACACCTGGAGCAACGGACCATGCTGTACCCAACTGGCAGGGTCACTCTGCACAAATATCAAGATTGATTGTGTGCACCTGCTTTCATTACTGGCGTCCTGTGCTTTTACTGTCATGGCTGCCTGCCAGCAGCCCATGCCTCAGTAACCAGTCTCCAGGAGAACCTCAGACCCTATGAGCCGCAGGGCCTCTCCCAGGTGGCAATTCTACATGTCCCTACAGCTTGCTGCCAGACCTCCTGCACATCTTGTTCCTGCTGCACTTGTTCTGTTTTCTTTATGATAACAAACCTTAGCTGGGATGTATAATTTGCTACTGAGTGTTTTGAGTCATTCTAGTGAAACTTGCAATGGTCATGGGGATACCAAAACAGGAGCACTGGCATTTATAATATCCACTACCCACCAGTCGTGACAGCACATGCCTGTAACCCCAGCACTCAGAAGACCGAGGCAGAAGGATGGATCACTTCTGAGTTCAAGGCCAGCAAAGCTGGAAAGTGAGTTTAAGACCAGCCTGAACTGCATAGTGAAACCTGTCTCAAAGACAAAAAACAAAAATCCAAAATCCTACCATTCAGTATGTATCTCCTGAGTTTTCTCTATGCATACACCAACGCATACTACTTTTACCAAAACACTGTAATTATACATACCAGTTATTAAGTTACTCTATCTTGGACGCCTTCATATCAGCATATATACATTTTCTCCTTATTAACTGATACACAGTATTTCAAACATACCACAATGTGTTCAACCAATTCCCTAAAAAACAACATCTGGGTAAGCTAGATTGATCCTAATTTTTCAATCCTACAAATAATACGAAATCCTTGCACATGTGAGTAGTTCTGTAGAATAAAGTTCTAAAAGCTACATTGCTGAGCCGAAAGCTAACAGTTCAAATTTTTAGTAGCACATACTTTTTAAAAGAGACATGTTTCCTGATACTCATGCTGGAATACACGCAATACCTACCACCCTTGTCACTGTCACAGTGGGAAGCGTCGAACTGCGCATCATCATTGGGAATATGGACTCGAGCAACCACCAGATGATTCTGCTCATCAGATGTATGAGTTCCCAGCACCAGCCAATGAAGAGCATAATCTTTTCCTTCCGGTCTGTGTAAGACATAAAATCTTCAATTGCTGACAAACTCAGTCTAGTTCCCTCATGTACGTTAAATTTTTTAAACAAATATATGCTGAGCACCAACTACCTGATCCCCCTCTTATCAAACTCTACCATCCCCATGAGTGCAAAAGTGAGGAAATATTCTAACTACAATACATAGAAGGCTTGCTTCTCACCTAAAAGCCATTCTTCCCTGCCTCAATTATCACTGTGAATATACCTTTTCTAGAGCAGCATTCTAAAAAGTAAATGCAAATGTTCACAAAGGGACATGGACCACCACCAATCCTGTTACTTACATATCTTGACTTCCCACCTAAAACATATCTTCTATCTTCTACCTATATCCTCACTTTAATATACTCGATGTTTTGATTTCTCAATGAGAAGCAACAAGGTAGAATGGAAAGGGCTGAGTCAGGTAAACTGGTTTTAAAACCTTCCTCAAACTAAAATTAGGTATATGCAATTGCTTATATCACAACCACCCTGGTGTATCAGTTCCTTCACTTAAAAAGAAGCAAAAAACAGCTCTTAAGTATAAATGGCGTAACACAGAACATCTTGTGTTTGTGATGCCTCAAGTTTATGAAATGTGCAATCAGTTTTAGCATGGGGCTATTACCTTGTTCTGCTGAAATGTACCCTGAAACTGAAGAGCTTGCCAATGCCTCTTGGCACTCTGCAGCAATCGGCTAATTTTTGCACTGGTATCTATCCATAATGCTTTTCCTAGAACAGCAATTCTCACTGTGCTCCAGGTCCCACCCTCTACCTCTTAAGTCAGGCTAATCATTGGCTCCCAAGCTCCATTTATACAAAGGGTCATTTTTTTTTGAGACAGGTTCTCGCCATAAAGTTCAGGCTAGCTTTGAACTCACTATGTGGCACAGGCTGGCCTCAAACTCCCAGTGATTCTCTTGCCTCAGCCTCCCCAGTGCTGGGATTACAGGTGTACATGTGACACAGTGCCCAGCAAGAAACTATTTTTTTAAAGGCGTTTGAGAGTTTACTTTTAAGCCATGTAATTTACTAATAAGTACAAAATGAAGGATTGACATCATAAAAAAGAATGTATAAATCCAAAAGCAAAACAGATAACCCACAGGGCATGCTGGTACATGCCTGTAATCCGAGCACTCAAGGCTGAAGCAGGAGGAATGGCCATGAGTTTGAGGCCAGCCTGCATTACAATCAGGTGAAGGCCAGTCTGAATTGCCTAGCTTCACGGGTCTTAGTTGATACATGCACAGTGGGTAACTATCAAGAAAACTAATTCCACTTTAAGTAGGGTGTGGTGGCAAATGCCTACAATCCCAGTACTCGGAAAGCTGAAGCAGGTGGAATGAGCAGGAGTTCAAGGCCAGCCTGCAACACATACTTCAAGGCCAATCAACTACATAGCAAGACCCTGTCTCAAAAACAAAAGAAAAGAAAATTAACTTTAAGGTATAAAGGAAGACTTAGGGCCAGCTAAATAGCTCAGCAGATTAAAGCCAGACACAGGGGTCAGGGATTACATCCCTGGGCCTGCTGTGTTGGCCCCGCCTGGGGGCATGCTGAGAGGTGGGGGTGCTGCTGAGAGGACTGGGCATGGTGGCACCAGCACACCTGTAATCCCAGCTCTTGGGAGGCTGTAAACAGGCAGATCACTATGAGTCTGATCTAGTAGTGAGACCCTGAACACCCAGTAGATCCTTCCCCAAAATACACACACACACACACAAAGGGAAGACTTAAAGTAAAACGTTTGCAAGAGTAGTGCCTTAAAATGAAAAGGAATTTCAATTTATCTGAAGAAACAAAAAAGCAGGAGCATGGTACTTTAAAGGAGGCATCATAGGAACAATTTTAGGGCTGACATAAGTAACTTGTGAGGGAGATACAAAACCACAAGAAGTGACTTCTTGTGGGGTTAAGCAGAAAAATTAAAACCAACAAGGTAAAAACGACAGGTAGGCTTATAGGACCTTTCTCAGAAGCACTTTCCTAAGTGCACCGGAGGATCTTAAAAATTCCTCTAGTCTCAAAGTCAGCAATTTCAGTTTCTCCCAGATTATCACACAGGATTTATTACTACAAATCTTGTCACCTCCATCATTAAGTCAAAGCCTGCTTTTCTAAACTAATCAGCATTATTTTCCTCCAACACTGGACACACCTAAAGACTGTAGAACCACGAATGGTGAAAGAGCCAATCCCTCTTCAATGCCAGCATCCTTTGATCCAGTAATTCCACTGCCATGAAAGTCACCCCATCACAAAATAGGCTCTACTACAAGAATATCTGCAGCCATACTGTTTACAGTAGCAAAAGGATGAAAACCTAATATCCATCAATAAAGAACTGGTTAAATTAACTATATCCACAAATAGCATTCTATGGAGTCCTTAAAAAGAAGTATATGTGTCAGCATGCTGATAAAAAAAAATTTCAACAAATACTCTCACCAAAAATCCAGGTGAACCACTAGTGGCTATTAAAAAAAAGATTAATAGCTAGGCATTTCTACATGCTGGTGAGGGAGGGATGTGGAAGGGGAAATTTTTTTCACTCTATACACTTTCGTATAGCTTGAATCTGAAAAACTACAAAGCTTTTTCTGTAGAGAACTAGTGTCAATATATGTAAGAAATTATCTAATGGATGAATTATGAACTAACAACTAGTTTATAAAACTTCTAAAAGCCAAATCAATTATTTGGACAATTACCTAACTTGATTTAAGTACACCTCAAAGTCCAAGTACTCTTTAGCTTGTTTAATATGGGCAGAAGGGCCTAAGAAGTGGAGAAGGGTCCATTCCTCAAAGCTCCAGGTCATAGAACAGCCAACAGTTGGACACTATTCTGTATCTGGGGATAAAACACAATCACAGTCCCTTCATATCCAAATGCAACCCTGAAAAGTGCTACACAGCAGTTTTTAATATCCAAGAATGCATGCTGCTTGGCATTTTCTTACATTCTCTAGCCACTGAACATCCCACAACTTGATCCCACAACTTTTCTGTACATAAAATTCCACAATATGTAATTTAATTAAACTCACCTAAGTTTGTAGGATTTAATACAAAATCAACCTATCTGGGGTAAGAGGAATATACAGAAAACAAGTTGAACATCCCTAACCCCAAAATACGAAATATGGGAAACTTGCTGAAGGCTGACATGATGCCTCAAGTGGAAAACTCTACACCTGACCTCATGTGGCTGGGTGCAATTAAAACACAGAAACACTAAAAATACTGTATATACTTACTTTCAGGTCATGTTTAAAGGTATGTATGAAACACATAAATTTCATGTTTAGACTTTGGTACCATCCCCAAGATAGTTCATTAAGTTTATGTAAATACTCCCCCAATCCAAAATCCAAACTCTTTAGGGTTCCAAGAACCTCAGATAAAGGATAATGCGCCTATATCATTTTAAAAACAAATACAAGATAATTATAAGCAACGTTTAAAGAAAACTTCAGCAAGTAGCTTTAATTGAAATCCAAAAGAAACTTATTTGAATCTTTATACATTATCCCTGAAGAGGAAGTAGTGGAAAAACCAGCACCAGTCACCACTGTGCTCTTATGCTATACAAGGCATTTACCATGAGATCTTATTTAATTCCCTCAAATGTAGACAGACAGTTCTACCAGTATCTCCACTTAACACAGAACAGACAACCCCAGCATAGAAACCACATAACTTACCCTAGCTTGCAAAGCTAGTAAGCAGGGGCAGGACTCAAAACCAGGTCTCTGACCTTAAAGCTCCTGTTCTCTTTTCTAATACTACAGTAAGTAAAAAAGATTCAAAATATTAATACATTTTAAACCTGCTTAATAGGAAGACAAAAAGATGCAAATGCACACAAAGCTCCAAGCCAGAACCCGAAAGCCCTAGAGTATAGGATGATAGCCAATCTATTTTTAAATCTGTTCTCAAGTGGTTGAAAAAGTCCATGCCTACAGCTGGGGTCACAACTCGGTGGTAGAGCACTTGAGACCCTGAATTTGACCCACCACACTAAAAAAACACGAGGTCTAAAAGTCTCCAATATTTCGCTCTTTGAGATTAGTCCTACACTTGTACATTTCCATACTTTTTTCCCCAAACCTCAACAAAAGCCCCTCTCTAGGGGGCCTGCCCATTAGCTCAGTTGTTTAAGTGCCTGCTTAAACAAATCAGTCAGGCTCAAGATGCTCTGGTTCGAACCCAGTTTCTCACAGGAAACCAGAAATGCCCTCAAGGACTCTTCAGGCCACCAAACAGAAAGAAAAAGAACTTCTGCCATTAAAAAAGGGGGGGGGCAGGGAGACGGCTCAGGGCAATAAGCGTGGAATAAGCGCTTCTCTGGCAAGCGCAAATGCCTGAGTTCAATCCCCGGTTCCGTCAAAAAAAAAAAAGCCCCTCTCTATAAAATACTCAAGTATGGTTATCTAGCCATTATGAAAATTATTTTACTTGAGACTACCTTACCTATTTTTATAATTTACGGCAAAATCCTCTTTCCATATTGAGTTTGATTTAATCCTCATCTAAATTCACAACATACAACAATAAACTTTTAAAGTACACAGCCAGGTGTGGTGGAACACATATATAATTTCAGGAGTAGGGAGGTGGAAGCACGGTTGCCAACAGTTCCAGACCAATCTGAACTGCATAGCAAGACCATGTCTCGTCAGGGAGATGGCTCAGTAGAGTAAGTGCTTCCCTGGCAAGCGCTGGGCTGAGTAAAACTGCCTCATTCCTAAAGGGGGCCAGGGAGATGGCTCAGTAGCATAAGTGCTTCCCTGGCAAGCGCATGGGCCAGAGTTCAATCCCCGGTTACACTTACACACACACACACACACACACACACACACAGAGACCAGGTCTCAGACAAAAACAGTTCCCCCTTTACTACATAATATACATAGACATTTTCCTACTAAAAAAAGTTCAACCCTTGAAGAGAGGTAGTTTTAAAACATTCTTTTATTTATTTGGTACAGGGTCTCAATAAGCAGCCTATACTCAGTGATCCTCCTGCCTCAGCCTCCCCAGTGCTGGGATTACAGGCATGCTCCACCATGCCGGGTTTCAGACTATGCGGGCTAGCACAGCATGCTGTACCAGGGATCAAACTGAGTCTGCATTTGCTAGGCAGGTGCTTAGACCGGTGAGCTATCTCTCCAGCCCCTAAGAAAGATAGTCTTAATGCAGGTGCTGCTTTAATTTTGGAGCCAAATGGTCTGGGTTGGTAAAGTCCAAGTGAGTACACTGTTTCTAAGCCCCTGCAACAATTACTAGCTGTGTGATCTTGTGTACAGTACTGCACTTTAACTCCCTTCTTCAGCCACAAATCAGTAATAAATACCTATAACACAGTACTGTTATGGGGGCTCAAATAAGACACAAATCTCACAACTGTCAGGTGTCACTCTAAGTACTCAGCAAATGTCAGGCATTATAACCAAAGAAATTTCAAAACTGCTCGAAAAGAACATGCAGGAAAAGTAACAGCAGTGTCAAACTATATTTCATACTGTAAGAGCGGTGGCAAACCTTTTAGAGCTTTCAACAGTAGCAAACACCTGGCTGCAGCACGTGTGCTACAGGTTCACTACCACTGCTATAAACCAGTAACGCCTTTTCTCTGGTCAGCTGCTTCCAAATTCTTTTCCTCTTTGCCATTTGTTAAAATGTATTCCCATCTTGGATGTTAGTTACAGGAATGTTTCCTTCGCAAAAATTCATTATGCCACACATTTAAAATTTAGTATGTATACCATTTTTCAATACGGTAAAAGAAAGGCCTCAGTTTGAGGTCTAGAGACATAATGATCTACGCTTTCATCCAAGTAATGTCAAATATATTCAGTATTTTCTACAATCATTAAATCCCACAGCAGATTCTCCCCTTTACATTGTTAGAAAGCATCTTACAAATCACTTAAGTTTTGAAAATAAAAACCACCTGCCAACTCATCCAAGGGCGGATTCCTTGCTTATATTCTTAAGCATTAAATGCCAAAACTAGGAAATTCAAAATGATGGTTAAATTTATGGAAAATAAAAGTTGCCCAAAACCCTTACTTAGTTACTTCAGGAAGCCACTGAACGGTAAGACTGGGCCACTGAAGAGCATGGGTCATAACCAGGTCGTACAGAAACGGCGTGTTCTTCTTCCAGATTTTATATTCTTCATTGATGACTCGCTCTTCCACAGTATCTTCAAACACTGAAATTTGGAGAAAGCCCACACGATAAAAGGGTGAAAAGGATCCAAGGCAGAATCTGTACACACTGGCTGTCATCTCGATAGCCACACCTAACCTACTCTTTCCTTTTACTTATCTGTAACGTGGAGTCAAACTACTCTTCCAGAACGTGAAGAGAACGCTAAGACCAGGAAGCTTATTTTCTCCACTTTCGAGATCAATACCGCTCCCACGCATACCGAATTGGGTCATTAACTGCACGGACATCGAGACTGCTTCGCCTGGTACAGCTGTTCGCACCTGTTCTGGGATGAAGACTTGTGCGGACGGAGGGTCCACGACCCACGCGGGAAGGCAGGTCCACGTGCAGCCGCAACCCCGAGGCCCGCTCCCTCCCTCCCCCGCCCGGAGAGGCCCTGGCGCCCACGACGCCCACGTCGGCAGCCATAGGCCAGCGGGCCTCAGAGCCCCCGGACAAGGGCCGCGACCCCGAAGCTGGCGCCGAGCACGCGCAGAGCGAGCCGCCACGCTAGCTTCTCGGCTGTGACGGCCTCCGCTCAGGGCCCGGGTCGCCCGGGGGAGCGGAGCCGCGGAGGAGGCTGAGGGGCTCGTCCTCGGCCCCGCGCCCAGCTCTGCAAGAGCTCCCAGGCTTCCGCGCCGCGGGCCCGTCCGGCGCAGGCCCCACGAGGCGCGCGCCCAGGCTCGCGC
>NW_004524645.1:9810972-9824510 GCF_000260255.1 Octodon degus
TTCTTCATTGATGACTCGCTCTTCCACAGTATCTTCAAACATCTCTTTACTCGCCATCTTGCGTCGGGTCGTTCGCCCCTCGTTGCCGCCTCGGGCTCCTCTCGCTAGCCAAGAGCAGCCTGACCGCTGGGGCTCCTGCCTTTCCCAGGCGCGTCACACACCCCTGGCTCTCGAAGCCTGCGGTCAGTCTTGCTGCCTGGGTACCCCCCAGACGCCTAAGCTTCTCTCCTGCCTCCTCCCCGCTCGCGGGTACTGAGGTCTGAAGCGCTCTTCTCTCTCTCCAAACTTGGAACGAGACTTTTCAACCCGCGCCTCCTAGCCCGCCCAGGAAGCTGAGCGCAGGCGCATCCGCCCTGGGAAAAAATGAGAGGCGGTGGTGAGGCGGGCCTGAGAGCCAACGGCTCCGCCGTATTGACCAATGGCGTAAGAGTAGGTGCTTCCACGCGCCCTTCGAGGGCGGGCCTCTGGGGGTAGGCGGGGCGTTCCACGACAGGAAGTTGGTGAGGCGCAGGCGCAAGGACTCTCCCGGTGCTTCCAGGGCCCGATGCGGGGGCGGATGGGGGCGCGCGGAGGTGGGGCGGATGGGGGCGTGGTGAGCGTGTGGCGCGGGGGCAGCTGGCCTGAGAAGGCGAGCCCTGGGGCCCGCGGGGCGTGGCTGCTTGAAGCTGCAACCTCTGAGATCGGGGTGGGAGGGGGCAGGGAGGTTACAGCTGCCGTTTACGCGTGCAAAATCTAAAATCTCAGAGCGAGAGAGGAAAATGGTTCCTAGTCTCGAGAGATTAGTGTGCCTTCCATTTCTCCCCAGGAATCGCGGACAAACAGTTCTCTACATCCCTCGAAGGGCTCCCTCCAGCCGACTGGCCATTGCTAGGGCCTGGTGTTTGTCGGAGGCAAAGGGACCTTTCGGAGAGGCGGGGGTGTTTGCTTAAGAAACAGCAGGCCTCTACGCCGCCACTGGGCTGAAGCAGCCTTAAATTACATTTTCGTAGGTTGCTTGCTTGGATCCTTAGGAGGTTGCCTTGCTGGGTTTTGTGTCCCTGCTGAGTCATTCCTGCCGCGAGCGACCCCACCCCAGCGGGCAGTGCTCTGAGGACTGCATGGGGGTGGACAGGGGCCCCGAGGCCAGAGGGGCGGGAGAGAACAAAGTAAAGGCCAGAACGAGGGCACAGGCCGAGGGGCGGTGACCAAGCAAAGCATCCGGACGCATGTGCTGCCTCACTACCTTTCCAAGTGTTTTCGTGGTCACACGCAATCGTGCCGGTGCTACTGCTGTCATGCCCACCTTCTTGGTCGGGAGGCGAGCTCAGTCATATTCCCTTATAGACGGAATGAGTGCCTTGTGTTTCCAGTACAGTACAATTCATTATTATAACGCCCTCCGCCCTCATCAGTCTAATCTTGGTAGTGACTAGCGAGTTCCAGGGAGTGGCTGCAGAAGAAAAAGGTACAAATAACTTTCTTTGTCTCTCTTTTTTTGTGCGCTTTTTGGTTTTTTTTTTTTTTTTTTTTTTTTTGAGACAGAGCCTTCCTGTGTAGCTCAGGCTGGCCTGGAACTCATGCATCAGCCTTCTGAGTGCTGGAATTACAGGCGTGTGTCACCCCATCAGGCTGTGGAAGCCCTTTTCTAAAGGAGAGCGGATGCCTAGTAAATACTTTAGGCCCCAGGGGCAACTAGTCATTTCTACCACTGTAACACAGCAGCCATAGACAATATGGATAAACCTGGCCGTGTTCCACTAAAACTCTAGCCACTGACAATTCTGACAAGTCCCAAAATACTCATTTGATTTTTTTTCGAACACTGGAAATGTAATACTTATTCTCAGCTTGAGCTCTGTATAATAATATCACGTGATAGGGTAGATTTTGGTGCAGGCCTAAATCTAGAACCTTGCTCAAGAATAACTGTCTTAGAGCTTTGCTTCAATGAGAACTAAAAAAGAGAGCGAGAAGAAACCTCTAGCCGACCAGATAGCTCAGCAGACTAAAGCGCCAGTTTAGGCAGGTGCAGGGGCCAGGAGTTCAATTCCCTGGCATGCTGGGCTGCCCCGCCCCGGGAGCATGCTGAGATGACAATTGAGACTGGGCATGGTGACATGCCCCTGTAATCCCAGTGCTTGGCAGGCTGCAAACAGGAAGGAGGATTACTACGAGTCCAACCTATGTAGTGAGACGCTGTACTAAATACATTTAAAAAAGAACTGTGTGTGCTCAGCAAGAAAGCGTGGGAGGTGGTGTCCTGCCTCCCTGTAAAAGAATCTGCTCATTTCTGATAGGTGGTATGTTTTCTAGGGGAGAGAGAGAGAGAAGAGGAGAGGACATCCTGGGCTACATGGTGAGACCAATGTTCAAAGAAAAAAATCAACAAAACAAAATTAAATACATTGGGCCAGGGATATAGCTCAGTGGCACAATGGTTACCTGGCAAGCATAAGTTCCAGAATTCAATTTCCAGTAAGCAATAAATAAATAAATATAAATAAATACATTGGGAGAGAAGGAAGAACAACATATATTTAGGGAGTTTCTGAAACTATTCATACACTATTATATACAATCTGAAAATATCATGTACAGCATACTTTATTAGCTTTGAATTTTTCTGCTGTTGTTGCATTTGTTGATTCTATTTCTGTCATTTATGATCTTTTTCCCATCAGGAGCTTTTATGCATAAAAATTTAGTCACGGTTTTCTTTCTTGGATGGCTTAGCTGTTCAGTTTTGTTTAGCCTTGTTCTCCAAACTCTTAGTTCTGATCTCTGACTTTTCTGGCATTTTCCCTCCTGTCATTGTCTCTTTTTCTCCCATGTGCTCAGTCCACTGAGGGAGAAAGCACGACTAGGTGCACACGTTAGGCATGGGTTATCTTAACCCAAAGAGGCCGGGGGCAGGTGCCTTTCCCCAGAGGCTGCTTATGCCTAAGTTGCTATAGCATTAAAGGTCAACATTTGTTTTCTGTAACTCATTATCCTGAAGATACACATGTGGGAGTCTGCAGAATACTGCCAGGCTTGGGAAAAGTAGCAGTTTGTATGTATGATGTACTCTGGTATTTTGTTTCAGTTTTTAAAAAGTACAAGTTACAACCAGGTGTGGTGACACATGCCTGTAATTCCAGCCCTCTGGGAGGCTGAGGCATGAGGATCAGAAGTTGAACCCAGCCTGTGCAAGTTAGTGAGTCAGTGAGACCCTGTCTCAAAAGAAGGGACAAAGGGAAGGAAAATAGGAAGGAGGGAGTTGGGGATGTAGCTCTCTTTGAAGACAAAGTTCAATTCTCAGTACTACAAAATTTTTTTAAGTGCAGATCACCCTGTCAATTGATTTCATGATTGCATTTTGTCACAATTTGAAGTTTGTACAACAGTGGAGCATCAGGTAAGCTTTCAAACCTTTAACTGTCCCTGAACACCCTTTACAAAACAGTAAGGTAACTTAGATTGTTTTTCTCTGCCATGTGATGAATGTGTGTCACTGGCTGTCCCCTCTGTGCTGTGCTGTGAGCTTGTAAGCACCACCGCTTTGTTGTATTATACTCCAGCTTACTGAGGAGGAAGCTGAGGCAGAATGTTGAAACTTGCTGCGAAAGGCATGAGGCTTTTATATATTTAGGCTAATATATGAGGCTAATACATATATTTAGGCAGGGTCTTGCTGTGTAGTGTAGGCTGGCCTTGAACTCACTATGTAGTCCAGGCTGGCTTCAAACTTATGATCCTCCTCCCTCAGCCTCCTGAGTGCTGAGATCACAAGCATGTCCTATCATGCCCAGCTGCTATATATTTTAGTAAAAAAATAAGAAAATGGTAGAGGAGTTATAAAAATGAGAGTAATTGTCATAGTGTGATGAAATTTTAAGTAATTTCTCCTAAATACTGTTGAAAGCAATTATACAAAAAGGGGTTGAAGGGCGGGGGAGATGTCTCAGTGCTCTGAGTACCTGCCTGGCATGTGCAAGTACCCGATCCTTGGTACCGCATGCTGTGCCAACCCCGAAACCAGGCATGGTGGAGCAGGCCTGTAATCTCAGCACTGGGGAGGCTGATACAGGAGGATCACTATGAGTCTGAACTGTATATAGAGACCCTGTACCAAATAAGTAATTTTTTTTTGCAGAACCAGGGATTGAACTCAAGCCCTTGAGCTTGCCAGGTAAGCACTTATTCAACTGAGCTATCTCCCAAGCCCCAATAAAATAATTTTTTTAAAAAAGGAGTTGAAGGAAAATTGTTAAAATAGCTAGTGTGGTGATGCACAGCTGTAATCTCAGCACCCTGGGAGGTAGAGATAAGGGGATTCAAAGTTTGAGTCCAGCCTGGGCAATTTAGCCAGACTGTGTCTCAAAAAAGTAAAAATTCAGCCCAGAGTGATGGTGTGTGTCTCTAATTCCAGCATTAGGCAGGTTGAGCCAAGAGGACTTCTGTGAGTTCCAGGTCAGCCCAGGGTACATAGTGAGTTCAAAGCCAGCCTGAAATGCGTAGTGAGACCATTTCTCAAATAATAGGCTGGTGATGCAGCTATATATAGATATACTCGTGTGTGTGTGTGTGTGTGTGTGTGTGTGCATCTACTGCTTGTCTGAACTTACACCTTTTTACCTACTCTAATGATAGTTTTATTAAGTTAATTAAAGTAATTGTTTTATATTTACAAATACATTGATTTTTTTATTTTTATTTTTTTCCCATAATTTTATTGATAAATAGCAATGAGACAGTTTCAAACCAAATTGGTAGGACAGTTTCAATAATTAACACATTACATACATTCTTCCTAGTGGTTATTTGCTGTTCAAGATGCGGACATGATATCCTATTTACAAACACCATTAGAACCAATCACTCTATTCATTAAGAGAATGTAGCTATATATCTATCCTAACCACTTTGAATACACAGATACAAAATGGGCATTCATCTGTATCCCCTTTTTTGGTTAAGTTCCATTATTTGAATATTATAGGTGTGTAAACTCAGCAAAATATTCTAAAAGAGTCCAGTAGCCCATAATAGTATTGGGTCTTCCGCTTGACTGGCAATGTCAGAAATTGTTGACCTGAGTCCCCTACAGCTCAACATAACACCAGGGCTTTACTTCTTATATTTCGTTTTTATACTTTTCTGCTAGATGGTTAAGACCAAGGTAAAGCAGGACCTATGCAACAAGAGTTGTAGCTTTTGGGTCTGAGAAGGTCAGTGAAATCCCCTCAGGATTTATCCTGAGATCCTGTACCTCAGATTGTAGAACCTTTGTCAGTGTCAGCCATGTGGATAAGTCACGACCATTGCTTGGCCAATGTGCTCTGTGTGAAAGCTTGAGAAAATGTTTTCTCTCCATGTGACTCTCCTTAAGCACACTCTACATCATCGATCACTTTCCTCTTTGGCCCCATAATCTCCTTGATCAGAAAATTTGGGACACTACTGAGTTACATGACATTACAGTACAAGTTCTCATATGTCCTGAGTCTTAATTGACCTTAGAAGGCTAGGGCCAAAATGTTGGCTTTCCTTGCGGCCCTCCTTTTTCTCTAATTTTGGTCTACAAACTTAGGTTGTTAACCATCCAGAAGACAAGCTTATTGTTATTACCATACAACTTAGGCTGTTAAGCTTAACCTCACTATCTGTCTGCATGTCAAACATCTTAGGCATAATAAGGAACAGGTATTTTTCATCAAGTATTGATATGTTGAACTTTAAGTCCCTACAGAATATAATAACATTTAAAAATTAGAATATATTTTTAAAATAGGCATAAAGAATTATATACTTCTTATGTTTACACATAAGTCCAAAACAAATACATTGATTTTTAAGCTGGTGGAGTGTCCCTCTGGATTCTAAAAAGCTGGTGCACCCCTTTAGCTAGCTATAAATGTTAAGCAATGTGAGGTTCATGTTGGTGACAATGAATGAAGGAAATGACCTAGGCCAGAATCACTGGGGCTGAGACTTAGAGTCACTGGGGCGTAGTGAATAAATATTTGTCCAATGAAAAATAATGAATAAGAAACTCCTGGGCTTTTCCCAACCCACAAACAAGACTTCAAATTTAAAACCTTTTAATTTCATTTTTAATTGACAATACTTGTGTATACAGTACTTGTATAGTACAATGGGACATTCTGATGCATGTTTACATAGGATGATTAAGTCACACTAATGAACAATTTCATTTTTGTGATGAAAACACTTAAAATCTATTCTAAGACTGGGGAGATAGCTCAACAGTCTAAGCGCCTGCCTGGCAAGCACAGTGACCTGGGTTTGATCCCTGGTACCACATGCCATGCCAGCCGCAGAACCTCCGGCCATGGATACCAGTGGAACACAACTGTAATCCCAGTGCTGGGAAGGCTGAGACAAGAGGTTCACTACAAGTCTGAGCTTCATAGCAAGAACCTCTACCAAATAAATAAATAAATAAATAAATAAATAAATAAATATTTTAGGAATCTAAGCATTTTTCAACCATATGTTGTATTTTTATTTATTTTAGTCACCGTCCTATGCAACAGATCACTAAAGCATATTCCTTCTAACTATAGAATGTTTTATTTACTTATTTACTGTTTGCTTTTTTTTAACTTTTATTTGCATTTATTTTATGCTCACTTTGTTCCTGTGCCATGAATTTTTATTTCTTCAATTTCTCCTGGGGTATCTTTTTCTTGTGTGCAGCTTACTCTCTGCTTTAGAAACAGTTTGTTCTTTTCAGTAAGGATCATCTCATTTGTGGAGGACCACCTGGGCCACGCTCCCTGAATGAGGAGCAATTATCTCCATTTTGGCTGAATTTGGCCCTATTTCCATGTACTGCTGTGTGCAGGGCTGGCTAGGACTTTTCTTTATCCCTTCGTTTGGCTTTAAGGAATGAAAATTGGTCCAGCTGAGGTGCTGATGTGTATGTAGTCTTTGAAGAAAAGACCGGGATAGAAAGCCTTGCTCCACATGGTTGGCTGAGATCAAGCCTCAAGATAAGAAACTGACTTCCCAGGGTG
This sequence comes from Octodon degus, assembly GCF_000260255.1. Lineage (NCBI taxonomy): Eukaryota > Metazoa > Chordata > Mammalia > Rodentia > Octodontidae > Octodon > Octodon degus. Next base: position 9,817,974 of record NW_004524645.1, read on the forward strand.
TAAAAGATTACACACACATCATCACAATTCCTAGTACCAGAAAAAAAAATTACACATTAGAACTGAGGCACTGACCCCACAAAACCATGTACTGCCTCAGCTGTGCTGTGCAGATTTCTCTTTCTGCATATCCTTCTCTCTGCATGTTCCAGAGGTGGTTTCAGTCCTCCTACCTAGCTGAGCTCACTGTACTCACGTACACCCTGGGATTCTCACAGTCATTCATCCTCAAGCCATGGCCTTCTTCACAAATTAATAAAACCTGGATTCATCCCTGGGTCAAGGCCTTTGTTCTATTACCTGTCATCCTAGCTGGACTCAGGACCCCTTTGATTCCCCATCATTTTGGATATATTATATCTTTAACTGTGGGTTGCACTGGAATTAACTTGACGGAATTCCAGTAACTTCTTCCATGGGATTACAAATGTAAACTTCCTGGGCTGCAATGAGGACCTGGAAGGGCCCTCTAGACTCAATGTGGCAGAGGGAGTACATGTATGGGCTAATCTGGCCATGAATTCCACAAGTATGGTGGCACATCTCAGGTGCTTGGTTCACCTGGATATGTTAAGTGACCAGAGAATGTTCAGCAGCATTCTCTGCATTTCAGCATGTGCAGCAAAAATTCATCATTCTTTTTGGGTCACCAACCCTGTGTCCATCCCCATTGTTTGGCCTGGGCACACCTACCAACTCCACAATTTTAATGGCACACACTGCTTCTTTTTTTTTTTTTTTTTTTTTTTTTTTTTTTTTTTTTTTGGTGGACCTGGGGATTGAACTCATGCCCTTGTGCTTGCCAGGGAAGGACTTATTCCACTGAGCCATCTCCCCAGCCCGACACACTGCTTCTTTAATGTGATCCTTCAGATACTTGGTGGCCTTTTGTACATGCACACCCTTGACGGCCTGGGCAGTTTCCTGGGTGTTTTGAAAGTGAACATGAGAGTTTGAACCTCTTGCTTTGCATCGTTTTGTGGGGTTTTCTGGGTTAAGAGAGTAGTGAACCATTTTTACAGATCATCTCAAGCTGCTCACAGGAAGAGAACTTGCTTGTTTTTGAGACAGGGTCTTAATATGTATCTAACTTGGCTTTGAATTCACTGTGTAGCACAGTCTGGTCTCCAACTCACAGCAATCATCCTGCCTCTGCCTCCTAAAAGTGCTAGAATTGCAGTTGTGCACCACCATGCCTGGCTAGGATCTTTTAAAAATACTACTTTGCAGGGCCAGAGGTATGGCTCAGTGGTAGAGTTCTTGCCTTCCATGCTTAACACACTGGGTTCAATCCCCAGCATCACACACAATTTTTTTTAAAAGAAACTGCTCTGTGCCTCTTCCCACCAAGTGCATTGTGTATAGTATGAATTATTTCTTTTTCAGTGTTGGGGATTGATCCTCACGCCCACCCATGCAAAGTGAGCACTCTAGTACTGAGAGAGGTCCCATTCAAATGTATAGCTGAACACATCTCTCAAGTTCACTGTAATGAAAATCTGCTGTCGTTGCTGGGTGCCACCCACTTTTCCTTCCCGGGAAACAGTCTACTACATTTCTTCTGGATGAATGATGCTGCAACTGAGTCCTGTTTGGGAGGCCCATCCTGATGGACATCCCACTCCCCACAGCCAAAGGGCAGGCACCTGAGCCCCGCAGCCAGGCCCTTTCTGCAGCACGGAGACTCCAGAGGAGCCGGCCCTCTAGCTCTGGAGTGTCTCTGCTTCCACACTGTCCAAATTGGCCCCTCTGATACTCTGAACTCCTCAAATCCCTCCAGAGCTTTCCTTTTTCGCTTGTTAGCCCAAGTCTGGTTTGTACTTACTGCTGATGAATGCTGAATATTTGATGAACCCTGTCCCTTTTTGTTCCCAAATCCTCCATTCAATCACAGACTTCACTGAATAAGGAATGGGACCCTTGGAGTTAGGATCTAAATAGGATACTAAAATACTTGCAAAAATGTTTTGCCATTGTAGATAAAGGCTCTAGAAAACAAAAGCTATGCTGTATATTTCAAGTAGAGCAGATTCAATACAGAGAATTGGGGACTTAGGTATTAGAAGGCTGAGAGGACAAAGGCCAGGCATGGTAGCTAATGCCTGCAGTCCTAGCACTTGGGAGGCTGAGGCAGGATTACTGAGAGATTGAGGCTACCCTGGGGTACGTAGCAAGACTGTCTCAAACAAACAAACAAACAAACAAAAAAAACCCTGTAGGGCTGGCCTAATAGGTCAGCAGATAAAACTGCCTGCAAGCAGGCGCAGGGGCCAGGGTTTGATCCCCAGGCCTGCGGTGCTGCTCTGGGTTATGCAATTGAGACTGGGCGTGGTAGTGCAAGCCTGTAATCCCAGCACTTGGGAGGCTGTAAACATGAGAATCACTATGAGTCCCATCTAGTAGTGAGACCCTGAATACCCTGTAGACCCCTAAAAATACAAAAATAAATAAATAAATAAATAAATACCTAAAAGAAAAGATAAGGTAACTCAGATATTTGTCACCACTTTCTGTCCTCTCCCCCCAGTTGACAGTAACTGTAGGAAGTGGCCACTCACCTGGCTGGCTGAGCTCTGTTTACACTTTCCATAGTTACTGCTCAGGCCAGCAAGGAAGATATGGCTGGCTGGGTGGGACATGGTGTGGTGACACTGGGAAGCTGAAATGCAAGGGCTCTAGCCTTGGCCACAAGGAAGTCCCTTCTGCCTCCCTTTGGTGGACAGGACCTCATGGGAAGGCAATCTGCATGTGAATTTGGGAGAAGCAGGTCATAGCCCTAGAAGTGCTGAACAGAATAAAGATACTTAGTTTAGAGCTAAGAGACAGCAAGTAAACAACCACAGAAGCACACTTGGCTTTTAAGAGGATTATTAATGGCTTCTGAAAATAGAACTCCCTAGTAAGTTGGAAATGTTCAACATACATCAGTGGCTAAATGTAAATTACACTGTCGTACTCTATTGAAAGACCTGAGGACACAGATTCCAGATTTGTATTCTTTTGCCCCTTAGCAATGGTCCATGGCTATATCAGTTGGAAAGTTTGTCTCCCAATACACATTTATAAGGTATAACAGTTACAGCAAGATTGTTCAGTTTGATTATTACAAAGAGGAAACTGGCATCCACAGAAAGCTATCACAGTTATTGAGGGATCTGTAATTGCAAGGTCATTTATAAGCTCCCTCTGAGAACTGCTTTTCAAAATATGTTAGAAAAAGAAAAGAAGAAAAATAAATAAACCAAAAACAAAACAAAAACAAAAACAAAATATGTTAGAAGAGCCAGGCACGATGGATGGCATAGGCCTGTAATCCCTGCAAGATGCTGAGGAGACAGGAAGGTCACTTTAGTTCAGCCTGAATTACATGGAGACCCTGTCACCAACAAAACAAAACAAAACAAAACAAACCAAAAACAAACCAAAACCAAAACCAAAACAAAAGGAAAACAAGAGAGCTGGGCCTGTAGCTCCCTGCCTCATCTGCACTCACCTGACATGCTTGGGGTTCTAGCCTCAGTCCCTGGCACAGCCCAAAAAACTTTTTTATGAGAAACTAGACAAATTTAATTATATCATGCAAGAAATACTTCAAAGTCAGGTGTGGTGGTGTATGCCTATAATCCGAGCAGTTCAAGAGGCTGAGGCAGAAGAGCATGTTCTAAGCCAGTGTGAGCAACTTAGCAAGACCTTGTCTCAAAACAGAATTGGCTGGGGATATAGCTCAGTAGCGGAGCACCTACCTAGCTCCTGCAAGGTCCTGGGTTCAATCACCAGTACTGAGAAAAATAATACATGAATGCAACTTTTATTTTTGAGACAGGATCTCATTATGCATGCAGTTCAGGCTGGCCTTAAATTTGTTTTATATCCCAGGCTGGCCTGTAACTCACTTATGTAGCCCAGGCTGGCCTCCACCTCACAATGATCCTACCTCCACTTCGCAAGCACTGGTGTTCGAGGCATGTGCCACCAAACCTGCCAAAAAGTTTTGAATTTTATTAGGGGAAATTATATATTACACACTCACATCTTTCCTGCAACGTTTCTTACTATTGTACTTGAATCCACAATTATTCAGATTTTTGAATAAAAAATTTAAGATTAAAATGGTGTTCAGGGATAGAGATGTGGCTCAGTGGTAAAGTACATGCTTTATGCCGGACACAGTTGCACGCCCTTGCAGTCCCAGCTACAGGTATGCTGAGGTGTGGGGGTCGTTTGAGTTCAGGAGTTCATGCTCAGCCAGGAAGACCGTCGTAAGACCCTGATCTCTTTAGAATATGGTAAATTTAGAGTAATAGCCTTACCTACCATCTATTTAACATTTACTGTGTTCCATAAACTTTACATATATCGTCTAATTTGCCTCATGAGTGCCCTGTGACTTACCATCATTATCATTATCGTCATCAAAACGCTTAAACAACTTACCCACCATTTCACAGTTTGTCACTGAAATGTGGTCAGATACAACATCCAGGTCATCTGACTCCAGAGACAATTTAAACATGTCAGTTTGTCTGAGAAAAAAAAAACTGACATAAAAAGAACACCTGGGAGCTGGATGTGATGGTGCACTGCCTGTAATTCCTGCCCTTGGGAGGCAGAGGCAGCAAGCCCATGTCTGAGGCCAGCTTGGTGCGACATAGTGAGCTCAAGGCCAGCTTGAACTACATAGCAAGACCTTGTCTCAAAAATCAAAAACAAAAACAAAGCACCTGGATGAAAGGTCTCACCCTCCCTTTGTGTAAGAAGCACAGGCAACTCAATAGGCAAAGGCCAGTCTTTTCAACAAATGATGTTAAAACAACTGCATCTCCACATGCACAAAATTTATTTTAATTGTTTTGGTTATGTTAAGGATCCAACCTAGGCCTTCATGCACAGTAGGCAAGTGCTCCAAAGCTGAATCTTGTCTTAGGCTTCAAGCCTTTCACAAAAAGAACTCAAAAAGAATCAGAGACCTAAATGTAAAATGCAGAATTATAACTCTTAGAAGATGGCATAGGAGAAAATCTAGATAAACTTGGGCTTGCTGATGGCTTCTTAGATCCAACACCTAAAGCACAATTGATGAAAAAATGTGACTAGGTTGGACTCAATTAAAATGAAAAATTTCTGCTCAAATTGTTCAGAGAATAGTGATGTTTCATGAGGGAAACTGAGCAAAGAATGAAGGACAAGAAAAACTGTTTCCATGGATGATGGGCTTCTGGATGGATTTCTAGGTTTTTGTGCACAATGAACAAAGAACTGGACATAGCACAAGGCAGTACAGAAAAAGCAGCGAAGTTTAATGAAGTTCAATTAGGTGATGGTACTTTCTGCGTGAATAGGCTTGTGCTGGTGGAAAGGAAAATGATGTGAGAGCTGAAGGCGCTGGATTTAAGAATTTAAAATGAGGAGCCTGGTCTAGAACACCTCCCATTGGATCTTTTTTTTTTCAAAGTTTTATTGATAAATGGATAGCAATGAGACAGTTTCAAATCAAATAGGAAGTACAGTTTCAACAATCCCATTGGATCTTCCAGAGCTTGATAGAGGACATGATTGACAGAGTGCTGGATCATGTCAGTTGTGTTTACTGTGCATGTCCTTTCCCATAATTCAATCTGAAAACTGGTTTTATGAGATACAATCTATGTGCCTGAACCTTCAAGTGCTCAAGGTAGAGAAAGGTCAGGCTGAAGAATCTGGGCACCCGCATCTTGTTTTGGGACTTTGAAATCTTCCAAGGCAGGCCCAGGAATCTTTTTTTTTCTTATCTTTCCCTCAGGGAAGGTGGTCTTAGGATAAGGGTCAGGGGTTTGGCCCTGGGGTGTTACTCAGGTTTGGGTGAGTGGAGGAGAGTAGTCCTATAGCTTCCATTATACTATCTATATTAAAACCGTGAGCAACCACGTCAATGTGTATTATAATGTTCTATAACTTGCAAATGTATACAAGTTTCAAAAGAGTCTGGGCAATTTGAATTGTTGGAGCCCTGACCTTAAATTTGCATTGAATACTACTTAATTTAATAATTTGGTTTGATATGAGGTACTAGGAATTGAGCCCAGACCTTTGCACTAAGCTATATCTTCTGCCTTTGTTTTTTTATTATTGAGATGGAGTCTCTTTAAATTGCTAAATTACCTCAGCTGGTCTGGAACTTGAGATCATCCTGCCTCAGCCTCCCAAAATACTGGAATTACAGATGTGCACCACCATGCCTGGGTTATTTTTCTTTTAGTTTTTTTTCAGAACTGGGGATTGAACGCAGGCCCTTGCGTTTGCCAGTTTTTTTTTTTTTTTTTTAAGGCAGGATCTCACTATGTAGTCCAGGCTGGCCTGGAACTTGCTTATGTAGCATAGGCTGGACTCAAACTCAAGGCAATCTTTTTGCCTCAGCCTCCCTAGTGCTGGGACTATAGGCATATACAACCACCCTTAGCTGTGTTGTTTTTGAGACAGGATCTCTCTGAGGTAGGATAGAAGAAATACAGATAGGTAAAAAGGAGACAAAGAATATTATGATTTTTTTTTTTTTTTTTT
>NW_004524645.1:9824610-9838591 GCF_000260255.1 Octodon degus
AGAGAGAGAGAGAGAGAAAGCAGCTGCTTTTTTTGTGGTACTGGAGATTGAACTCAGGCCCTTGCGCTTGCCAGGGAAGTGCTTATTCTACTGAGCTATCTCCCAGGCCCATGATCTTTTTAAAAATGTATTTGGTACAGGGTCTCATTACACAGCTCGGACTCGTAGTGATCCTCCTGTTTTCAGCCTCCCTAGCAATGTGATTATAGGCATGTACCACCATGCCTGGTCTCAATGGCTGGCTCAGCATGCCCCAGGGGCAGGGCCAGTGTGGCATGTGGTGCAGGGGATCGAACCCTGGTCCCTGCACTTGTCTAAGCAGGCACTTAGTCTGCTGAGCTATCTCGCTGGCCTCAAAATTATGATTTTAAGGATGAAAACTGCAGCTTCAGGACACAAGCCTAGTTAAGAATTTTTTTTCTTGTCTCCCAAAACGTAATAATCCTGGTGAATTTCCTGTCACCTATGAGTGGATTCTGCTTCTCTCACCTGTTACTAGACTGCCTTTTCACATATAAATTAAGCTTTCCCCTATTTATGGATCTTTAGCTCACTAATGTGGGCTATCCTATCACCAAACCAAGACTAAAGCTATAGGTTGCCAAATTCCATAGATTTCCACCACCAAACACACACACACACACACACACACACACACACACACACACACATTCCCACTTCCAAACTTTAGTGCACCTCTCTCTCAAGAACCCACACTGCACTTTTGGGTGTATACTTATATATCTGCCTAATAAACCCTTCCCATGCCTCTTACTGCTGCATCATAAAAATTCTTTTTCTGAGAAGTGAGTCAGTGAACATACAACCCTATTCTAGGGCAGGGTGGGTTAGGTTCCTTATCTCAGTTTTGGAGACCTCCTTGGGCTTTGTCTGCTGATAGCACTCTGTAGCCCAGGGTGGCTAAGAACTGCAGATCGATCCTCTTGCCTCAGTCTCCCAAGTGTAAGAATCCAGGCATGAGCTACCATGCCCCGCTTCATTAAACGCTAGTTAGCATAGCATACAAAGTAATGTTTTATTAAGTACTAGTTAGCACAATACAGGAAGTAATATTTCATTAAGTTCTAGTTAGTACAGTACAGTAATTAATATTTAAGTACTAGTTCATATAAAACAGGGATTATTGTTGCTTTTCTGGGGAGTGATTGTTACTTGACATTAGGTATTTTTCTTATGTTATATTGATTCTGTTTTAATCAAGAGGGGATACATGTCCTGTGTACCTCTACATTCCCATTATAGAAAGGAATGTTAAATATGTATTTAGATTGTTTACAGCAGTGGCGTTTAAATATTTCTTAGCTGCAACTCACAGTAATACATTTTGCATCCCTCTTCTGTTACCCATTCATCTTGTCTGATACTGAAACAAGTATCTCACAAAGCGGTACTTCTCCTTACTGGGTGTAATACACTTGGTCTGATCTATCCTATTCTATCTCATTAAAACATGCTGGTCATTCTGGGCATGGTGGTGCACACCTGTAATCTCAGGACTTGGGGCATTGAGGCAGGACAATTCCTGTGAGCTTGAGGCCAGCCTGGACCACATAGTGAGACCCTGTTTTAAAAAATAAAACCCAATGCTGGTCATGACTCTTTAATTTGATTTCACCTGTGGTTTGAAAATGTGGCTTGAGGAACTCCAGGTGAAAGATGCAGCTTTATTTGGCCATTTCAATTTTGCATAAATACCAAAATTTAAAACTAGCATTATGAACTATTTCTAGGGAGTAGGGTTGTTGAAGGATTAAAGACTTATCTTCTAAACTGTTTGAAAAATAATTTCCAAATATATAACTTTTATAGTAAAAGATCTAGCATGATTTAGTTATTTATCCTAAGGCACTAATGTCCTACTTTCTAAAATTTATAGGTTTTTTTTCTTTATTTTTTTCTTGTACAAGAGATTGAACTCAAGACCTTGTGCTTGCCAAGTAGGCGCTTATGCTGCTGATTTATATCCCTGGCCCCTAAAAGTTTTATAAAAAACAGCAAAAATTGGGTACATCAGGAATGTGCAGGGCTGGGAAGATAGCTCAGTGGCATAAGTGCCTGCCTGGAAAGTGCAAGGTCCTGAGTTCCATCTCCCATACCAAAAAAAAAAAAAAAAAAAAAAAAAAAAGAATATGCAATTATAGGGTATTAGTTATATAAATAGTAGATTATTCATGGGATATACTATGGAGCCATTAAGAAGGACTATGTAAGGAAGGTCTAGTTCAGTGTTCAGTGTTTCTGCCTTTCCCAGGGGGGCATTTGAAAATTACAGAGACATTTTTAGTTGTCATAATGGCAGAAGTGAGTTGTCAACTTGTTACCAGTTTCCAGGGCTCCGCAGACTCTTTTCAGGTCCCTGGCATCCTGAATAAAGGGTAAGATACATGAGAAAAACTAATGAGGTTTTACATTTATCAAAGGTAGGATAAGCTCACTCTGTAGAGTGAGAGCAGAGCACTGAGAAAGCTCATAGGGGCCTCAGGCAGAGATCTTTTATATCAGCCATTCTTCAGGCTGACATCTGATCCAGCCCCTCCTATCAAAAACCTGCTTGACTTCAAACAGGTATAAGGTCCTGAGTTCAATTCCCGATTCCCCCCAAACAAACAAACAAGTATTGCTCCCAGCTGCAGGGCTTGGAAACTGTTCCTCCCCAATATGGCTGGGATCTCTGTGATTGACAGGTCACACCCACTTGCTCAGTGGCTTGGCCATGCCCTAATTTGCCTGAAACTGGCATCTATGAGGTAGAGGCAAGATGTTGTTAAACATCTTCCAACATAAGGAACAGCCTCCCACAAAAGAAATAATCCAGGGGCCAGGGAGATGGCTCAGTGGAATAAGCGCTTCCCTGGCAAGCGCAAGGGCCTGAGTTCAATCCCCAGTTGCACCTAAAAAAAAAAAAAGGTAAGAAACAATCCTCAAATACCAGTAATATTGAGGCTGCAAAACAGGTCTAGACAATGGCTATGTCCATAGGAGAACTTTACCACATTCTTTTTTTTTTTTTTTACTGGTATGTAATTCTTTTATTTCTTTTTTAAAAAATTCTTTTATTTCTTGACACACACATAAACGGATCAAAAATATGTTTACTTAGAAAAGTTGACGCTGACAAAAATGCAAAACAGGTTTTAAATAGCTTAGATTTCCTGATATATGCCTTCTAACCCAAAGTTAGAAGTAACACATTGTCCACTTATATGCCCGCATTTGTGACTCAAGGTATTGGGCTGAAAAAAGCAACTCCTAACAATCCCACATAAATATGGGACACCATTGTAGAGAAATCTAGGATTTCTCAAAAATGGTTTTAACTGTGAAGCCTCTGATCCTATCAGGATAGTGCTTTATTTTATTTTAAATCAGTTTCTGAGTATGAGTCCAAATCTCAAAAAGCACTTTCAAAAACAGAGCCACTCAGGTACACAAGTATGCCAGTCAGTGCAGTCAGCTGAAGAGAGGGACCATGTACATAATAAAGAAAATCAAGGACCAAATACTGAGACTCCCTCTTGTGTCCCACATTTCGAAGAAGTGGCTGAATCTTATGTGGTTTTCCGCTTCTTGCAGATGACCGTTCAAATACATTGCGTACCCCTGCTGCTTTTGTTTAACGAACTTTGTATTTTGCACACTCTCTTGGCCCCATGCTGAGTCGAAAGAGGTAGTGTCTTGGCCCACAAGGTGGGTGTATTTGGTATGACCAGAACGTCCACGGTTCTTCACCTGCATGACTTTAGAAAGAATGGTTTTGTTGAAAAGATCCTCCAGGGTAGGGGCACTGAAGGCTCTCTTGTGTACGTCTTCATTCTCATCCATGAAGAAAACCCCGGTGATAGTACTTGTGTAAAAATTTGTATTTGCCTTTAGCAGCTTTGTTGACAGTGACTTTGCCATTTGCCCGCAGCTCAGCTCTCCTCTCTTCCTCAGTAAGGTTTACTCATGCGTTCAATTTCTGCTTTCTCCTTTTCATGCGCTTCTCGATCTTCTCTGTCCCTCTTGATTCCCTTGCGCTCTCAAACCTTCCACGCTTTATACTCTTCCTCCTCATTTTCATCATCAGTATTGAGAGCATCCGGTTTGTCCAGTGACTGCTTATTTTGTTCCAGCTCTTTTCTGGTCTTCTCTTCCTCTTCTACAATCTTAAGTGTGTGCTTGCGTCTCTCCTCGGTCATGCGCCTGGCTTCCTGCTCCGGTTCCTTCTACTTCAAGCCTCACGTTCCTGAACAGTCACTAGGTCTTTCTTGTGGATGAAGACTGGCTAAGGCGAGGCTCCATCTCATCTTCACTGTCTGCACTCTTCATACTCAGACTCTGATTCTGACTCTTCTCTGGAACATCCTTCATCCTCCACCTCCATGACTTCCCTCTCTTCAATGTTTTCTTTCCTGTGCTTGCTGATGCATCATGCCACGGCGCCGCTCTATTTCCTCATCATCAATCTCTTCCTCTTCTTCACTGCGATCTTTTCATTCCACGCGCCAAGCATCTCCTTCTCCTTCTGAGTCACTTTCTCCCACCACTTCAGGTTCCACCACTTTCCAATGTCTAGCCAATCTCTCTTCTACGTCTTCACTAATCCGATTCTGTAAGTACCGCAGCCGGGCAGGGGTCACTAGAGGAATCTTCTTCCTGCTCCTCAGGTCTTGCTTCTTGTTCTTTGGCTTCCTTAATGAATTGAAATTCTTCATCTTCCTCATCTGATGAATCCATAGGAGTATAGTCGGCCTTTTTCCAGACATATAATGTTTTACCTTTACTTTCTCCATTAAAATCTCATCATTCTCATTGCAAACTGGGACAGCCTCGGCCATAGACTGAATAGGTTGTTGCTTCGTGAGTGAGCTTGGGACAGACATGTTGATGGAAGTGGCAATGAATCCTCAAACTTGACAGATTCCAAATGCTGAACATGTAGGAAGAGATTTACTTCATTCCTTACATCTGTAAATCCTAATCATATTTTGAGCATTTTATATATACTTCATTCTTGGAGTACAGTTATTTACATTCATGATTTAGTCTCTTCCTAGTTTGGAAGTTCTTTTTTATGGGTGATCCATACCTGATTCATCTCTCTGTACCTTGCAGCTAGACCACCTAGGTCCTGTAATTGACAAATGTTTGTTAAATTATTTCATAAGAAATATGATGAACCCTGTAAATATTTTTTTGAGCCAGGGACTCTCTGTGCAGTTCAGGCTGGCCTTGAGCTCATTAGGTAGCCCTGGCTGGCCTCAAACTCACAGCTATCCTCCTGCCTCGATCTTCTGAGTGCTGGATTACAGGTGTGCACCACCAGATCCGCTAAACTGCTGTGTCCTGCATAGCTCGCAATGTTCTCAGGGAAAAAGGCAAGAGGATCAAGAAATAAGGACAAAAGGTACAAGCTCGGAATCAAGTGAAGTCCTCTCTACAGTCAGGAGGTGGATATCAAGTTCAACCTCTGCTTAGCAACCTGCTTGCAAGCTGGAACAGCTTATTTGCATGGCTGTAGGAGCTTCCCATATTCTCTGACAGCTTTGTCTTAGCCCTAAATCTGTGATTGATTTCCAGCTTCAGTTGCTCCCTATAAGCCCTATAATTATTGAAATGGAACATATGCATTATATATTCCACAATATATTGAACTGAAAAGACAAGTTTTAAAACAATATGAGTGATCCACAGATCCAATGCAATCCCTGTGACAACCCCAGCTACCTTTTTTGCAGAAATGGACAAACTGATCCTCAAGTTCATACAGAAAGTCAAAGGACCTGAAAAAGGCAAAATAATCTTGAACAAAGTTAGAGGATTCACACTTCCCTACAGTAAATAAACAGTGTAGACTGGCATAAGGACCCACATGTGTATTAAATAGGAGAGAATTGAAAGCCCCAAAGGAAGCCTTATATTTACATTCAGTCAATTTTTGGCAAGGGTGCTAAAATAAATCAATGAGGGAAAGAATAGTGTTTTCAACAGATGGTGCTGGAACAATGGGATACATTCATAAAGTTGTATGCTCAACACCACATACAAAAGTTAACTCAAGGCCAGGCATGGTGGAGCATGCCCATAGCCCCAGCATTCACGAACCCTGGGCAGGGAGATTTCTGCAGGGTTACATAGTGAGGGGCGGGGAATGAGAAAAAAGAACAATCGAAATGTATCACGTACAGGTACAAATTCCCTATGATGAATGTTATCTAAAATGTACCAATAAAATAAAAATGCAAAAAGCCTCATAAAACAGTTGCAGTATAAGCCAGTTGAATATGTAACAATTGCATTTAAAAATGGGCTAATGATCTGAGTAAAATATTTCTCCAGTAAAGATGTGTAAATGGCCAACAAGCAGAAGAAAATGCAATCAAACCCCAATAGGATGCTTCTTCATACCCCTAAGTATAGCTATAATAAATAGCCATAATAAAAAGGCCGATAATAACAAATGTTGGTGGGAATATGAAGAAATTGGAACCCTCAGTTGTTCACAGTAGGAGTGTAAGGTGGCATAACCAAATTGGAAAATAATTTAGCAATTCATCAAAAACTTAACCATTTTGAATTATATGAATCTACAATTCCATTCCTAGGTGGAACTCTCTCAGGTAAGTGCTTATGCTGCAAAGCTATCTCCCTGGCCCAGAGGAAGTCTCTCAATAGAAATGAAAATGGTGAGGCTGAGACAGGAAAACTGCCTCAAGTTTGAGGCCAGCTTGGGCTACAAAGAGAGTTTAAGGCCAGCCTGAACAATGAAGTGAGAACCTGTATCAAAAAACCAAAACCAAGGGCCAGCCAAATAGCTCAGCAAATTAAAGTGCCTGTAAGCAGGCGCAGGGTCTGGGGGTGCCATCCTGGGCCTGCCATGCCAGCTCTGTCCCCAGGGCGCCCTGAGACAGCAACCGAGAGTGGGCATGGTGGCATGCACTTGTAATCCCAGCTCTTGGGAGGCTGTAAACAGAAAGATCACTATGAGTCCAATCTAGTAGTGAGACCCTGAACATCCTGTAGACCCTTCCCTAAAATACAAAACAAAAACAAAAACAAAAACACCAAACAAACCAAAAAAGCCCCACAAAAAAAAAACAAAACTAAAACCAAAAAGAACATAGGAGGGAAATGAAAGCAAAGTCACACAGCTATACAAAATGTTTATTGAAACATTGTACATAATAGCTAAAAGTGCAAACAGTTTCCATGTCTATAGAGAAACATAATAGCTAAAAGTGTAAACAGTATACATGTCTATAAAGAAATGAAAACAAAGTCACACAAAGTTATACAAAATGTTTATAGCAGCATGGTACACAATAGTTAAGAGTGTGAATAGTTTAAGTGTCTATCAATTGATAAAGTGGAGTAATATTTTGCAGTGAAAAGAAATAAAGTATTGATGCATGCTACAACATGAATGAACTTTTAAAACATACTAAATGAATAGTTAGATGCAAACCCCCCATATACTGTATGATACCATTTATATGAAATGGCCAAATTAGGCAAATCTGGAGACAGAAAAATAAATCAAGATTGCTCAGGGTTGGAAAATTTTGGGGGGTGGGGTGAGAAATGATAGCTAATTTCTCCTTACATCTTTTAAAATGTATTTAGTACAGGGTCTACAGGGTCTCACTACAGAGATCAGACTCATTGTGATTCTCCTGTTTTCAGCCTTCTAGATGCTGAGATTACAGGCACGTGCCACCATGCCCAGTCTCAATCACGGTTTCAGTGTGCCCTGGGGTGGGGCGGGTACGGCAAGCTGGGGATCGAACACCGGTCCCTTTGTTTGCCTATGCTTTAGTACACTAAACTATCTGGTCAGCCCTCTCCTCACTTCTTTCAGGGGAAATGAAAGAGTTCTGAAATTAGACTGTAAATATACTAAATGCTAGTCACTTTTTTTTTTTTTTGGCGGAACCAGGGATTGAACTCAGGCCCTTGCTCTTGACAGGGAAGCGATTATTCCACTGAGCCATCTCCCCAGCCCCAATACTAGTCACTTTAAATGGCACACTTTGGGAGGAGTCTGAGACAGAGTCTCACTGTGTAGCCCAGGCTGGCCTTGAACTTGTGGCAATCCACTTGCCTCAGCCACCCTGGTGCAGAATCCCAAGTGTGTGCCACCATGCCAGGCTACATGATATATTTTAAATGGCCAAATGTATTGTATATAAATCATAGTTCAGCAAATAAAAGAAAGAAAGAACTGAAGAAAGAAAGAGAGGTACTAAGCAACACTATCCTCTCCCCAGAGCATAGTGAGTTCAGATAAATTTGGAATGTTACTGGTTCTGTTCGCACCGGGCTTCTGAAGACATTCATCATGAAGGCCTTGACTGATGAATTACCTCTGCCCAAAGGACTTGGCACTCTTCCCCGAGACAATGCCACGAGCACTGTGCACGCAGGGTACGCAGGCCCAAGGACGGTTCTGCAGCAGGGTCGACCTGCCCCTTGGCCCAAGGGACCAGAAGCTGCGCCTGCCATGTCACACCCTAAGTTGTTGTAGTCCCTTTTTTTCAAATTCCAAAACTACTTCCTGGCAAGTGCAAGGTTCTGAGTTTGATTCCCGATACAAACAAACAAAAAAAACCCAAAATAAAACAAAACAAAAAAACCCAAACTCCTGTATAGAGTTTTCTTTGACTGTTAATAGCACTTTCACTTTCATACTGCAAGACAGCAGATGATGTGAAAGCATGCATAAGGTGTCAGAATTTTTAAGATGGGACTGTGGTCTGAACTTTATACCTGATTTTTTAAAAAAGTATGGGAGAAGCAAGATCACTTTCAGAACGCACATGTCATGTTAGTCTTTAGAACAACTGCTAAGTCATTCCATCAGAAATACAATTTTGGGCCAGGGAGGTTGCTTAGTGGTCTAAGTGCCTGCCTGGCAAGTGCAAGGACCCAGGTTCAATCCCCAGTACCACATGCTATGCCGGCCTTGCCCCGGGCCTGCTGAGCCAGCCACCAAAACCGGGCACGGTGGAGCATGCATGTATTTGCAGTGCTGGGAAGGCTGAAACAGGAGGATCACTATGAGTCCAAGCTGCATATGGAGACTCTGTACCAAATACATAAATTCAAACGCATAACACACACATGCACACATGCACAGTTTTTCTTTTTTTTTAAATTAGTTTTCTTTATTTTTTTAAATATTTTATGTGTGTGTGTGTGTGTGTGTGTGTGTGGCCAGCTCAGCCCACCAGGGGGCGGGGCTGGCTGGCATGTGGTGCTGGGGATTGAACCGCGGTCCCTGGGCTTTGCGAAGCTTGTTCTAAGTAGGTGCTTTAGACCACTGAGCCATCTCACCAGCCCCCACAATTTCTTTATAAAGCAATCGAAATCACAAGCTCACACTTGCCAAGCAGGCGCTGTCACTGAGCTCTATACCTGGCCCTTAATATATATTTTTTTTACACAGACTACTATGCAAGCAAAAGATTAGACTTTTTAAAAGATAAGACTGAGCTTCAGCAAGGTGTGGAAACTATTCTTGAAGAGCATTCTGGTTTTATTTTCTCCAAACTTTTCTTTCTTGCTTTAACTTGGGCTTGTTTCTCAGTTCATAGTCTGACAGAATGATCCACATGAGGATTTCAAAGAATCATATTTTTTATTTAGCTACTAAGGTTTAGGGCACTGCTTGAACTTGTACCAAGCGATTCTTCCAAAGATGTCTGTTCTCGAAGCAATGGGTCTAGCTCTTTTTTCACCAACCCAGAGAAGTCTTACAGCAGTTTTTTCCTGGACAACTTTATCATATGTCTCCATGGAACCATATCTTTTCTAACTGTTCTGGGCTTGGCATTGGCAAACTCTGCCACTTGGCCTCCTCTTCTGGAAGCATCTTTCTCTTTCTGTCTTTTGGGACAGGGTCTTGCTGTGGAGTTCAGACTGATTTAAACTCCCAGAGATCCTGCGGACTCAGGCTCCCCAGTGCTGGAGTGCTGGGATTACAGGCATTTGCCACCAAGCATGGCAGTATGTTTCATTCCTTCAGTAAGACTACCAAAGTTCATGTAAATCTTTATTACTTTTGTTATTTAATTGCTGACAGGCCCATACAGCTCCAGACTTCATTTTTTTTCTTGTTTCCAACTCTTTGGCTCAGTCAAAAATCCCTCTAGTCCTTTTCTTGACAATGTGTTATGGGACTGGGGAGATGGCTCAGTGGAATAAGCGCTTCACTGGCAAGTGCAGGGGCCTGAGTTCAATCCCTGGTTCCACCAAAAAATGAAAAAAAAGATAGTGTATTATGAAGTAATCCACACTGGTGAAAGGATGTGACATTTGGTGCATTGTTAAGTAACAAACTAAGAAAATCTTGAGTTAGCAGGGGCCTTAGGAGTTATTAATAACCCAGAGGTCTTCAGGACTGCTGAGACTTTTCTACAAAAAGTAGCCATACTGGTTGCAGCCATTTTTTCCCTTGCATGTGCGTGCGCGCATGCACGCACGCACGTGTGTGTGTGTGTGTGTGTGTGTGTGCGTGTGTGTGTGTGTAGGCAGGGTCTCGCTAAGGCTGGCCTTGAATTCAAGGTGATCTTCCTGCCTCAGCTTTGTGCCTTAGCCACCTTAGTGCTGGGCTTACAGGCTTGCACCACCAAAGCCCAGTCTTTTTAGTCTTTTAGACTATTCTGTTTATTTTTGCAGTAAGGTAAACTCGCCTGGGGGAAAATACCACAGTGTAGGAGCTAGTAGTTAGCTGCACTTCAGTGAGTCTTTGGGTAACAAGATTATGAACTATCTTTATTTTTCTTTGTATTTTCAGATTATGTCTTCAGAGAAAAAGAAATCTTTACAAAGAGGTCCTTGGTGAGGCTGGAACCTCACACCCCATCCCGCCTGGCCTCCTGTACCCCGCCCTAGTATTCTGTAGACCGGGGGTTTGGGGACAGCTGCCTCAGGCAGGAATTACTCCGCGGAAAGCCCCGCCCCGTGCCACAGAGCTCCATTTTTACTGCGCAGGCGCGAAAAACAGCCTTGTTAAGGGGGCGGAACTAGGGGACCCATTTTTGGGCTCAGGTAGCAGGCAGGCTGAGCGTAAGTGCCAGCTGTGTAGGGGGTCTCCGAAGGGTCAGGGGCGCAGCATCCAGGAACAAGAGCCTTCAGCGTGCTGAACGTGGTATGTCCTCCCTGCGGGGGCAGCTGCAAGCCCCAGCTTGTTTGCTGCAGAGAGCGCGACTGGGGTCACTGATCGGACGTGCCTGCTTGTTCCTCTGCGCTTCCAGACAGCCGTTGAGGCCATCCTTTGTTTAAACCGGGATGGCTTTATCTCCCAGGTGGAGACCGTTCCCACAATACCGAGACTCAGGAGTCATATGATGACATGATCCGATTTTCTCAAACAGATTTTTCTTCGTGGTCCCTGGAGCATTCAATGTGCGTACAACTCCCAGGCCGCCTTTTTTTCCGGGGGTCACATTGCCCTTTCTAAACGCTCTTCCCCTCAGTAAACACAAGCTCTTTCCCACCACCAGCCACAGGAGGGCGCACCAACACATCAGTCAAATGAGGTTTAGTGTGATGTACTGGGGTGTCAATACTTGATTACTCTGGACAGTGCTGAGACTCTTTCTCCTACTGAAACAGGGTCTTACTAAGTAGCCCAAGCTGGGCTGGAACTTGTGATCCTCCTGCCTCAGTTCCTTAGAGTACTGGGAGTACAGGCGTGTGCCACCACAGTGGCTTGAGGAAATGAATTTTATTTATTTCATTTAAATTTAAGTAGTCATATTTAACTAGTTGCTACCATATTGTACTGTAGCAGTAGCTACCATATTGTACTAGTAGCTACCATATTGTACTCTAGCAGTAGCCTCTCTAGAAAGATTGTTTTTTCTGAAAGGCTTTTATGAAGCTGGCATTTAAATGACTAACAGCAGCGATTTAAGAGGTGAAAGGAACTAACACTGGCATTCCCACTATTGGACGGCCTCTGTGCCAGAGATACGTCCAGTTGCCAGATACACACATCTACCATCCATCAGGCACCTACAGCATGGATTACTGAATCGGTGAGGCACCCTTACAGGCTCTGCAAATTTGTACTAGACACCAACATCCCATACGGGCGTGTTTACAGCAGATGTGGCATTGTGTTCCACACAGCATTTCCAGACCTATCTTTGGATGCTTTGAACATTTGGCACATCGCCCCAGTGGAAAGCGACTTGCAGACTAGCCCTTACAGCTGTGTGCAGTGTGTGGAAGTCGAAGCAGTACAAGCGTCAGGCTAGGCAGGGACTAACAAGGCTCCAGTTCCAGCTGCATCACTAGCCAGGCTTGTGGCCCTAAGTAGACATTTGCCTTTCCAGAGCGCTGTTTTTATTTCTCCATGCTTCTAGCCTCAATATCTCCAAGAGCTATTCCTTATTTCACTGATTCTGCAATTACTGCCCCCCCATTGTAATATTTCTGAATTCATGTTTCATCTGATGGCCAGTGGCACATCACAGTATAGCTGGCAGCATGCTTTCTAGTTTTATGTATAAAGAAAGGCTTTTGTTTGTTTGTTTGAGACAAGGTCTCCACATGTAGCTCAGGCAGACCTTGAACTCACTATGTAGCCCAGGCAGGCCTTAAACTCACAGTGATCCCCTTGCCTCTGCTTTCTGAGTGCTGGGATTATAGGTGTGCACCACCACACCCAGCTGAAGTGTATCATACATTCATGGCACCTCACACTAGATGAAACATGGTCTGTGTAACTGAAGAATGTCAGCAGAGGTGGAGGGTGTAGCTCAGCGGTAAAAAGCATGCTTAGCATGTGTTCCCAGGTCGAGGGGTGGAAGGTGATTGCATTGTGGGCACTCTACTCACTGGTGGACTCCTCCAGCAAGGGAGGCGGGCCCCGGGGGGCGTGGCCTGGAAGGACATATCCCAATCCTGGGCTCCTCAGTTAGCTTCTGGGGCTGCCCTGGACTGCCAGAAACTGAACCTTGAACCAAAATGAACCTCTCTTCCTTTAAAGTGTAGGTGTCTGGTAAATAAAAAAGATCCTCGGTGCCTAAAAAATAATCAGTGAGAATCTTTATATCTACTTTATATAGGCATACACTCTGAAATTTACTCAGAGACAAAGCTAGTGGGCTTGAGTAGTGAGTCCAGGTCCTGGTTTAGAATATTAAATTGCATACACCTTGTGGGGCACTCAGCAAGTGGCCAAGGCACAACAGCATCTCCACTGCAACCTCCACCCCCAGATTAAAAATCAGCGAGCTTTGTTTTAGGCCACATTGGGCGTGGCTGTAGTTTTGTCTTGAATTTCCACTCTATTTTATTTTTTGTCTTTTTGAGATGGGGTCTCACTATGCAGTTTAGGCTGGCCTTCCTCGTTTTGTAGCCCAGGCTAGCCTCAAACTCCCAGCAATCTTCCTGCCTCAGCCTCCTAAATGCTGGGATTTCAGGCGTGTGCCACCATCCCTAGCAAAATTGTATTTTATATATTTTAGCAGTACTGGGAATTCAATGAAGGGTTTTCATACTGAGCTACATCCCCCGCCCTTTCTATGTATTTTTTCTTTGAGACCAGGTCTCTTTAAATCGTTAAAGTTGAATTTGTGATCCTCCTGCGTCAGCCACCCTGAGTGCTGGGATTGTAGGTGTGCACTCCCAGGCCTGGCTCCAGTCCTCTTTCTTTCCTACTTTTCTCAGGTACTCACAGTTCTTAAGCACTTTCTCCACAGTGCTCCCCTGCTTGTCTCCCCTCCAAGCTCATCTCCCTCAGTTACATTTGAGAGTGAGCTCATTCCAGCCACATGTTCTCCTGCAGGTGTGCGACAAGGAAATCATTTTGTACCAGTGATGTGTTGGTATAGGGTTAGCAATCCACTCTCCAGGACAACCAGTGAAGCTGGGCTTGTGACATTTGCCAGTTTCTCTGGGTGGCCTAGATATTCCCACAGTGGCTGATTTCAAACTATGAACATAACATCAACTATCTTATAAAATTCTT
>NW_004524645.1:9839206-9841536 GCF_000260255.1 Octodon degus
GAGAATCTCTCTGAGTTTGAGGCCATCCTGAACTCCATAAGAACCAAATGAACCTCGCCTCCTTTAAATTGTAGGTGTGTGGTAATTTATTTTTGTCTCAAACAACATCAAAATTCTGAAGCAAAGGAGGGAGGGACACACATGGCTGCATAGGACACAGTGTTTCAGGGGGAGGACAGAGCAAGGCAGATGAGCTTACTTTGTGTTTGTGGAACAGGAACAAAGCTGAAGAGGTCACACAGGTTGTGGAACAGCTCTTACAGAGCCCCAGGGGGTGCTATGGGCATCTCCCAGTGCAGTGGAGGGTGACACGATGGCACTTCAAGAGAGGCTCACTGAGGTTTCATTGTTGAGACAGACTAAAGGGGACACAGAGTGACTACGGGAATCAACCAGTAAGGAGGCTGTCCCAGTAATCCTCACCAGTACCCTCTGGTCTTCAACAACATACTCTTCCCTGCTTGCTTTGTTGTTGTTCTTTGGTTTTTATGTGGTGAATTGACAGCTGCTGGGCAACTTTTAACACTCAGCTGAACTGAGTCAACATGGTGCTGGGTATGGAAAGCCCACCCGAGCATCATTGCCAACAAAATAAAAAGGAGAACTGGAGAAGAAGAAGAGGTGCAGTGAGGGAGCTCTTGGTTTTCCTAGGGCTGTTGGTTCTCCTGGGACTGTTGGTTCTCCTAGAGGAGCTTATCCTGATGACTTTCCTGATATGAACTCAGCTGTTATTGTTGGAGGAGCTCAGGAGCTCACTGGTGCTGAGGATGGCTGTGGTACTTCTTGCCAGAGCTGTGGTTCTTCTTTGAGCATTGCTTCCTGGCTCCAGTGCAGATCCTTCAGCCTGCTGCTACAGGACTTCATCCCAATGTCACAGACTTTCCAGGTTCCACCACTGACCTTGGGGCCTTCCCAGTGCAGATCTTGAAATAGGCTGGCATGAGACATGGTTGTGGACTGTAGGCATCTAGTTGGACTCATGGTGGGGATTTCCATGAGCTCTAGGTCTTCAGCTGGACTCATGCAGGACATTGCTTTGGGAGCCAGGCCCTCACCTGGATTGCTTGGGTCTTTATTGTATGGACAAATTTCCTGCACTCCTTTGAACTTGACTCTTTGGGTGACTATTATGAAGTAATCCTGTAAATTACATGTCCTGTATTAAATCTTTTCCCGTATAAACCCTGACCACAACAAAATTGGTACTGGGAGTGGGGCTATTGCTTTGATGTTGCCTGGCCATGTGGCTTAAGAGCCTTGGAAATTAATTTGGAAAGTTTTTGAGAGACTAGTTTAAGAGGTAGCCCCTGTATGCTGTAAATTGTGGGACTCTGGTCAGAGCCTGGAAAATCAGAGTACTGATGGGAATGCTGCTGGTTAAGATGAGGCTCAGGAGGCTTCTATTGAGGACTGCATTGTGCTGCTTGATCCCAGGTAGTAATTACACTTTGGCAGAAAGTTAGTCTGCATTTTGCTTTTGCTTAGGGAGATTACCTGGGTGGCAGAAAAATTTCATTGCAGTCTACTGTTGGGACAGTGGCATGATTACTGTTGAGAGCTTTTGGCCAGATCTGTGTTTTATTACAATTATTTTTTACTATCTCAAAAAAATAAGAAACTAAGAGCAAAGAACCAGTAGAGTGATGTGAAACATTTGGCCAGAGGGGAGGCTCCACTGGAGCTATGGATTGCAAGGATGAAACAGAGGAGAACTTGGCTCTTAAGAATAGGACAAGGGAAAAATGAACTGAAGCCTTTCTCCTGAACATGAGTGTTTCTAAAATCCTGTTTTTTTACTTTTGCTCTGCCTTATTAAAAGTTAATGGGAAGCAAGGACTGTGATTTTAATAGTTTTTAAAATATGATTTTAATGTCATTTTTAGCTATGTTTGTAATTAGGTTAATTAGCCAAACTAATGTTTTAACCATGAATTTTGATCACGTTTTGAATATTTTGATGTTGGTATGGGAATGAGTGCAATAAGAATTGTACATAAGTAATTGTTGTATTAATGTAATTCTGAATCGACCAAGACATAGTTTCACAAATCTGCCAGTAGAGACTACGGTTTAAGGAAATGTATATGGTTAGCAAGTTGACTGGCATGTATTGCAGTGGATCGAGAACTTCTGGTCAACTTGTAACACCCAGTTGAGCTGAACCAGTGTGGTGCTGTGTGTGGAAGTCCCACCAGAGGCTGGCCAATAAAATAAAAAGGAGAACAGAAGAAGAAGAAGGAGAAGGAGAAGGAGAAGGAGAAGGAGAAGGAGAAGGAGAAGGAGAAGGAGAAGGAGAAGGAGAAGGAGAAGGAGAAGGAGAAGGAGAAGGA
>NW_004524645.1:9841636-9867605 GCF_000260255.1 Octodon degus
GTGTTCTTAGGGGGCTGTTGGTTCTCTTGGGGCTGTTGATCCTCCTGGAGAAACTTCTCATGCTGACTTTCCTGATATGAACCCGGCTGCTCTCATTGTTGGAGGAGCTTAGGAGCTCACTGGTGCTGAAGATGGCTGTGGTACTTTTTGCCAGAGCTCTGGCTTTTACCTTGAACATTGCTTTCTGGCTCCAGTGCAGATCCCTCAGCCTGTTGCTGCAGATCCTCATCCTGCTGAAACAGACTTTCTAGCTTTCACTGCCGACCTTTGGGTCTTTCCTGCACAGATCGTGAAACAGGCCTACATGAGACATTGTCACGGGCTCTTGGCCTCTAGTTGTCTTCTTGGGAGACATTGTTATTGGCTCTAGATCTTCAGCTGGGCTCATACAGGACATTGCCATGGGATCCAGGCCCTCAGCTAAATTCTTTGCGTCTTTAGTATGTGGACAGATTTCCTGCACTCCTTTGAACTTTACTGTTTGTGTGACTACTATAAAATAATCCTGTAAATTATGTGTCCTATATTAAATTGTTTCCCTTGTAAACCTTGACCACAGGATTTTTGGTTGTTTTTGCTTTTTTGAGACAGGGTCTCACTTTGTAGTGCAGGTTGGCCTCAAGCTCATGCCGATCCCCCTGCCTTGGCCTTTGGAGTGCTGGAGTGTGGCATGTGCCACCACACCCTGCTGACAGGTGCTTTCCTTTTTTACTTATAAGGAAATGAAGTTTGATAGTTTTGAAGATAAAAGTCCAAAGAGCATTATACTAGCTCTGGTGAGGGCACCACTGGGAGAACATGCATGGTGTTCTAGCATGTAGGAGTAGGAGATGGCCCCCACAGATGGGAAGCAGAGAGGCTGGTAAATGGTCAGGATTTTTTTTATTATTAATTACCTTTATATTTGAGGTATACACAAGGCGCTAGCATCTGGATTAATACCTGCATATTCCTAAGTGCCTTGCACTTCTTAGCATAGTCCTGGACCTGTCAGTGCATGCAAACAACAGCACAGAGTGAATTTAGCAATTTTTAGGAGATGCCTGGAAAACACATAAAATACCACTTATGAGCACGAGCAGCCTGAGGACAAGAAGTAACAGGTCCAGCTGACCAAATGCACCTCGTGATGTGGCACCCCAAGAAGGACCCAGATTTCGTGTGTCCCTGTTAAAAAATGCACAAGTCAGCGTAATTCCAAGGCAATTGGACACAGATCCAGACAGGCAGCCTTCACAGTGGAACTGGTCTGTCCTCTTCCAACTGTGAAGGTCAAGACAGACCAGGAGGACTGAACAGCTGTCTCAGGTAAAAGGGGAGCAAAGAGACAGGACCCCTAAATGCCTTGTGTATTCCTAGGTTGCAAAAAAGTGCTAGAGAGGACACTACTACTGGGACATTTGGAAAAAATTGAATGTGAACTATAGATTTGGTTATAGCCTTATGTCAACATTCCATTTCCTGGTTCTTAGGATTGAATTGTGGTTATGAAAGAGGCATTCTTGTTCCTGGGAATTCACTCTGAAGTACTTAGGAGGTAAACTCACTCTTCTCTGGATCCACAGTGTGTCTCCAGCTGTCTGCATCTACCTAGAGATATTTTTGTTTGCTTGCAAAAATGATAAAGCAAACGTGGAAACAATGTTTGGGTACAGGGGTCACACAGAAAATTATTTGTGTTATTCCGGCAAATGCTTTTCTTTCTTCTTTCTTTCTTTCTTTCTTTCTTTCTTTCTTTCTTTCTTTCTTTCTTTCTTTCTTTCTTTCTTTCTTTCTCTCTTTCTCTTAAGAGCCTTACTGTGTAGCCCAGGCTGGCCTTGAACTAGCAGAAGTCTTCTTGCCTCAGCCATGACTGGCTTCTTGTAACTTTTCAGTACATTTGAAATTATTTCCAAATAAAATTTTTTCAAAAAGGTGGCTGTAACTTCAGAACCTAGATAATATTTATGGAAGACATCTCCTGTGCTTCTGAAAGAAACCCCGAGTGTTATCAAATAGGCATCTTTCTGCAGGATGGAGAAGGTCAATCATTAACTTGGTGGTGATGGGTTTGAACTTGTAGTTCCCATTTGCTTTGGAAGGCCACTAGCTTTGTTGGAGTGGGCCGTTAATAAGGTACAGACAGTTATAACTTCACATGATTAACCAACCTGTTTATCTTTACTGTTTGAGCATACAGAAATGTTCTATGAAAAATTACTTTGTGTTAAAAACAGCATGCAGGTGATAAGCAGAGTAGCTCCATATACAGGTAAGCACTTTTTTATGCTTTAATGACACTGAAGTTTAGCATAGGACCTTTTATTTTGTTGACGCAAGGTCTCACGATATAGCCCAGGCTGGCCTTGAACTTGGGGTTACTTTCCTGCCTCAGTCTCCCTGCTTGTTGGAATTACGGGCATGTGTCACCATGTTTGGTTTAGCATATGACATTGAATACAATAGTAATCTGTTGATATTAAACCCTAGCTGCACATTGGAATCCTCTGGGAAATGTTAAAAAATATTGATGCTTCCCCCTTCCCCCTAGATTTTGACTAATCAGACTGAGGTACAAGGGAGGACCGTTTTCATTTGTTTGTTTGTTTGCTGGCTTTCTTGTTCTCTGACAGGGGTCTCACTATGTCCCCCAAGCTGGCCTCCAACTCTCACCTCAGGCTCCTGAGTAGTCAGGACCACGGGTGCATGTGACCATACTGCTCTCAGCAAGCAGCTGTACAATATCCCCGATGACACTGGGATCATGTCATAGAGCCTAGAGTCCTTCCCCAACTTTTAGGGCGATCATAGTTACAGCTAAGACACCCCACTACAGAGATGACAGCCCAGAAGGCAGCGAGGTGGAGATCTGAGATTTGACAGGATCAGCAGAATCCATCTCCCCTTCCTCTTAACTTCCTTACAGTTTTCCTCTCCTAGTACTTACTGTTTTTACCTTGAATTTTTTTTCTTTACATTTACATGTTCTTTTTTTCTTTACATTTACATGTGCCCTGAGGCACAGAACTCATGGAAAAAATGTGTGTTTCTGTCTAATCTGGACTTTATTGTCTTATGAGGTTTGTCTGTTGTCTCAGCACCATTTTTTGGGGACTGTTCTTTCCCTGCTTAATGGTATCTGCCCCCCCATTAAAAATCAATTGGTCACAGATGTATGGATTTGTCTTTCTGGAATTTCGATTCTCTTACACTGGTTTATGTCTGTCTTCATGTCTGACATGACTTGGCCCCTGTGTTGAGGAATTTTTTTTTGTACCAAGAATGAAACTCAGGGCCTCATGCTTGCCAGTGTTGAGGGATTTTCTAAATAAATGTATTAGTACATTTTAAGTATACTAATGATCACATTCATCATAAGGAGTTGTACCTATACACAACAGAAGTTGATTCTTCTTTTGCCCATTCTCTTCCACCCCCTTGCCCCCTTATTTACAAAGCTTCATTCCCATTTTTCCTCCTTTTCTCATCATTTTTTGTTTTCCCTCCCTTCCTCCTCCTATTCCCTAGCTCCCCTTCCCATTGGAACATTTGCTTCCTATGGTTTGTCTTTTTGAAACAAAGTCTCACTATTTAGTTCAAGCTGGCCTGCAACTCATGGTGATTCTCCCAAGTGCTGGGATTACAGGTGTACAGCCTCCATGCCTGGCTGAGGAGTCATTTAAATAGAATTTAAATAAAGGTCCTTAAGTAGAAAAAGCTCCACCCCGACAAAAACAAAAACAAAACAACAACAATAAAAAACCTCTAATGCTGAGTGGAAAGAGAACATGGAATTACAATATTAAACTTCAGAAGCTCAGGAAGAGGGAGCTGACTTCTAGGAGGCCAAGGTGAAGAAAATGGTGGGGAAAGAGCTTCTTTTTTTCTCTATGGTTATGTTGGTGCTGTCTCTCGCTCCCTCTATGGCCAGGAGTCCTGACATCCACCGTCATAGCTGGAATACAGGAGTAGTTTGGAGTTAGCAGACAAGGTCCTAGAAAAACATAGATGATTGTCTACATTCCTCATAGGTAGCTACTACTCTGACTTCTCTGTTCTTTGTGTAGTTTGGGAAGAGTTATTACTATTATTATTTTTGAGACAAGGTCTTGCTAGTCCAGGCTGACCTCAAACTTGTGACAGTCCTCCTGTCTCAGGCTCCCAAATGCTGGGATGACAGGTGTGAGCCACCACACTTGGCTTGAATGAATTTTAAAGCTCCCTCTTGCTTTGTTTATTCAGCTATTAGAAGAGAACAACAATCCCGTGTCTGCCTCATAGTGTGATTATTTACAAGTTTCAAATAAATTCTCTGAGAAACAACAGTTTTAGAAGATTTTATTTTTGTAAGATCTTTTACAAATTCCCCACTTTTCCTCTTCTGTTACTAGTCTTCGGGTCATTGTTGCATCAATCTAGGTCACATTTATTTTCCTAGAATTGCCTTTTCCAGAGCCCAGAGGGCTAAGCCATCTCAAACTTCACAGGGCTGGAACTGAACCTCTAATCTTTGTGCACAGTCTGTACCTCGTGTCCTGTTCCTGCATCCTGATCCCCAGGAAGGTAGTGTCAGTTACTTCACTATTCAGCCTCTCAAGTGCTGGGATTACAGGTGTGTGCCACCACACCTGGCTAAAAAAGTTTATTTTTAATGGTTCACTCCCATTCTGTGAGTCATTAGTCACTTAATAATAAGGTCTTATCATCTAGGCACTTCAGAATAATTTCTTTAAATCACAAATGGCAATATAACATCTTTCTAGAGTATTCTTTACTTATATTTTTCCTTTTTGTTGTTGTTTTTATTTTATTTTAGAGTAAAACCAAAAACAAAAGCAAGAACAAATAACAAAGACAAAGACAGAAACAAAATAGCATATTTTTGTTGTTTTTGAGACAGGGTCTCACTGTGTAGTTCAGGCTGGCCTGGAACTCACAGTGATCCTCTTGTCTCAGCCTCCCAAGTGCTGGGATTATAGGTATGTGCCACCACACTCAGGGTACATTTAAATAATGTTAGCAAATATGCCCTTCTTTTTTGTAGAAGTTAAGACCCTCAAAGGTTGAGACATACTTGTCCTGTATGTGTAGAGCACGGTAGCTGGTGATTGCTAGATAAGTATAGGAACAAATTGTTTTTATATACATTTCAAAGTCATAAGAGACATCAGGCATTTACATAGATATATTTACTATTTTTCTCATGGAATAATTTAATTACTAGTGAATTTAAGTACTTTTTTCACCTCTGTGTTTATGTCTACATTTTTCACATGGGATGACAGCTTACTTTTTTTAATTTCAGTGGGTCATACATAGTGTGGATGAAGGGACTAATCAGATATTTTCAAATCATATCATTTTTGTTTTATTTACTTTCTAAAACAACGAATGTAGAATCCTACAAGACTCCACAGAAAATTTTGTGGGAACAAACTTGCTTATAGGGAAAGTAGAAATGTATAGTTCTGCAACTGTAGCAACAGGAACGAAACTCAGCTTGATCTGAAATAGTAAATGTAGAAATCGTACATTAGGTGGAAAAATGAGAACTTGGTCAGTTTCTTTTAACAGCTCACAAAAACTTAACAGCCTAAATGTTTCCCATATTTGTGTTTCTGAAAGGATTGGAGATGAAAAGCCAAGGAAGTGGGGTGACACTGTTGCTAGTTATAATTTCTATTTTTAACCCCTTAAATTGCTTAGTTCTCATTTCTTTTTGTAGTCAACTTGTGGTTGGCTTTGCAAAGCTAACATTTTCTTTGGTGACAGTTTTTAAAATAAGCCAGAAGAATCTGGCCAGTAACTTCCCTATTCCATTAAATATTTCTGAACTTGAAAAAGTAGCATTTAAATTCAACTAAGTAAAGAAAATGATGTGATGTTTTATTGCTTGTTTTGTTTAACTTCTAGAACTACCTCAATGTTTTCCAAGATCCTCAGTACTTCTAAGGGCAGACTTTAAAAAAATTCATTTCTAAGAGAATAAATTATTGACTAATTTGCTTTCTTTTGGTGTTTTGAGACAAGGTCTTGCTCTGTGCTTCCTGCTGCTCTTGAACTCACTATGTAACCCAGGCTGGCCTTGAACTCTCAGAGATCCTCCTGTATCAGCCTCCCGAGTACTGGGATTACAGGTGCTTACCACCATGGTTGGCAGTTTTTTATCTATATCTATCTATCTATCTATCTATCTATCTATCTATCTATCTATATTTTTTTTTTGGTGGAACCAGGGATTGAACTCAGGCCCTTGCGCTTACCAGGGAAGCGCTTATTCCACTGAGCCATCTCCCCAGTCCCCTCTATTTATATTTTTTAAAAAAAATTTTTTGATGGTACTGGGAATCGAACTCAGGACCTTGCATTTGCCAGACAGGTGCTTATGCTGCTGAGCTATCTTGCTAGCCCCAGTTGGCAGTTATTAACTATTTTCTATCCTAACTTTTTTTTTTCTGTGCCAGGTGGTCAAAACTGTACCATTCACAGCCCTTTAGTTTTATTTTTAAAATTCAAATGGGGTCTTTCTGAGGCTAGCCTGCCCATCAGCTTCCCCAGAATCTGGAATTACAGCTGTGTGGCACCATCCTTGGTTGTATACTAACTTTTATTTTATCAGTGATTTATGTTGTGAACTCATTGCAACGGGACTAGAAAGAAGACCTCTTCCCCACCTCTCATTGTGGCCAGCTAGGCCTTGTGCTCTGAGTTCCAGTCTTTAGGCCACAAAGGAAAGGGAGACCTTCTATCTCCATAGAGGCACTGTGTGGGGGGCGATTCTGATGCATGTAACCAAGCTCAGAAAGGACAGGTGGCCTCTTGGGGGCTAGGAAGCAGGGCTGCTTTGTGAGCAAGCGATCAGTGCAGCTGTGTGGGGCCCTGTGCTTGGCCTAATGCCCTGCTATGGAGCTCCTGAAGTGCACCATGATTTTTAGAACAAGAAGCCCTGTGTCTTTACTTTAAACTGGAACCCACAAATCATGTCACCAGGCCAGCTCAGAAGACCAAAGTGTAAGAAGCAGCAGAGATGGAGACTTTCTTTCTTTTTTTCTTCTTTCTTTCTTTCTTTCTTTCTTTCTTTCTTTCTTTCTTTCTTTCTTTTTTTTGGTGGACACTTTCTTATCCTCAGGCAGGGAGGCCACAGCACTGCTTGAGAACAGATTGCAGTGTCCACATTCTCAGGAGCTGCCCTGAAGCCCTGAAAGCCTGAGCTTTAGGATAGAAGAGTTGGCACTGTACACCAGGGGACCAGGACGGCTGGCACAGTGACCGCGGTGGGCTGAAAAGAAGCTCTGTCCTGAAGATCCTGAATTTCTCAAGCTGTGGGCATGAAGTCTGAGCTAAAGCAAACTCTCTCTCCAAAAAAGACAGACTAAGCTTGGGTGTTGTCAGCTCCCTTCCTCCCCAGAGATACAACAGTGGTAACCACAACTTAATGGAGGATAGGCTTAATTTAGCTCATGGTTTTGGGGGATTCAGCCAGTGGTGAGCTGGTTCCAAGAGAACAGGGTAGAAGGGCCTGGTGGAGGAAAGCTGCTTGCCTCTTAGCAGCCAGGAAGCAGAGAGTGAGGGGAGGAGCCAGGGCAGGAGACACACCTTTTCCAACCAGGTCGTGCCCCATCCAACCAGGCCCCGCCCCATGCAAACAGGCCCCGCCTCCTCCAACCAGGCCCCGCCTCCTCCAACCAGGCTCCTGCTTCCTAGCTGTGCTTCTACCATGAGCTCAGCAACGGATGAATCCTCTGGTGAGTATAGCGCCCCTTTGATCCAGTCACCTTCTAAAAGCCCTGCCTCAGGGCACATGTGACTTCTGGGGGCATCCTAGATTTAAATCACAGAGACTGTTCAGTAGTTTGAATGAGATGCCCCAGAAGATGTTAACAAGTAAAAACCTAAATGAATCCTCCAGTGTCACTTGCTCTTAGTTGACTTAAAAAATCACTGCTTCTGGAGGTCGCGGAACTAGACAGTGACTTATTAGTCTCCCAGCTGCTGTGCTGTGGATTATACCTATGATATGTGGCTTGTGGTGACAGCAGGTGCCTAGTTGCTTTCCAGGGATGTGAGGGCTGCTTTTGCTGAAACACCGAGTCTCTACTTGAGCCTGCAGATGTCTCACAGGTGACTGGAGCTGGATGAAAAGCCATGGCATCTGTCTTTACTCTGTGCCTGTCTCCTTTGTCTCCTTAACCTTTGAGTCAGATTCTCTGCAGCTCTGCATATAGCTCTTAGGAGAAAAGTTTTGTCTAGAACTGATGCAAGGTTAATGACTCAACCAATCTAGTTTCTCTTCCCCTTAAGACTGAAGACACCTGCCAGCCACCAGGACCAGAAGCAGAAAATCATGAAAGGAGTAAAACGAGATGGCACTTGGCACAGGATGGTGGCACACACCTGTAGTCCCAGACACTCTGGAGGCTGGGGCAGCAGGACTGTAAGTTTGAACCCAGCCTGAGCACCTTAGAGATCCAGTGAGACCTTGTCTTAAAATAAATAAAAAGGGCTGGCAATATAGCTTGGTGGGAAGGCTGTGGATTCAATCCCTAATACCACAAAAATTCAATGTAACAAAATAAAGAGCTCATACCTGAGTTCCTCATAAATCTTCATCTATTTACAGAAGCAACATGAATACTCCTACCCTGTTTATTTTATTACTTTTTTGGAGATAGAGTCTTACTATGTAGTTCAGGCTGGCCTCCAACTAATGATGATCCTCCTGCCTCAGCCTCCCCAGTGCCAGGACGACAGGCATGCACCACTATGCCCAGTGCCTTCCACCCTTCATTGGCCTATCTCTGTTCCCCCATTATTCCTATCCTGTATTTGTAAGCCCTTAAAAGACCTGAGATGTGTGTGTCCATATACCAATTCCCTGTGATAAAGGTAATTATGTACTGCAAACATGTACTGATTAAAACAAGGAGTAGAATAAAAATCCAAGACTTCTTTCTATAAGATTTTAACTCTTTATTATCATAGTTTTTAGTGGTCAAGATGAAGTTTTCTTGCTCAGCCTTTAATGAGGACCTACAGAGTACTTGCACCAGGTATTCTAAAGCCTCACAGGACCCATTGATTAAAATATATGTGTTTGTTACCATGACATTATTTTGTGGGGACAGAAATAGTTACAATTTGCCGTGTTCCCCCAGGCTACACTTCATTTAAAAACAAGTACATTGGTTCTCGAGAAACATAATTTATTTATAATAGATTATAGCCTCTACTTGGCATGCTTGTCTTGAGCCTTACACCTGGAGTTGGCAGTAAACACGAGGTCAGCATTTTGCTTTGGGAAGGTAGCATGAATTTATTGGAACAAGGGCATTTGCTTTTTAATGTGAGTCTGGATCAGGATAAAAAGGTATTTTGGTTGAATATGTGACTCAAATCAATCTCTTTCACCACAGAACTCTCAGGAAATGAACTGGGATAACAACTTCCTCTTTTTTTTTCCAGAAGCAAAATTTTGCACTTTAATAAAAACCACAAACATGGAGAAGCATTTATTTTGCCTCTCTGGCATTAGCATTGACACAGAAGCACAATTAACAAATAGACTTGACTTCTACCAGTGTTTCTTGTAACCTGACACTCAAATACTGTTGGAGTTACCTGCGGAGGATTAAAAAATATTTAGATCCAGGCCTCACTTTTGTATTTTGGTTGTGGGAATTGAACTCAGGACCTTGCACTTGCCAGCCAGGTGCTGTGCCACTGAGCTATGTACCTGGCCCCTAGGTCTTACCTTTGAAGAAGGTTTCAATGGTGGGCCAGGATTGAGTATTTTCTTTTGCATCATTACTTTCTGAGTGATGCAGAGGACTGAGCCATCCTAATCTGCTCTTTGTCCGTCTGCTCCAGTTGAATCGAGGTAGCAGCTGAAGCCAACTGTCAGGCAGAGGACCTTTTTTTTTTTTTTTTCGTCTTTTGGAGATGGTCTCACTATGCAGTCTAGGCTGGTGTTGAACTCACATTGTAGCCCAAGCTGGCTTTGAACTCACAGTGATCCTCATGTTTCAGCTGGCATTACAGGCATGTGCCTCTACCACTGGTGTTTTGCTTGTTTTTAGAGGAATTTTTTTTTCTTCTACAGTAACAGGGATTGAACTCAAAACCTTGTGCTTGCCAGGCAGGTGCTCATGCTGCTGAGCTATCTCCCCAGCTTTGCTTGTTTTTGAGACAGGATCTCACTGTGTAGTTCAGCCTGGCCTTGAGCGCTCTACATAGTGCAGATTTATCTTGAAGTAGTGGTGGTCCTTCTGCCTCCCAAGTGCTAGGATCACAGGTGTGCACCACCATGCCCGGTGGATAACTGTTTCTTTAGGGCTGTTTAAAGATGGACTGTATACATGACATTGAAGACGTTAAAAATAGCCACTTTATAAAGTAAGATTTAGGAATGTCCCATAAATATTTATAAAGGTATTGTACATTAGTCATCATCGTGGAAATGGGATTAGAGCCCAATTGAGATGGCACTATGGTAACTAATTCTAAAAAGGGTGAAAATACCAACTATTGGTAAGGATGCAGAACAAGTGGAATTTTCTTGAATTACTGGTAAAGATGTAAGGCAACACAATAACAAAGCCAGGCATGGTGTTGCATGCCCATAATCCTAACACTTGGAAGGCTGAAGCAGGAGGACTGCTGCAAGTTCAGTTGTAGTGTGGGCTGCATATTGAGTCCATGTCCAGCCTGAATTACACAGTGATACCCTGTTTCAAAGAAACACAGCAACCTTGAAGAACTTCTCAAGTTATATACAAGTTAGTTCTTTCTCAAGAAAGAAACTTTTTCTTATATACAACTACCTCAGACCCACAAATTTTATACCTAGGCATAGTCTCATGAGTCATGAATACATTTGTTCAACAAGACTGTATAAAATGATAAATAACACCTTTCTTCATAATTATCTCAACTGGGAACAACTCAGACACCCATCATTAGAGAATGGATACTCAAATAGTGGTATCTTTATACAATGGAGCACTACTGAATAATAAGAAAATAAATAAGATATGTGCAACAACATAGGTGAGTGTAAAATATTGCATGTCGAATGAAAGAAGCCATTCTGTAGGGTTCCATGTAAACATAATTCTGGAACAAGCAACACTGATCAGTGATGATAAAAATCACAAATTGGGCCAGCTGTGTGGTGCATGTCTGCAAGCTTAGCACTTGGGAGGCTGATGCAGGAAGATCAGTGTGAGTTCAAGGCTAGACTGAGCTACATAATGAGTGTGAGGCCCACCTGAACTATATAGTTCAGGTTAGAAATTGGTCCAAGAGGTAGAGCTTGTATAAGGAATTAAAGCTTGGCTGGAAAAAACACTTGATGTCTTGATTGTATAGTGTTTACAAAAGTATTTCATTGTCAACACTCACTGAACTAGGCAAGGGATCTAGCTCAGCTGTGCAGTACCTGCGAAGTCCTGAGTTCGATTCCTGGCTACCCCCCAAGACTCACTGACTATATGGTAAAATCTATGTACTTTGTCAATTATAATTAAATTAAAAAAGTAAGAGTCTGTCCCAAGCCCTACTTACCCAATAAATTGTCAGCTCAGACAACAAGAAGTAGAAAAGAATTTGTTTCCAGCTAAGATCCTCTGTGACCCATCCTGTGGCCATATTCTCTCTGGACCGGATGATCCTATAGCTTAACTCTCAGACTTATGTTGATATTTTTGTAAAAATGGCCTGTCGTGGTTTGGAGTTTTCACAAGGGGAACAATACAATACAGGACACATTTTATAAGATTATTTCATAATCACTGAAAGAATCATATACAAGAGTGCAGGAAATCTGTCCACACACTAAACAGCAAAAAATCCAGTGAGGGCCTGAATCCCATAATAATATCGTGTAAGAGTTTAGCTGAAAACCTACAGCTCATAGCAATGCCTCCCACAAGTGTAATTGGAGGCCTAGAGCCCAAAATATTGTCTCATACAGGCCCATTTCTCAGATCTGAGCTTGGAAGGTCCAAAGGTAAGTGGTGGAGCTAGAAGTCTGTGCCAGCGGGATGAAGGGTCTGTGCTAGCAGGCTGAGGGATCTGAACTGCAGCCAGGAAGCAATGCTCAAGGTAAGCACCAGAGCTCCCCAAAAGTACCACAGCCATCCTCAGCAACAGTGAGGTCCTGAGCTCCTCCAGTGATGAAGAAAGCTGAGTTCCCATCAGGAAAGACAACGTGACAGTTTTCTCCAGGACACTGAGCAGTGCACCATCTTCCTCTCTGGAGCCAGGAAGTGATGCTCAAGATGAGGACCAGAGCTACCTCAAAATGAATCATAGCCATTCTCAGCAGCAATGAAGGTCCCATACTCTTTCTCCAACAAGAACAGCTAAATTCATCAAGAAAGCTGGCATGACTAGGTCCTCCAGCAGAATAGCCTAAGAGAATCAGCAGCTTCCAACAGCTTCCCCAAACAGCTTCTCCATATCTGCCTCTTATGCTGCCAGCAGCAATTCTCAGGTGGGCCTCCCACACCCAGAATGACACTAGTTCAGTTCAGCTGGGTGTAACAAGTTGACCACCAGTTAACAATCCACTCTATGGTCCTTCCTTCCTCACTGTGAATTTCTATTTTCTATATTAGCTTTTCTTGATCCTATGAATACAAGCATTTGTTGATGAGAAAAAAACTTATTGTCTCTCGAATGTTATTTTGCTTCTAACTTTTAAAAAAGCACAATGGTGTGTTTGACTCTACTGCCAGATCTGATGCTACGTAATTACTTAGATCAGATTACTGTTCATATTGAACTCCAATAATGATTGTGCTGAGAAATGTCATGACATGGGCTCACAGGCGAGGTCAGTGGGAAGTGGCCAGTTCTCGTCTTCACCTGTCATAGACTGTGCTCTTCTTGAGTTCTCTGCAGCCTGGAAGTCCTGTGGTGTCCCCTAGAGGTGGCCTGCTCTGGTGGTGACTTCCTCCCATACTCATCTCCAGCTCCAATCCTGGGCTTCTCTGAATGATCTTAAAATATTTTTACTTGTTTTCTTTTTTGAGACAAGTTCTTGCTATGTAAACCAGGCTGGCCTCAAATTCACACAGGTCCTTCTGCCTCAGCCTTCCTAGTGCTGGGATTACAGGTATATGCTACCGTGCCTGGCTCATCTAAATCTTTTGGCAGACATATACACCATTTTTGTTGTGCTTGTGTTTAGCAGTGGAATTGCTGGACCATGGGATAGTGTATGTTTAGCTTTAGTAGATAATGCCAAACCAATTGAAAATTTTACAAAGGACAAATGAAAGAAGGGAAAAAGATATATTCCAGTATATGTGCAGAATGGGTTGGGTAATTGGACTGTCACTTTCTGCCGGTCTTTTGAAAGGAGCAGTTAATTCTTACTTTTTAAATTATTTCTTCTTCTTCTTCTTCTTCTTCTTCTTCTTCTTCTTCTTCTTCTTCTTCTCTTCTTCTTCTTCTTTCTTCCTCCTCCTCCTCCTCTTCTTTTGAATTCTTACAAATTTTATTATTGTTTTATTTTATTTTTCCTTTAAATGAATCTTGAATGTTTATATCTGGTAACCTGAGCAACAACTTTGAAGATAGCATCATGTAATACAACAACAATTATTGAATTCCTACCACTTTGTTTAGTGAAATTTTGTATTGTTTCTAATGCTGTTTTTATCAATCACTATTTTGTATTCTTTAAGAAATATAAAAATAAATCTTGTATCCATAAAAAAATAAAATAAAGAAAATTTTACAAATACATTTCCTTCATACTTTAGTAAATGATAATGCCGCATTGGGAGTATTTCAATGGGACCCCTGCTTACTTGCTTTTCTCAGCCCCACAGTTTGACTTTATACATCATGGAGTCACGAATCATATCTAGGTCACATTGTACAGTATCTGCTGTAGCAGCAATGCAGTGCTTAGGTATTTGTTGGAAAAAAAGTACAAATTAAGTGGCTAACAATATTTTTTATTTGGTATAAGGTCTCACTATGAAGCTTTGACTTGTAGTGATACTCCTGTCTCAGCCTCCTCAGTGCTGGGATTATAGGCATGTGACACCATGCCCAGTCTTGGTGGCCAGCTCAGCATGCCTGGGGGTGGGGCTGGCACCACATGTGGTTCTGGGGATCAAAGCCCATTCCCTGCCCTTGCCTAAGCAAGGGTAGATTCTTAGTTCACTGAGAATCTCACTGGCCCCAAAAATATTTTTAAAGTACTGTGGTTTGAACCCTGGGGTGGTCTACCACTGAGCTAAATCTCCATTCCTTTTTATTCTTTATTTTGAGACAGTGTCTTGCTGAGTTGTCCAGGCTGGACTTGAACTTGCAGTCTTCTTGTCTCAGCTTCCCTGAGTACTTAGATTATAGCCTATTATAGCCATGGAAAAATACATGTGTTTTTTTTTGAAAAATATATATTGATGATTTGAGGAACAGCTTCTACAAAATGAACTATAAGTACTCTGAAAAGGAAGATTAGAAAAAATGGAAAGATGCCCCTGCTCCTGGATAAGTGGAATGAATATTGTGCAAATGGCCATACTCCTTCAACTGCTGTGCAGATTCAGTGTAGTCCCAATCAAAATACCACAGCATACTTTAAAGATCTCAAGAAAACAATCCTGAATTCATGTGGAACCAGAAGAGATCCAGCATAGCAGAAGCAATTCCGGGGAACAAGAGCAAAGCAGGAGGCATTGCAGTACCTAACTTGAAGCTATGCTATAGGGCCATAGCAATAAAAACCTCACATTGCTGGCACAAAACAGACACGTAGATCAAGGGAACAAACTGGAGGATACAGAAATCTCCTAAGACAGCTAATTGATCTTTGACAAAGAGGCCAAAAGTGTATGTCGGAGGGAAATTAGCCTATTTAACAAGTGATGCTGGGAAAACTGGTTATATGTGTGCAGAAGATTGAAACTGGACCTTTTTCTCTCATAATATACTAAATTAAAATAAAAATGGACCAAAGATCTAAACATTAAAACAGAAACATTAACCTTACTGAGAAAAAAGTAAAAAAAAACCTTAAGACGTAGGTATAGAACAACAATTTTCTTAACAACTGCAATTACACAAGAAATAGCAAGAATCAACAAATGGGATTATATCACACTAAAAAGCTCTTGCACAGGCAAAGAATCAATCAGCAGAGAGATGAGACAGCCTATAAAATGGGGAAAAAATTTCCAGCTACTCCTCAGACACAGGACTAATGTCTAGAATATACAAAAAACTAAAAAAATAATTTTGACTACCTCAAAGACTGTTATGGTTTGTGTATATTTGTCCCACCAAAGCTTCATGCAGTCATTGAAGTGCATTTCTATGATTTGTGATTAATTCATGATCCAAGGCTGGGATTATGGGTCTGAGTACTGCTGGGATTATGGGTGTGAGTGCTACACCCAGCCTGGGGCAGATAGCCTGAATGTAGCATAAAAGAGACAGAGACACAGACTTGCTTTCTGTTGCTATTTTTTTTGTATTTTAGGGAAGAATCTACAGGGTGTTCAGGGTCTCACTACTAGACTGGACTCGTAGTGATCTGCCTGTTTATAGCCTCTCAAGAGTTGGGGTTACAGGCACGCCCCACCATGCCCAATCTCAATTGCCATTTTAGCATGCCACGGGGGCAGGGCCAGCACAGCAGGCCATGAGATTGAATCCCCAGCTCCTGTACCTGCTTGCAGGCACTTTAATCTGCTGAGCTATTTGGCCAGTCCTCAATTTTCTTTTTCTCTCTTTCCTACCATCCTTCTTTTTTTTTTTTGGCTAGCATCAGACTCATTTTTTTATAAGTTCTTATAAAGTTATCATACATACGGATTAACAACTAATCCAACAGGCAAAAAACCCATATACCACAATAAGACAATTACATTGATAATAGCTACATCTTGGAAGCAGCCTGTGTGTCCATCAACAGATGAATGAATAAAATGTGGCATTTACAAACAATGGAGTACTTACTACTCTGCCATAAAGAAGGATAAACTTGAGTCATTTGTAGGAAAATAGATGCTTTGTTTGTGACCATAACATTAAATGAAGTAAATCTGACACATAAGCTTAAATATTGGATGATTTCCTTTTATGTGAGAAACTCAACATAAAGTACAAAATAAAAGACAGACAATAGGAAAAGAGAAAAGTTTTGCCAACCCAGTAGGGACAATGTATCTAAACTATACCTTGATTTTCATTTTTCTGACACAATGTCTTGCTATGTGGCTGTTGTAGTCTGGATTTTCAAGGGAACAAATTTAATATAGGACACATAATTTATTGGATTATTGTATAATATTTCCCCAGAGTCAAATGCAAAAGAATATGGGAGATCTGTGTACACACTAGAAACCCTAAGAATCCAGCTAAAGGCCTGGATCCCATGGAAATTTCCTGCACAAGTCCAGCTGAAGACCAGGATCCCATGGCAATGTCTTCCCTGCATCTAATTGTTGGCCTAGAGCCTGTGACAATGTCTATTAGAAGTCTGAATGAAATATCATGCTGGGAAGGCTCAAAGGTCAGTGGTGGAAGCTAGAAAGTCTGTGCCAGTGGGGTGAAGGATCTGTGGCAGCAGGCTGAGGGACCTGCACTGGAGCCAGGAAGCGATGCTCAAGGGCAGAACCAGAGCTCCCCGGAAAAGAACTGCAGCCATTTCAGTGACAGCAAGGACTGGAGCTCCTCTGATTACAGCTGTGGTCATATCAGGAAAACCAGTATGACAAGCTTTCCAGGAGAATCAGCAGCAGGCCATCTTCCCCTGCAGTTCTCCTTTTATGCTGTTGGCAACAATCCTCAGACGTACCTTCTACACCCAGAACCATGCTAATTCAGTTCACCTGGGTATTATAAGTTGCCCATTAGTTAATCCATCATGGTAGAGTACGCTGGCCTTGAGTGCACTATGTATCCCAGGTTGTCCACTAACTCAGAGAGATCCTCCTGACTCAGCCTCCCAAGTCAAAGTTATTATTATTTTTTATAAAAGTTATTATTATAGCCACCTGACTAGAGATATATGCATAGGGACTTTATAAACACTCTTCAAGAGTTCTTCACTATAGAGACACACTCAGAATAAAGTGATAGATCTGAAAGTGGGGCTATTTTATCTGGAGTTTGTTGGTAGGTTTTGTGAGAGTTTGAAATTGCTTGCTAAGTCTTATGCATAAATTGATGTCCTTCAGGACTCTGGAATGCCAGTGGCAGTGGCTTACCCAGGACACATTGAACTAATGAGTGTCCCGGCCTGGCTCATGGAGTCAGGGAAGGGGCTTAACCTGGGCAGCTCAGGTGGGGACCCCAAGAGGCTCCCTGCACAGCTGGCTGGGGAGCATCTGATCAGCAGAAGCCCAAACACATTCCAAGCCTGAGTTCCAGGAAAACCCAGGAAATGCTATTTCCAGCTTTCTAACGTTTATGTAACAGGAAGCACCTGATAGAATCTTGTACTAGGTCTTGGGGCTCTTTAAGACTCCAGATGGAGGTAAAACCCTTCTCAGTCCAGTGCCATGGCACCAGTGTTGAAATGTACTTGCCACCTTGTGCTGTATCAAGTTGTCCCTAGTAGTACTCTGATGCACTAATAGCTCTTACTTTTGTGAAGAAAAAGCTATGCAAAACTTAGGAATGGGTGAAGCGATGGCTGCATGTTCTTTTGGTGTCCTGTTAGAATTCTGTTTTTAGCATAATTTTCTATAGTGATAACAAAACTGTCTGTCGAGGAAAGGCGTCACCAACTTGCAGTGCCACATACAGGATCTTAATAACCTCAATGAATGTGGACAATATATGTGATAAACATGAACTAAGATTAATAATATCAACAAGAATGAAAAGGGGAACGAGAGGAGGAGAAGGGGGAGGAACAGCAATTAAAAAGAAACCGTGTGAGCACAGGTACCAACTCCTTTAAATGATTGTAAAATGCATGTGGTGCAAATGTATACTAATAAAAAAGGCTGCTTAAGCCCCAGCCATATATATTAGCACCAGCCGCTTGAATGCCTACGTGGTTTGTGGTTCACAAATCCTGCGTGTGTTCACCCCTGTCTAGCCTGACCTCTAACTTCCTTTTGTCAAGTGGCTCCCGAGACTTCGTGAGCTTAAGGCTCCTCCAAACTCAGTGAGCTGAATAAACCCAGCTTGGTGGCACTAAAGCGTGACTCTGATGGCCTCCATGGGGGCCTTTAACGAAGTCAGTGGGTACATTGATGTGTAGAAAGTAGAGTGGGGAAAATAACGAGGCAGGAACAAACCCAAAGCCAACTTGAAGTAAGTTCTCCTATTGCAGACTTGTTGGACTTAGCAAGAAATCAGCGAGAAGGCCCATCAGTCTAGGTGTGAGGCAAGTGGCTCTCTGATTGTATTTTCAGTCAGTGACAAACTATGTTTGAAGAGCTTGGGAGGCTGAAAACAGAAGGATCACTACGAGTCTGATCTGTGTAGTGAGACCCTGTAGACCCTGTGCTACATATGTAAAAAAGTATGTTTGAATTATGGAAACCACTGGAGAAGGACATGGTGGATTAACAACTGGTGCGCAACTTGTAACACCCAGCTGAACTGAGTCAGCATGGTGCGGGGTGTGAGAGGCACCTGAAGGTTGCTACTGGCAACATAAAAAAATGAGAACTCGGGAGGAAAAAGTGGGGGCTGTTGGTTCTCCTGGAGGAGCTTGTCATGCTGAGTTTAATGATGGGAACTTGGCTGTTCTCATCATTGGAGAAGCTCCTCTGATCCTTACCTTGAGCATCACTTCCTGGCTCCAGTGCAGATCCCTCAGCGTGCTGCCACAGATCCCGCACCCCACTGGCACAAACTTTCTAGCTTTTGCCACTGACC
Source organism: Octodon degus (assembly GCF_000260255.1). Lineage (NCBI taxonomy): Eukaryota > Metazoa > Chordata > Mammalia > Rodentia > Octodontidae > Octodon > Octodon degus. Next base: position 9,860,474 of record NW_004524645.1, read on the forward strand.
TTGGGGCCTTCCTAGTGCAGATCCATGAAACAGGCTTGTATTAGACCTTGTCATGGGCTCTAGGCCTCCAGCTGGACTCTTGGAGGGCATTGTCATGGGCTCTAGATCTTCAGCTGACCTCATGCAGGACATTGTCACGAGATCCAGGCCCTCAGCTGGATTCTAGGGGTCTGTAGTGTGGACAGGTTTCATGCGCTCTTTTGAACATGATTTTTTGAATGACTACTATAAAATAATGCTATAAATTATGTGTCCTCTATTTAATTGCTTGCCTTGTAAATCCTGACTATAGCAAAGGAGAACTTTGGGGGTGTATTTGGAGTCTTTCTCCAAAGAAATGACTCCTACCTGCCACAAATTACAGGATGGGCTTTGGTCTCTATCTCTGCACAGAGCTTGTGAATATTGATCACTCCCTCCTCAAAACTCATTTTTTTTCTGGGTTATGTTTCACTCCTTCTGATAATTTCTTCTGGGGCCTGAGATCAAACATGATAAGGAGGAATCACCATTAGGTCATAGTTCTGGAGTCACCTGGGCTCTTATCAAGAGCAGTGGAGAGGAGGAGATGACAGACCGATAGTAAGTAACTGAAAGAGGACAGAGGACAGGGCAGCAGTGGGCCTGTGGACCTCCATTGCAAGAGGTTCAGAGCTTGCTGCTTGGGTTTGCTCTGGGGTTTGTGTATATTGGCTCTCCCTGTCTACTTTGCTTCATGTAATGTATCAAGCAGTTTGAGTGCATCTGACAGGCACAGGGCCTGCCACAGGGGCTGCTGGAATGCCAAGAGAGTATGTCTCATTCCTATCCCCTGGAGCAGCACTGGAGAGAGGAGGGAAGCCAAGTCCTATGGGAACTGCAGATGTGGTTTCTGCTCTAGAGTCCTGCTAGAGCTGGAACGAGTCCCCAAATTCATAGGCTGACATCCCAACCTCCAAGGTAGTGAGGAATTAGGTGCCTATGAAAGAGACCCGGGAGATATCCCTACCCCTTCCACCTTGTGAGGGCACAGGGAAAAGGTGCCACTGAGGAAGCAGGAAGCAGCCCTCACAGGACACGGGGTCTCTCGCTCTTGGACTTTGGCCTTTCCACCTTGAAGAATACAGGACACACTGGACTATTGTTTAGAAGTGACTCAGTTGGTGGCTTTTCTTTACAGCAGCTAGGATGGACTAAAACATGTGCCCAGGTTGGTGGGGGAGACTGGCTTTCCAGTTTTTTTTTTTTTTTTTTTGGAGTTCTATATGCTTTGATTACATGAATGTCAGATTGTTGCCCCATAGTTGGGAAGTTTTCTGCTATTACTTCTGCCCATATTCTTTTTTAAAAAATTTTATTGATAAACAGATAGCAATGAGACAGTTTCAAATCAAATCGGAAGTACAGTTTCAACAAATAACACACTGCATATATTCTTCTTAGTGGTTAATTGCTGTACAAAATGCGGACTTGAGATCCTATTTACAAACACCATTAGAACAAATCATTCTATTCATTAAGAGAATGCAACTATATATCTATCCTAACCACTTTGAATACACAGATACAAAATGGACATTCATCTGTATACCCTATTTTTTCGAAGTTCAGTTATTGAATATCATAGGTGTGTAAACTCAGCAAAATATTCTAAAAGAGTCCAGTAGCCCATAATAGCATTGGGTCTTCTGTTTAACTGGCAATGTCAGAAATTATTGACCTGAGTCCCCCACAGCTCAACATAACAGCATGGCTTTACTTCCTATATTTCGTCTTCATACTTTTCTACTGGATGGTTAAGACCAAGGTAAAGCTGGACCTGTGCAACAAGAGTTGTAGCTTTTGGGTAGGATAAGGTCAGTGAAATCCCCTCAGGATTTATCCTGAGATCCTGTACCTCAGATTGTAGAACCTTTGTCAGTGCAGCCATGTGGATGAGTCACGGCCATTGCTTGGCCAATGTGCTCTCTGTGAATGGCTTCCCAGTTTTCAAGAGGTTTTACTGTGTTTCTCTAGAAAGACAATGTCTAGACAAATGATGTGTTTTCATGTTGGCATTTTCCAAAAGTGAGCCCTGTTGTACTGGGCCAGGGCCTTCATTGTCTTGAAGATTTTAAGGACTGCTAAGCAAGTCAGTGTGTAGCTTTTTTTGCTTGTTTATTTTGGAGACAAAGTCTCGTGATGTAGTCCAGGTTGGCTTCAAACTTGAAGTGATTTTCCTGCCTCAGCCTCCCCAGGCCTGGGATCACAGTTGTGCACCATTGCACCTGGCTAAAGTGCAGCTGTTGGTGTGGGAGATCTTCCAGCTACCCTGTGCCCAAGGAACCTGTCTGGTCCAAGCCCAGGTGCAGTGTGGGTGAGACCCCATTTCACCCCCTTGGGATCCCCCACCACCACTCCACAGCCTTCCCCCCATGCCAGGCCAGTGAGTAAGAACTTCTGCTGTGTTCTGAGGAACCACAGATCCAGCCCTAGCACAGTCCTGGTGAGTGTGTGGGAGAGCTTCCAGCTACCCTGCACATCCGAGTACCCTTTACACTCAGCTCAGGCCTGGCATACAGGCCTGTGGTGAAACTTTGTAGCTGCAGTCCCTGCAGAAAGAGTAGGGGACAGAACCACCTAGGTAGTCCAGGAGAGAACATCTTGCCAGAGGGGCACAACAGGATCTACTCCAAAGGGCGGCAGCAGGAAGGAGCTGAGCACAGCAGCCAGACACAAGCCAAGCACAGCTGGATAAACTCACACTTTGTAGATCTGTACCTGAATTCTAGTAGGTGCTAAGGTTATAACTACAACAAAGATCTACACCAAAGGTCAGAAGACAGAGACCCAGTCCTAGCCCAGACCTGGTGAGTGTGTGGAAGAGCTTCCGGCTACCCTGCGTCAGCGGGACCTACTATTGGTTCCAGCCCAGGTGCAGGGGGGGGGGTGAAACCCTCTTCCACCCCCTTGGGACACCCCCCATCAATCTGTAGTACCCCCACACACGCCGCAAACAGGGTAGGAATAACTGCCGCATTCTGGGAACCCCCAGATCCAGTCCTAGTCCAGGCCCGGTGAGTGTGTGGGAGAGTTGCCTCTCCCACCTACTCCAACTTGTCCCCTCCAGGCTCAGCTCAGGCCTGGCATACAGGCCTGGGGTGAAACCCTGCAGCTGCAATCCCTGCAGAGAGTGTAGAGGATAGAACCACCCAGCTAGTCCAGGAGCAGAACATCTTGCCACAGGGGCACAACAGGTTCACCCTTAAGGGCAGCAGCAGGAAGGAGCTGAGCACAGGAGCCAGACCCAAGCCAGGCACAGCTGGATGAATCCAAACTTTGTAGAGCTGCACCTGAACTTCAGTATGCGCTAAGGTTATAATTGCAACAAAGATCTACAGCAAAGGTCAGAAAGCAGTGCTACACAAAATGACGAGAATGAACAAAATCCAATCTCAGAACCCAAGCCCACCCATAACAAGTGCAGAGGACACTAACACAGAACAAATTGGAAATCACACAGCTGAAAGCAATGAATCAACGGCCTCTGAAATAAAGAAACAGCTGCAGAAAGATATAGAAGACTTCAGGTTGGAAATAAAAAAAGAAATCCCTGAATTAATAACATCTGCAGTAAGGAATCAAATGCAGAAACATATGGAGGAAACCCAATGCCCACCAGAACAAGTGCAGAGGACACTAGCTCAGCTCAAATGTATGAATTAATAGCATTGCTAATAAATAAGCAACAGCAGAAAGTTATAGAGGAACTCAGAGTGCAATTCCTTTCTGAAATAAAAAAAGTATTATCAGAACTTATAGCATCTGAAGTAAAAAAGCAACAACAGAAACATAGGCAGGAAACCCAATCTGAAAAAAATACTGCAGTAAAATAATTTATAACCGCTTCTAAAGAAGACATTGATAAAAAAATAGAGATTAGAAAAATGATGGATTCCTTGAATGAGCAATACACAAAAGAAATAGAACGATGAAGCAGAGTCAAAGACATGTAAAGGAACTTTAAATCTCAATGACAAGCTCTCAAAACCATTTGAGTGTAAGTGAAGACAGAGTTTCAGATCTTGAAGACGCTGGTGCAGCTAGTGGAAAGGTAAGAAAAGATCTCTTAAAAACAACTAGGATGGAGGAAAAAATAATTCATCACTTGAAAGATGATGCAAAGATGAACAGTGTGAGACTAATAGGTATCAGTGAGAAAGAAGGAGTCAATACAAATGACATTAAAAAATAAAGTCAGAAGTAATAGGAGAAAACTTCCCAAATATGAGGAAACGATCTGACATTCAGGTAACCGAAGCATACACAATGCCAAATACCATCAACCCAATTAAAAACACAGCGAGACATATAACATTCAAGTACCCCAAAATCAGCACAAGAACAATATACTGAAAGCTGGTAGAGGAAAGAAGCAGATCACATTTAAAGGAAAACCCATCAGAATTATGGCTGACTTCTCTTAACAAATGATAAAGGCAAGAAAAACAAGCTGCAGAGTACCTCAAGTCTTCTATGAAAACAAATTCCTCCCAGACTACTATACCCTGCAAAACTCGCTTTCAATTTTGATGGAGAAGTCAAATACTTTCATGACAAGGAATAACTAAAGAATTTGATGATGACAAAGCCAACGCAACACAGGTTCCTGAAAGATGTTCTAGAGAGGGTAAAAATGATCAGAACACCTTGAATGAAATCATAAGCAACCAACTAAATAGGGCAATAATTAAACACAAGAGAAAAAGAAGTAAACAACAGCAGGTAAATAACATGTCAATTGCAAGTCAATGCATCTCAAATATAACCATCAATGTAAATGAACTCAATTCACCAATTAAGAGAAATAGACTGGCATAGTCATTTAGGAAACAAAATCCAACAAATCTATACTGTATACAAGAAACACATTTAACTCATAAAGGAATTCATAGGCTGAGAGTCAAAGGATGGAAAACAATACCACATGCCCCAGCACCTCAGAAAAAAAGCAGGGGTAGCAATCCTATTCACAGACAGTCTCAACTTCAAACCAAGAATGATCAAGTGAAATAAAGAAGGCCATTATATAGTGTTTAGGGGAAAAATACAAAAGGAAGTGGTAGCACTCATAAATATGCATGCATCAAACATGGGAGCACCCAACTATATAAAGCAAATCTTAATAGAAATGAAAAATCTAATATCCAATACCACAATTTTAACAGGAGACCTTAACACCCCCTTATCCCCAAAAGATAGGTCAACCAGACGAAAACTTAGCAAAGAAATAACAGAACTGAACCAGAGCTTGAAACAAATGGACTTGGTGGACATATACAGAGTGTTCCACCCAAACACAGCTGAATACACATTTTTCTCAGCTGCACATGGGTCATTTTCTAAAATAGTCCACATACTGGTCCATAGGTCATGCTTAAGTATATACAAGAAAATAGAAACTATCCCATGCATATTATCTGACCAAAGTTCGATGAAACTGGAAATAAATGACAAAAGAAACCAGAAAACCCCACTAAATACATGGAAATTAAACAACACCCTACTCAGGAATCAATGGGTCATAGATAAAATTAAACAAGAAATGCAACAGTATCTACAATTCAATGAAAATTAGAGCATGACTTATCGGAATTTGTGGGATGAGAGTAAAGCAGTTCTCAGAGGAAAATTCATGGCTGTGAACTCACACATTAGGAAAACAGAACGGGAACAAATAACCACCCTAATGCAGCACTTCCCAAACCTAGAAAAGGAAGACCAAACCCAACCCAGAGCCTAAAGAGGGGAAGAAATCGTAAAGTTTAGAGCAGAAATTAATTGAATTGACACGAAGAAAACAGTTCAAAGAATTAACGAATCAAAAAGCTGGTTCTTTGAAAGATTAAATAAAATTGATAAGCCCTTAGCTAACCTCATCAAAAAGAGGAAAGAAAAAATTCAAATACAAGCAATATGGAATGAAAAGGGTATAATTACCACAGACCCAGTAGAAATTCAGATTATCAATAGCTACTTTGAAAGTCTTTTCTCTCACAGAAGAGAAGACACAAAAGAAATGGACAGATTCCTAGAAAGGTACAAGTCACCAAAACTGAATCAACAAGATATAACAACTCTCCATAACCCAATAACAGCCAATGAAATACGGAATGTAATAAAAAAAAATCTACTGCCAAAGAAATGTCCAGGTCCGAATAGATTCACAGCTGAATTCTACAATAAATTTAGAGAAGATATAATCCCTATACTCCTCAAACTCTTCCATGAAATTGAAAAGGAAGCAATCCTCCCAAAATCATTCCTGGAGGCAAGTATTATACTGATACACAAACCAGGGAAAGACACAACTAAAAAAGAGAACTACAGGCCAATGCCTCTCATGAACATAGATGCAAAAATCCTCAATAAAACCTAGCAAATAGAATACAGCAAATCATCAAAAAGATCATACACCATTACCAGGTAGGATTCATCCCAAGGATGCAAGAATTGTTCAATATCCAATAATCTATAAACGTAATACACTATATCAATAGAGCGAAAACTAAAAGCCACATGATTATCTTCATTGATGCAGAAAAGGCTTTTGACAAAGTCCAACACTCATTCATGTTCAAAGTTCGGCAGAAAATCGGAATAGATGGCCTCTACTTCAATCTGGTAAATGCCGTTTATGAAAACCCAACAGCTAACATAATTTTAAATGGGGAAAAAATGAAATCTTTTACTCTTAGATCTGGTATAAGACAATGATGTCCTCTATCATCACTCCTATTCAATATAGTTCTGGAATCATTAGCTACAGCCATTAGACAAGAGAAAGAAATAAAAGGAATAAGAATAGGTAAAGAAGAAATTTAATTTTCATTCTTTGCAGATGATATGGTACTTTAGTTGGATGACCCAAAAAACTCCACCAAGAAGCTAGTAGAATTAATACAGAAATTCAGTAGCATAGCAGGATAGAAAGTCAATACCCAAAAGTCAGTAGCATTCCTCTACACAGATGACAAACACACTGAGAGGGAAATGATAGAAACAATACCTTTTACAATAGCATTGAGGAAAATGAAATACCTTGGAATTAATCTAACTAAAGAAGTCAAAGATCTTTTCAAGGAAAATTACAGTACTCTGAAAAAAGAGATCG
>NW_004524645.1:9867705-9869104 GCF_000260255.1 Octodon degus
AGATCGTAGAGGATTTCAAAAAAATGGAAAGATATTCCAGGTCCTGGATAGGAAGAACCAAATTTGTGAAGATGGCCATACTCCCAAAATTGCTGTATACATTTAATGCAATCCCTATCAGACTATCACCGACATATCTCACAGACATAGAGAAATCATTCTTAAAATTTATCTGGAACCGGAAAAGACCTAGAATAGCAAGGGCAATTCTGGGCAATAAAGACAAGGCAGGAGGCATCACAATTCCTGAGTTGAAATTATACTACATGGCTACTGTGATAAAATCAGCATGGTACTGGCAACAAAATAGACCTGAGGATCAATGGAAGATTAGAAGATGCTGAAGCCCCTACGAACACACTCGGCCACCTTATCTTTGACAAAGTGGCCAAACATACTTACTGGAAGAAAGATAGCCTCTTTAAAAAATGATGCTGAAAGAATTTGCTCTCTACATGTCAAAAAATAAAACTTAACCCAGATCTATCACCATGCACTAAGCTAAAGTCAAAGTGGATTAAAGATCTAAACATTAACACAGAAACACTAAATCTCCTGGAAGAGAAAGTAGGAGGAACTCTTGAAGACATAGGGGTAGGCAAAGAGTTCATGAACAAAACTCAAATCACACGGGAAACACTTGAAAGAATCAACAACTGGGACTTCCTCTTATTGAGAACTTTTTTCATGTGAAAAGAAATTATCAAGAAAGTGTAAAGATAACCCACAAATTTGAAAAAAATCATGACAAATAAGTACAGACAAAGGTCTGCTCTCTAGAATTTATAAAGAACTGAAAAACACTAGGGCCCCTAAATTTAAAATCCCAGTCCAGAAATGGGCATCTGAGATGAACACACACTTCTCAGAGGATGAAATTAAAGAAGCGAATAAATATATGAAAAAATGCTTCCCATCACTAGCCATCCATTAAATGAAAATTAAAACATTGAGGTATCATCTCACCCCAGAAAGAATGGCTATCATAAAGATATCAACGAACAACAAATGTTGGAGAAGCTGTGGGGAAAAAGGAACCCTTCTCCCCTGCTCGTGGGAATGTAGACTGGTGCAACCATTATGGAAATCAGTGTGGAGACTCCTTAGAATACTAGGACTGGAAATCCCATTTAATTCAGCTATTCCTCTACTGGGAATTTTCCTGGAGGATCTGAAAACATCATATCATAGTGATACATGTTTGCCTATGTTTATAGCAGCACTGTTTGTGATAGCCAAACCTTGGAAATGACCAAGGTGCCCATCACCTGAGGAATGGATGAAAAAGATGTGGTATTTTTATACAAGGGAGTATTACTCAGCTATAAAGAATGATAAACTCAAAGCCTTTATATTGAAGTGGATGCCCCTTGAACATATACTCATAAGTGAAATAAAC
>NW_004524645.1:9869204-9873899 GCF_000260255.1 Octodon degus
AAACCAGACACACATGTGTAAATATCGTATAGTCTCCCTAGTATAAGAACTCAAAAGAAGAAATACAAATAGAAAGGTATAATACAATTAAAAGGAAAGCAAGAACTTGAGGACTAGATAATGAAGAGAGAGCAAGGAGAAGAGCTATGAAACATGAGAGGCAAGCCATACAGTTATATGTTCAAAATCTTCTGCGAATCTTCAGAATATTTTCAAAACTAGCTGTTAATTGGCAGGATTCTCACCCTAACTACATATACTGACACCTGTGAATTAAGCCTTGCACTGAAGATGGCAGTTTGTAATAGTAGGTTCATGCCTGTCATTCTCATCTTCTGAATACGGTCTGCTTGTCATGATATGCCACTTACTACAGTGCTGTCTCTTGGGTAGATGATTGTTTAAAAAGAAAGGGGGTGGTGAATGAAGGCAGGAGGTAGGAAAAGGAGTATAATTGTTTCTTCCTGTTTTTTAAATATATTTTAATTTTTCAAACTTTCGTCATATTCTGTAGGGGCTTAAAGTTTAACATATCAGTACTTGAAAAATACCTATTCCATATTATGCCTAAAATGTTTGATAGTCACACAGATAGTGAGGTTAGGGTTAACAGCTTAGGTTGTAGGGAAATACAAATAAGCTTCTCTTCTGGAGGGTTAACAACCTAAGTTTGCAGACCAAAATTAGAGAAAAAGGAGGGATGCAAGGAAAGCCAACATTTTAGCCCTAGCCTTCCAAGGTCTATTAAGACTCAGGACATAGGAGAACTTGTCCTGTAACATCATGCAACTAAGTTGTGCCCTAAATTTTCTGATCAAGGAGATTATGGCGCCAAAGAGGAAAGTGATCAATGATGTAGGGTGTGCCTAAGGAGAGTCACATGGAGAGAAAACATTCTCTCAGGCTGTCACAGAGAGCAAATTGACCAAGCAATGGCTGTGACTCATGTACATGCCTGACACTGAGAAATGATCCACAATCTGAGGTAAAGGGTCCCAGGATAAATCCTGAGGGGATTTGACTGACCTTATCAGATCCAAAAGCTATAATTATTGTTACATAGGTCTTGCTTTATCTTGGTCTTAACCATCCATCAGAAAAGTATAAAAACGAAGTATACAAAGTAAAGCCATGCTGTTATGTTGAGCTGTAGGGGACTCAGGTCAACATCTTCTGACATTGCCAGTCAAGCGGAAGTCCCAGTACTCTTATGTACTGCTGGACTATTTTGGAATATTTTGCTGAGTTCACACACCTATAATATTTAAATGATGGAACTAAACAAAAAATGAGGATACAGATGAATGACCATTTTATATCTGTATATTCAGAATGGTTAGCATAGATATATAGCTACAATCTCTTAATTCAATGAATAGAGGGATTTGTTCTAATATTGTTTGTAAATAGGATATCATGTCTGCATCTTGAAAAACAAATAACCACTAGGAAGAGAGTATGCAATGTGTTAATTATTGAAACTGTCCTACCAGTTTGATTTGAAACTGTCTCATTGCTATTTGTCTCTGAATAAAATTGTGGAAAAAAATAAAGTGCAGCTGTTAATTACCAAAATAGGCTCAGCAATGCATTTCAGAGGCTGGGCTTGAGAACACAAACCACTGATTCCTGCACAGCCTACAACTTACATTAACATGGCGTTCACTATTCCAAAATTTTAACTAATGTGACTCCCTGCAGACTCTTGCCTAGGAGGATTAATACCTGCAAGTGACTTTATTGTTTTGTCCAGGAGCTTGTTGATTTACAGGAATACCAAACTTCACAGTAGATAGCATCAAGCCGTGGGTGGTGGTGTTCCTGCCTCAGTCTCTCCAGTGCTGGAATTATAGGCATGTGCCACCATGCCTAATGAAATAAATATTTGTTTTCTTTAGAAAAATAACCCAAAACATATAAGCAAGGCAAAAGAGGGTTTGATGTCTTTTCAATGTCCTATAGTGGCATCTTGTTACAGGCCTGCCCAAGAGTACTTCAAGCCCTAGGACAGTGGTGGTGGATCTATGGCATGCTTGCTAGAGCAGGCCGTGTTATTACAAACTCTGAAAGGTTTGCCATCACTGCTCTGGAAGAATGGACCACTGTTTGACAGCCTCTTAAATAGGGCTCATACTCTACACTTATGCATTGACTTTCATGTTTTTTTGTCCAATAGAGATGTCTGGTACAAGGGATAAAACCAAAGGCTATGGTTTTATTGTTCTGTGAGATACTACCAATTTTATTGCTAGCTCATATCGATTTTGGTATGTTTTCCCTGCTTGAATATATAATCTTATTAAATTAAGAGAGAGGGTCTTGTTATGTTGCGCAGGCTGATCCTGAGCTAAAGTGAACTCCCTACCTCAGCCTCCCAAGTAACTGAGTAGGAGTGTACTACTATGTCCAGCTATACCCTTCCTTCCTTCCTTCCTTCCTTCCTTCCTTCCTTCCTTCCTTCCTTCCTTCCTTCCTTCCTTCCTTCCTTCCTTCTGTTTTGGATACTGGGTCTTTCTATATAGTTCAGGTTCACCTTGAACTCACTATGTAGCCCAGGCTGGTTTCAAACTCTGGGAGTCCTCCGGCCTCAGCCTTCTGAGAGCTGGGATTGCAGGTGTGTGCTACCACCTGGCTACAAGTGTTTCTTAGTCTTGCAACCAGCTTTGCTATGCTGCAATTTGCTTTACTAACTATGTACATTTTCACAGGCATTCAGTCTATATTTAGGACTAGGGATAGGGTGAAGATCTGGAATCTAGCTGTTCCTTGCAAAGAATTTCCACCACTGCTATTTTTGGCCCCATCCATGTACAACTTGCCTGCTCCAAGGCCTAAACTTCCTGGGCTTCTGTGACATGAATCATCTTACTTCTTGTTAGCTTCCCACCTGGCAAGTTCCTGGCTTTTTCTGTTTCCTTATGTCATTTGACACTTGGCTCTTTAATTTCTGGCTTACAAAAAATTCAAAATGTGCCATATCTCATCTGCTGTCCCACGCTTTGAGGGTTGTCCCTTGTGGATTTCCACCGTAAAAGACCTCAGTTTGTACTATATGGCACTTGGCAGCAACACTCACCAGGTTTTTGATCACTCCTTTTAAAGACACTCCTGCAAGAACTCCCAGAACTACTTCAGTAAGTGGCACAAATGAAGGGGTGTGTTCTAACTGAAAGGGAATAGTGTAGAGGGATTAGTGGCAATGTGTTTTTACTGTGATACATTTTTAAAGGTCTGAACATTCACCATATATTGTGATCACACCTTGTAGACTGTCATTTGCTAAGAGAATTTCCCCAACCCACCATTCCATTTTCCTCTTGGGCACATTTCTGTCGATACTGTGAGTCATTTTCAAACTTCTTGGTAGTGATACAGTCTGAACCTTTAGCATCCCAGACAGCACAATTCTTAGCTTATTCTGAAAAATCATATGTTACCAGAGAGGATATTGTGCTTTGTTTTTAGGAAGGATTCAAAGGCCAAAGTGTTGTCCTGCTGCTGTTTGACAGTTTCATGATAGGCAGAGAAGAGGGGCCCCCAGATGAATAACAACCAATTTTCATGCTATTTATGAGTTTCTTATTCCTATTCTCTGACATCTGCCTGTCACTCACCCAGATCATCTTGTCCCTGTAAGCCATGCTGTGTATCCATGGAGTGCTGTTTTTTTTTTTTTTTCCTCTATTTTTAATGTATATAGTACAGGGCCTACAGGGGCTCACTTTGTGCATTGGACTTGTAGTGATCCTCCTATTTTCAGCCTCCCAAGCACTGAGATTATAGGCACATGCCGCCACACCCAGTCTCAATCTCAGTCTCAGTGCACCCCAGGGGCTGAACCCTAGTCCCTGCATCTGTCTAAGCAGGTGCCTTAGTCCACTGAGCTATCTGGCTGCCCTCCTTTTACACATTAAAAAAAATTTAATTCCCCTACCTCAGCCTTTCGATACCTTAACACTTTGAAGTGTACAGTTTAGTGGTATTATGTTATGCACAAGCTCTAGAACTTTTTCATCTCGCAAAATTGAAACTCCGTACCCATGAAACAAGTGCCTGTTTCCCTTTCTCCCCAGGCCCCTGATGCCACTGTTCTATTTCATCCATGAACTTGACCTCTAGGTGCCTCAGAAATGGAGTCAAACACCAGATGCCTTTTTGTGATTATCTTATTTCATTTAACATAATGTGTTCCAGGTTCTTGTTGTAGCTCATCAGAACTTTCCTTTTTTTTTCTCTGCAAAACTTTATTAATAGATAAGCTTAAGGAAATTTAAGAGTTTTTGCCTGTTAACATGAACTTGATTATAGACAGAACTGGATTCACATCGCAGAGTTGCTGGTTGGTTGATGTTCTCTCCATCACGTCATTAAATGGGAAAGAAGACATTTCAAATAATTAAAGTCAATTACTGATATAATGTTCATTTTTTATGACAAGCTGCCTTTTTTCTACTAAATTATTAATACAAAAATAATGGCAATGAATTGAAATCTCTGGTTCTTATAAATTTAGCTTAACTTTCACTGATTTTTATAGATAAATCCTACCTGAAAAAATAGTCTAAAAATTATTCTATCCATAATACAAGTCATACATGAAAAAAGAAAATTCTGATCTTAAGAAGGTGAGAAAAGCTTTGGATAAAGTGGTATAGATTTAGAAGCAGGTAATGGTAAATATTAACAGTGTAAATC
>NW_004524645.1:9875084-9884095 GCF_000260255.1 Octodon degus
CATCAAGTATTGATATGTTGAACTTTAAGTCCCTACATAATATGATAAAAAAACATTTAAAAATTAGATTATATTTTAAAAATAGGATAAAGAATTCTATGCTTCTCATGTTTGCACATAAGTCCAAAAATCTCACCATATAAGAACTTTCCTTTTTTAAGGCTGAATAAGTACCACATTCTTCTGTTGATGGACATTTGAGCAATATGATTATTATTTCTAAAAATTTGGTTATCATATATTTATATCTGGCTTTTAAAAGTTTTTGATACTGAGGATTACATCAGGGCCTTCACAGAGCTCTATCCCCAGCCCTTTTTAAATTTTCTATTTTGTGAAATATTGTATCTTAGTATTATGCTAAGTTGCTAAGTTACTCAGGCTGAGTTCAAATTTATAATCATCCTGCCTCAGCCTCATGGACTTCTGAGGTTACAGTTGTGTGCCACTAAGCCCTACTTCCTGGTGTATTCTTACTTAAGCTGTTATGAGACAGAAATTCCATTTAGTTAAAAAGAACCAGGTATGGTGATACAGGCTTATCATCCTAGCCATTTGAGAGGCTGAGGCAGGAGGATGGCTGAAAGTTCAAGTCCAATCAGGGCTTTAGACGGAGTTCAAGACCAGCCTGAACTACACAGCAAGAGCTTGTCTCAAAAAAAAAAAAAAAAGAAAAAAGGAAGCTAGGTTCATATCATCCCAGCTACTTTCAAGAGATAGGAGGATGACTTGAGGCCAAGAGTTGGGGCCCAGTCTGAGGCCTACATGTAAAGATCTCTCTAGAGTTATTAGTAAGATTTGAATGGATGGTTTTAAAACTTACTAAAACTAACACTTTAACAACTTAAATTGGAGCCTAACCATTTTGTGAACTCATGGAGTTTTTGTCTGATGAGTTGTAGGTATAAATACCCAGATATGAATAAATATATCTGTATATCTGTAATATAAACATTTTTATCTTTCTGTTGTTTATTAAGTAGATACATAGAAATGAAGGACAAGTATAGCTGAGGTGCTCCAGCCTGAGACTGATGCCCTGTGACCTGTTGTGTCACGCTCTCCATCACTGTCCATCGGGAACATGGTGATGACACCAGGCCTGAAGATTCACATGGAATTGGGTTGCTCCAGCTCTGTAGTTGATGTGTATGAATACTCAATTTCTATGCGCCATGTGCAAGAGGCTTTGTTTACACTCAACTGGAGGATGCTCTTGATGCTAAAGGTGCTTTATGTAATTTGGACAAAAAGTGGATTTATGGACATTAAACTGAACTACAGTTTGCTTGGGGTATCAGAAGACACCAAATCAAATGAAAGTCAAAGGGAAGTACTATGGGTTCTAGCTAGTTGTCTCCAAACTCCTCTGTGGTCACAGGGATTTTTTTTTTTTTTTTTTGCAGAACCGGGGATTGAACTCAGGCCCTTGTGCTTGACAGGGAAGCACTTATTCCACTGAGCCATCTCCCTGGCCCCAGTCACAGGGATTTTTGGAAGGTGACTAAAGGTAAAAAATGTTCCTTGGCCAGGGATATAGCTCAGCAGAACAAGCTCCTGTTTGGCAGAAAGTTGGCCTTTTGGCTGGGCATGGTGGTGTACCTTGTAATCTCAGCACTTGAGAAGATGAGGTGGAAGGATTGTCATTAGTTCAAGGCCATCCTGTGGTACATAGTAAGTTCAAGACAAACCTGAACTATGTAGTGAGACCCTGTCTCAGCTCCCCCTTCACAGAAAACACCCAAACTTAAAACAAACATATGAAAAAAGAATTGTATAAAGAGAATAACAGATGGGCGGGAGGCTGTAGTATGAATACTGTACACATATTTTGATTGGTGTGAAAAGATAAAAGAATTATCAAAAACTACATCAAATAATTGAAGTCCCTTCAAGTTTGAAAGTAGGCACTTTGGGACAAATAAGAGGAAATCCAACTTAGTACTTGTGGAAATGAATCCCTAAATATGAGCAGGTTTACATTCACTCATGGGTAACAGGTCTGTATTGAAGACTAGGATATCTGAGAGTCCTCTCCTTCAGCGCCTGTTTGTCTGTCTCAAACTGAATTCAGTGAGAAAATGTATGGTCTAAGATAAGCTTGCTCTTTCTTTCCTTCTTTCTTTCTTTCTTTCTTTCTTTCTTTCTTTCTTTCTTTCTTTCTTTCTTTCTTTCTTTTCTTTCTTTCTCTTTTTTTAAGAGTAGGAACATTTACTGGGGAAAAGGAGTGGGGCCAAGAACAGGTCCTGAGAGGCAGGGGGCATCCTGAATTGGTTGTCAATGAGCCCACCTTTCAAAGGAAGTTTTATAGAACAAAATCATGAGGTACGTACAATGTGGGTCAAAGTTATGATCAACCAATAAGACTGCAAGTTGAATTGCTTAGGGAATATTGATCTAATGGTAGTAAGGCTACATGGGTGACATCATTAACCTTGGTCAATAATCTGTAGCATTGGCCTTTCCTTTAATCTTGGCAGTTTTAGTCTTATAGTTTTAGTAGGCGGGAGAGTCTTTCTTTCTTTCTTTCTTTCTTTCTTTCTTTCTTTCTTTCTTTCTTTCTTTCTTTCTTCTTTCTTTCTTTCTTTCTTTCTTTTTCTTTCTTTCTTTCTTTCTTTCTTTTTCTGTCTTTCTTTCTTTCTCTTTCTTTCTTTCTTTCTTTCTTTCTTTCTTTCTTTTCTTCTTTCTTTCTGGTTTTTTGGATATAAGATCTCACTATGTAGCCCAGGCTGGCCTTGAACTCCCAGTGATCTTCCCATCTCAGCTTCCCTGGTCCTAGGGTTACAGACATGCACCACCACATCTGGCCAAGTTTGGTTATTTATTCCCCACCCCCCGTGGTTAACACAGAGTCTGTGGGGTCTACAGTGTCTCACTATGTAGATCAGACTTGTGGTGATTCTCCTGTTTTCAGCTTCCTAAGTGCTGGGATTACAGGTACGCACATGCCACCACACCCAGTCTCAATGGCTGTCTCAGTGTGCCCTGTGGGTGGGGCCGACACAGCATGACAGGGATTGAACCCTGGCTGCTGAACTCTGTCTAAGTAGGTGCTTTACTCCACTGAGCTATTAGGTCAGCCCAAGTTTGGTTATTTCTTAAAAATTAGTTCCATTTATGCCATTATTGACAAGTCTTGCTTTGTTCTGATGCCAGTGTTTTTTTTTTTCATAATTGTTTGGTTTGTTGAAATCTGAGTTTATTTACTTGTGAAGCATGTTTATTTATTTATTTGGAACCAGAAAAGACCTAGAATAGCAAAGGCAATCTTGGGCAACAAAGACAAGGAAGAAGTCATTACAATTCCTGACTTGAAATTATACTACAAAGCTACTGTGATAAATTCAGCATGTTACTGTCAACAAAATAGACCCCAGGATCGATGGAATAGATTAGAAGATGCAGAAGTCTCTACAAACACTCTCAGCCACCTTATCTTTGACAAAGGGGCCCAGCATACTTACTGGAAGAAAGATAGCCTCTTTAACAAATGGTGCTGGAAAAACTGGTTCTCTTCATGCCAAAAACTAAAACTTCACCCAGGTCTATCATCATGCACTAAGGTAAAGTCAAAGTGGATTAAAGATATAAACATTAAAATAGAAATACTAAATGTCCTGGAAGAGAACGTAGGAGGAACTCTTGAAGATATAGGGGTAGGCACAGAGTTCATGAACAAAAATCAAATCACACGGGTAACACTTGAAAGAATTAGCAACTGGGACCTCCTCTTATTGGGAAGTTTTTGCACATCAAAAGAAATTACCAACAAAATGAAAAGACAACCCATGTATTTGGAAAAACTCTTGACTAATAAGCACTCAGACAAAGGTCTACTCTCTAGAGTTTATACAGAACTAAAAAACATTAGGGCCCCAAAATTTAAACACCCAATCCAAAAATGCACATCTGAGATGAACACACACTTCTCAGAGGACAAAATTAAAGAAGCAAATAAATATATGAAAAAATGCTCCACATCACTAGCCATCAGTGAAATACAAATTAAAACAACACTAAGATATCATCTCACCCCAGAAAGAATGGCTATCATAAAGAAATCAACCAACAACAAATGTTGGAGAAGCTGTGGGGAAAAGGGAACCCTTCTCACACTGCTGGTGGGAATGTAGACTGCTGAAACCATCATGGAAATCATTTTAGAGACTCCTTAAAATACTAGGGCTGGAAATCACATTCAAACCAGCTCTCCCCCTACTGAGAATTTTCCTGGAAGAACTGAAAATGTCATATCATAGTGATATATGTGTACCTATGTTTATAGCAGCACAATTCATGATAGCCAAATCTAGGAAACAACCAAGATGCATGTCACCCAAGGAATGGATGAAAAAGATGTGGTGTTTTATACAATGGAGTATTACTCAGCTTTAAAGAATGATAAACTTGAAGCCTTTATATTTAAGTGGATGCCACTTGAAGATA
Source organism: Octodon degus (assembly GCF_000260255.1). Classification (NCBI taxonomy): domain Eukaryota; kingdom Metazoa; phylum Chordata; class Mammalia; order Rodentia; family Octodontidae; genus Octodon; species Octodon degus. The sequence continues at coordinate 9,879,531 of NW_004524645.1, forward strand.
TACTCATAAATGAAATAAACCAGACCCACATTTATAAATATTGTATAGTCTCCCTAGTACAAGAACTAAAAAAAATAGAAAGATATAACACAATTAAAAGGAAAGTGAGTAGTTGAGGTTTAGACAATGTAAAGAGAGCAAGAAGAAAAGCTAGGAAACTTGACAGGGGCAAAGCCATACATTTATGTGCACAAGATTGTTAAGGGAATGATAGTGAGAATCTTCAGCATGTTTTTGAAACTAGCAGTTAATTGGTAGGATTCTCACCCTGGCTAACTATATATGCTGATACCTGTGAAGTAAGCAACTGCAATGAAGGTTACAATGTGTAATAGTAGGGTCATGCTTGGCATGACTGTCATTCTGGTCTCTAAATAGGTACTGCTTGCCACGATATATCAGTTACTGCCATACTGTCTCTCAAGTAAATGTTTGTTTAAAAAAAAGGGCAATAACTGAAAACAAGTGACAAGAAGAAAAAATGTCACAGGACTGTCCTGCTACAATGCTGTATATGGTTAGATTAATAAATTTCTCTGTTAAAGTATGTAATTGTTTATTGTTTATTCCTTTTTAAATTTTTTTTCCTTCACATTCTATAGGGACTTAATGTTTAACATATCAATACTTGATGGAAAATATCTGTTCCATGTTATGCCTGAGATGTTTGATATTCAGACAGATAGTGAGGTTAAGCTCAACTGTCTATGTTGTAAGTTAATAATAATAAGCTTCTCTTTTGGAGGGTTAAGAATCTAAGCTTGCAGACCAAAAATTAAAGAAAAAGAAGGGCTGAAAGGACAGCCAACATTTTGACCTTAGCCTTTCAAGGTCAGTGAGGACTCTGGACATAGGGGAACCTATACTGTAACATCATGTAACTCAGTTGTGTCCCAAATTTTCCTATCAAGGAGATTATGCAGCCACAGAGGACAGTGATCGATGATGTAGAATGTTCCTAAGGAGAGTCACATGGATAGAAAATATTGTCTTAGGTGTTCACAGAGGGCAAATTGGTCAACAATGGCCATGACTCATCCACATGACTAACACTGACAAAGGATCTCCAAACTGTAGTATGGGTTTTCAAGATCAATTCTGAGGGGATTTGACTGACCTTGTCAGATACAAAAGTTTCATTTCTTGTTATATAAGTCTTGCTTTATCTTGGTCTTAACCATCCAGCAGAAAAGTATAAAAAGGAATTATAAAAATAAAGCCATACTAGTATGTTGAGTTGTAAAAGGCTTACGTCAACCACTTCTGACATTGCCAGTCATACGGATAATTCACTACTGTTGTGGACTACTGGACTATATTGGATTACTTTGCTGAATTGAGGCACCTAAAATATTTAAATGCCAATGGAATACCCATCTCTGAAAAAACTAAACAAAAAAAGCAGATTCAAATGAAGGACCATTTTGTATCTGTATATACAAAATAGGATAGATATACAGCTACTTTCTCTTAATTCAATGAGAAGAAAGATTTGTAGTAATAGAGTTTGGACAGGATATCATGTCTGCACCTTGTACTATGAATAACCATTATGAAGACAAAAATGTGCAATGTATTAATTATTGAAACTATCCTACCTATTGGGTTTGAAACTGTCTCATTGCTCTTTGTTTCTTAATAAAATTAATAAAAAATAAAAATGATAAAGAATTTTACTAAACAAAATCACAGGAATTCCATAATGGTTGTTATACTAGATAATGTTGTTTTCAAATTAGTTGTTTAGGTTATACTTTTTAGTGATGTACATCTACACTTTTGTAGGGGACATGTTCTTTGTTAGTGAATAAGCAACTTTTATAGTGTCATGAAATGAATTGGCTCCCTTATTGGGATATGAAGTTCATTATATATTGATTCTATTTTTTTGGTCACTTTTTGGCGCACATATTTAAAGCTTTATATAAAAGTATTCATTTAAAAATCTGGAAATGGAATTTAAGTCTTTGTAATACTTTTGAAAATATGGTAGAATACATGTAACTAAAAGCAGGTATAAAATGGAGCTATTTGTATCCTTGTTAATTTTTTCTTAGCTTGCCCACAATCACAAGTGGCAAGTACTAGGATAAAGTATGTAAATTATGATTTTATTCATTTTTGTTGCTGTTTTCAAAATCAAGTTGGAGAATGTTTTATAGCTTTGTTTTCATGGAGACATTAAAATGATAAAATAGAATCTGGAGTTTACTTGGAGCACATTATGGATTTAATTGCAAAATATATTTTCTACTTTGACAGAATCCTTAGCATTGATATGGTACCTCTTACTGATAGAGCTTGCATATTTTTTAAAAAGCATCTTTGTGGGGCTGGTGAGATGGCTCAGTGGTCTAAAGCGCCTACTTAGAACAAGCTTAAGCTAAGCAAAGCACAGGGACCGCGGTTCAATCCCCCAGCACCACATGCCAGTCAGCCCTGCCCCCCTGGTGGGCTGAGCTGGCCACACACACAAAATAAATAAATAAATATTTTTAAAAAAAGCATCTTTGTAGTTCACAGATGTCGTATCTTCTAACTCTCCTCTACATTTCCTGTTGAATTGAGGTTAAAACATTTCAACAGGGAGAATTAATTTGCATATTTGGCTGAGGTTATCTTTTTAAAACATTGGTGAATGCATATATTGAGCCTTTGTGTTTGTAGTCTACTCACTTTATTTTTTGCTGGGAAGAGTTTCATTCACTTATAAGTATAGTCAACAATACACAATGGCTTAAGGTTTGACTGTGGTAAATCAACAAGAGTTGTGGGGTTTTGGCAGCTGTGGAATTTTGGCAGATTGTTTCTTGGTGTCTTCTGTGGTTTTGACCTTGTGTATTGAAGGTGTCAATATGATTAAGCACTCAGTGTGGCAAGCTGCAAGCTTTCCGGATACACCCATTGAACTCTAAAACTACAGCTGAGAAATGGGAACTATTCTTTGCAGATGACATGGTCATTCTTTATGGAAGACCCACTATGAGATAGGGGTTTTACCTACACTGTTTCATTCCGCACAACCTTGTAACGTAATGGTTATCTTTTGTTTTGTGAGTACTTAGAACCATCCTCAGGACCTCATGCTTGCTGAGCAGGCACTGCACCACTGAGCTATATCCCCAGCCCTCTGGATATCTTTTCTAGAGGAGAATAAGATTAAAACTAAGACAAGACCATAGGCTCTCATGACTCGGACTCATTCCAGGCATTTCCCAAATTTCAATTCTTTTAGAGACTTTTCTTTCAATTGCATTTTGACCGCACTCCTGTCATAATGGGAAGGCTGCGACTTGAGCAGTGGTTGGGAGCCATCTAATGACATCCTATTAGGAGGATCATTGGGCTTTTAGGAGTCCCAGGAGCGAAGTACTCTTGTTTCCTGTAGTTGATGGCTTGATAAATAAGTGAAGCAAGCAGCCTTTTTGTCTGCAGCTAGTCCCATCTACAAGCTGTTCTGCTAGTCATTAGGGAAGGGTTCTCTCTTGAGTCTTCTCTTGTGCCTCATCCTCAGCCATGTTGCTTTTCTTTATGAACTCTGCATCTGTAAAGCCATTTCATCCTTGTTTTATGCATGGAGTTTTCCACTGGCCTCCCATATAGGCTGGATAAAACCGTTTTTAATGTCAGTGATTTTAGAATAACCTCTATTTAAATTATGTTTGTATATGAACTTTACTCTGACCTGTGATCATGTTTCAGAAAGGAATGAGAGTTCTTTTCTTTTTTTGTGTGTGTTTCCATTTTGTATATTAGGCTTGTGAGAAAGATATCATTTCGGAAGAGTCTGCTGATCCAATCCTTTTGTTTTACAACTTAAGAGTTTTACATAAACACATTAAATAAAGTTTGCAGGGAAAAAGAACCAGCAAAAGAATCTACACACAAGGTTTGTACCGGACTTCAAAACTAGATCATTCTTACTGCCACTACTTCACCACGCACATGCTCTACAGACAGCACCCAGACTCTCCAGGAACTTCCATCACACTCATCTGCTAAGTAAAATCCCTCAAGTGGCTCCACGTCTTGTTAAAACAGCCGAAAGTTCCTATAACGGCCTGCAAGGCCCTATGTGATCAGTGTACGTCATGATTCAGCATCAATCTGTATCATGCATTTTTCTCCAACCTTATCTCTTACTTTTCTACTCATTCACTGAACTCCAGTTCTATTAATGTACTGAAGATTTATTTTGTTTTGTTTTGTTTTTGCGGTACTGGGCATTGAACTCAGGACCGTGCGCTTGCCAGGCAGGCTTTTATTCTACTGAGCTATATCCCCAGCCCTCCAGTTCTAATGTTTCTTTCAAAAGGCTGCATATAGTAGCATCTCCTACCTTGTGGCCTTTGGATTTGCTATTATCTCTGCCTAGAACACTTGAGAGTTCTTTTCTTAATTAAGACAAAAGTTTCAAGGGCTTTGTTCACTTTGCAAAGCTACTTGTTTACACTGTAAACTGCAACCACTTTGTTGCTTTTGTCACACGTTTGAACATTGAAATTCTGTACTTTTATCTGTAACTTAGCCAGGAATTTCATCTGTGATAGATTATTATGCCTTTT